>NC_056751.1:682007577-682117577 GCF_019279795.1 Protopterus annectens | reverse complement strand
TGTATTATTAAAGATAAGTAAAGCATATGACTAATAATTATCTTGGCTTAAATTCTTGCTTTCATCCAAGAAAAGTTGTTATTATATGTGTGTGTGTGTGTGTGTGTGTGTGTGTGTGCGTGTGACTGTGGAAGTAGACTTAAATGATGGAAATGTTCTGAGTTGGGCAGTTTTGTCATTACTGGTTCATGCATTTTGTTTCATTGCCTACTGGAAAAATGTTCAAACAATAAATTTAAAATGAGTTATTTTAACTTAAGTCTAACAAGTATGCTGTATTATACAAGGAATATAATTTAATAAAGTCAGGAAGGTGTATCAAAGAACGCATGTATGTTTCTTGTTTTGTGTGTAAGGGGCCAATGATTTGAAAACAGCCCAAAGGTAATCTTTATCCACCACTGGCCAGATGCATTTTCTTTGAATGTGGTGTGGGTTTCAATACTGTTTTAATTAATGTGAGTTTCAAGGGCAGAGATGTTTTAATGTCAAGCCTATTTTCATTGTGAGACAGTATTGCTTTTACCAGATCATGATGTCTATTAGTGTTTCTGCATTATTGTGCTGCATTAAAAATAAAATCCAGATAATCATTGTAGAAGTAAAGCAGTATGCATACGTTAGTGTTTTGGGTAAATGGGGCGAAATAGCCGAGTAATGGGACATTGGAATGGCTGCAGGGGGACTCTGGTGCCATATTTTGGTTGTCTGTTCTTCATTTTGTGTTTGAAAGTTGGCATCCCGCAATTCCACTGGAGTGGGTGGGGTTTCATAATTGTGTATGCAAATTAGATGTTAATCAGTGAACAGATTTGTACCTATTTTTCATGGGCCTTGTCCAGATTTTTGATGTTTCCAGGTTGAGAGGTATGGTCCCAAGACTCTCAGTCCACGTTCCTAAGCATACTAGAAATTATTAATGTCCAACCCAACACTCATACTAGGTGATTTCAACTACCCCTCCATCAACTGGGAAAACTACTCATGCACCAATACACTGACCTATCGCTTCCTGGAATTCATCAGTTCCAATGCCCTGGAACAGCTCATTGTTACCCCTACTAGAGAAAGCATCGTCCATAACCTGGTTATTACTAACATGGGCAACTATTGCTCTACACCAATAGTCAGTTCCTCCCTGGTTAGATTCGACCACAAACTAATTACCATGGAAATCCACATCTCACCTGCACCCCCTGCAAAGGTAACCACCATGAAAAACTTCTTCAAAGCTGACTTTGGGCTCCTAAAACAGAGGTGGCTAATTTCACACCACCCATGTTAATGGAAAATAGATGCATGACTGCCAAATCATACACCAATGCACTGTACGAACATGCACATAAATGCATGGCACTAGCCATACCCAACAGAACCAAGACACTCTCCAAAAAAAGGAAGCCAATCTGGTGGTCCCCTGACATTAATAAACTCTACAACAGAAGGAAGAAACTGTTGCAGAAAAAGGTGAAGTCCCAAGACTGGAAAGCTCCCTTATTATCCTCAACAAAAAGCTGATATCCCCCATCAAAACCTCTAAAGCCAGCTATGAAGGCAGAATTGTGGCAGATACTAAATACAGACCCAAAACCTTCCATAGTTATATCAATAATCTCCACAGCAATACCCAGGTTTCCTCTGAGTTAGTGCACAATGGTACCTCTTATACTGAGCCAACAAATGTTGCCAACATACTGGCCGACAGATTCAGTGTCAACTTTACCTCCTCCAAAGGACCAATCACAATACCGGAGGAATGCCAGGCACCCAGCATTACTGCAGCACAGGATAAAGCTACATTGTCCTAGGCCAAGAATACAGCTTCCATAGGACCCAACAATATCCCTGACTGTGTTCTACATAAACTACAAAGTGAACTGACACCACATCTGTGTGCCCTGTTCAATCACAGCCTCACCTCAGGCTTTGTCCCTACCGAATGGCACACTGCTACGGTCATCCCTCTCGATAAAGGGGGAGTGATTACAGACCCAGGGAATTATCGCCCCATTAGCCTGACGAGTCTGATATGTAAGGGTATGGAGAGCATCATTGTGGTCCTAATTAACAAGGATATAGGGAATCTCCAAACTCTAGATCCAACACAATTTGGTTTTGTGAAAGGTAGATCATGCCTGCTCAACCTGGTTGACTTCTTTGAGTCAGTCACCAGAGATGTGGATGAGGGCAAAGCAGTTCATACAGCCTACCTCAATCTGGCCAAGGCTTTTGATACCATTCCCCACTCAGGAGTTATTGATAAATTCACCAAACCAGGCATCAACCCCTATATCACTAGGTGGGTTGCAAATTGTCTCACAGATAGAACCCACAGTGTGAAAGTAGTGGACTCCAAGTCAGAATGCTTACCAGTCATGAGTGGAGTCCCACAGGGATTGGTCCTGGGTCCTCTCCTGTTTGGCATCTACTTCTCAGAAGTCTAGGTCAACACAGAAGGACTCTGACTGACCAAGTTCACAGATGAGTGCAAGCTGGGAGCCATTATTAACACCCCAAGTGATGTAGACATCCTACAGAAAGGCCTCACTGAGACCAGTGACTGGTGTTAAATCCATGGCCTTAAGCTTAATGCCAAAAAATGTGTCATCATACCCTTTAGAAAAAACTCATTTCCCACTAAATAACACATCAATGGGAGCCCACTGAACACTGAAGGTGTTATAAGAGATCTGGGGACACAGGTTGACAGCAACCTCTCCACGACCACCTCATTGACATTGTGGTCAGCAGGTCCTTCTATGTGGCACATCTCATTACCAAGGGTTTTGTATCCAGGTAGAAAGAGGTCATCATTTCTCTCTACTCTTCCCTCATTAGGCCAGTCATCGAGTATAATGCCTCATTTGGCATGTACCTCACTAGACACATGCAACAGCTGGAAAGGTCACAAAAGTACCTCATGAAGAGGATCCTAGGCCTTAAACACATGTCCTACATGGATAGACTCAAAAACCTCCAGCTATTCTATGTCTCATGTCATCTACTTCTTCTTTTTTCTTCTTCTTTCAGCTGCTCCCGTTAGGGGTCGCCACAGCAGGACATCTGTTTCCATTTCTTCCTGTCCTCTGCATCTTGCTCTGTCACACCAACCGCCTGCATGTCCTCTCTCACCACATCCATAAACCTTATTTTAGGCCTTCCTCTTTTCCTATTACCTGGCAGCTTCATCCTTAGCATCTTTTTCCCAATATACTCTGCATCCCTCCTCAGCACATGTCCAAACCAACGTAATCTTGCCTCTCTGGCTTTGTCTCCAAACCTTCCAACCTGGGCTGACCCTCTAATATACTTATTCCTAATCCTGTCCATCCTCGTCACAACCAGTGTAAGTCTTAACATCTTCAACTTTGTCATGTCAAGCTCTGACTCCTGCCTTTTTGTCAATGCCACTGTCTCCAACCTGTATAACATAGCTGGTCTGACTACCCTCTTGTAGACCTTCCCTTTCACTCTTACTGGTACTCGTCTGTCACAAATCACTCCTGACGCTCTTCTCCACCCACTCCATCCTGCCTGTACTCTCTTCTTCACCTCTCTTCCACACTCACCATTACTCTGACCTGTTGATCCCAAGTACTTAAACTCATTCACCTTCACCACCTCTACTCCCTGCATTCTCACCATTCCTCTGTCCTCCCTCTAATTCACACAAATATTCTGTCTTAGTCCTGCTGACCTTCATTCCTCTTCTCTCTAGAGCATATCTCCACCTCTCCAGGGTCTCCTCCACCTGTTCCCTACTCTCACTACAGATCACAATGTCATCTGCAAACATCATAGTTCACGGGGACTCCTGTCTGATCTTGTCTGTCAACCTGTCCATCACCATTGCAAATAAGAAAGGGCTCAGAGCTGATCCTTGATGTAATCCCACCTCCACCTTAAATGCATCCATCACTCCCACTGCAGACCTCACTGCTTTCACACTACCCTCATACATATCCTGTACCACTCTTACATACTTCTCTGACACTCCCAACTTCCTCATACAATACCACAACTCCTCTCTAGGCACCCTGTTATATGCTTTCGCTAAATCCACAAAGACACAATGCAACTCCTTCTGACCTTCTCTGTACTTCTCCCTCAACACTCTCAGAGCAAACATCGCATCTGTAGTGCTCTTTCCTGGCATGAAACCATACTGCTGATCACTAATCATCACCTCCCTTCTTAACCTAGCTTCCACTACTGTTTCCCATAGCTTCATGCTGTGACTGATCAGTTTAATCCCTCTGTAGTTACTACAGCTCTGCACATCACCCTTATTCTTAAAAATCGGTACCAAAACACTTTTTCTCCATTCTTCAGGCATCCTCTCACTTTCCAAGATTTCATTAAACAATCTAGTTAAAAACTCCACCGCCATTTCACCTAAACACCTCCATGCTTCCACAGATATGTCATGTGGACCAACAGCCTTTCCATTCTTCATCCTCTTCATAGCTATTCTTACTTCCTCCTTGCTAATCCACTGCACTTCATGATTCACTATCCGCACATCATCCAACCTTCTCTCCCTCTCATTCTCTTCATTCATCAACCCCTCAAAGTACTCTTTCCATCTGCTCAACACACTCTTCTCACTTGTAAATCTGTTTCCCTCATTATCCTTTATCACCTTTACCTGCTGCACATCTTTTCTATCGGTCCCTCTGTCTAGCCTATCGGTACAGGTCCTTTTCTCCCTCCTTAGTGTCCAACCTTTTATACAACTCTTCATATGCCTTATCCTTAGCCTTCACCACCTCTCTGTTTGCCATGCACCTCATCTCCTTATACTCTTGTCTACTTTCTTCATCTCTTTGACAATCCCACTTCTTCTTCGCCAACCTCTTTCTCTGTATACTCTCCTGTACTTCTTCATTCCACCACCAGGTCTCCTTGTCCTCCTTCCTCTTTCCAGATGTCACACCAAGCACCCTTCTAGTCATCTTTCTTACTAGCTCTGCTGTAGTTACCCAGCTATTTGGTAACTCTTCACTGCCACCCAGTGCCTGTCTTAACTCTTCCCTGAACATCACCTCACAATTGCCCTTTTTCAGTTTCCACCATTTGATCTGTGGTGCTGCCCTCACACTCATCCTCCTTTTCTTGATCACCAATGTCATCCTACAAACCACCATCCTATGCTGCCTAACTACACTTTCCCCTGACACCACTTTACAGTCTCCAATCTCCTTCAGATTGGCCCTTCTACATAAGATATAATCCACCTGTGTGCATCTTCCTCCACTCTTGTATGTCACCCTATGCTCCTCCCTCTTGTTAAAATATGTATTCATCACAGCCATGTCCATCCTTTTTGCAAAATCCACTACCATCTGACCTTCTGCATTCCTTTGCTTAACATCATACCTACCCATAGGTTCATAGGTTCATACTAGGCTATCTGCCCTAGGGCATTTATAAGCCTAGCCAGAGTGTGTTTGGCTTTCGCCACCCATTTTAAATGTATTTTGCTATGCCCTTTTTCGAGGTTAGTATACTGTGCCTCTGTCTAACAGTGACACAGAAGTGATACCGGGGGTAAACCTACGATCTCCCATCCACTCATTAAGATTCCTCTTGAAGAGAGTCAATGAGGGACTCTGCCTAACCTGGACTGGGATTTTGTTCCAGAGTGAAGGGAGTCTCTGTGTTATGAATCTGTCCCTCCAGCATGTCCTATTTATTTCAGTGCTGAGGTTCAAGTCTCTCGAGTGCGTAGCTTGATGTGATTTGGATTTTCTGAGGTGCAGCATGTCCATTAATTCCGGGTTGGACATGGCTTTATACGTCAGGCACAGATCGCCTCTGAGCAGGCGGTATGCCACTGAGTAGAGCTGGAGTTTCTTTAACCGGGCAGCATATGGCATCTGTTTGAGCCCTTTGATCCTCTTGGTGAGGTACTTTTGGGGTCTTTCCAGTTGCTGCAGGTGTCTGGTAAGGTACATCCCAAAAGGGGCATTGTACTCAATTATGGGCTTGATGAGGGATGAGTAAAGAGGCATGATGACCTCCCCTGATCTAGATGTGAATCCCTTCATGATTAGGTGGGCTATATAAAATGTTTTTCTAACCACTTTGGCCACGTGGTTTTCAAATGAGAGATTGCTATCAACTTGGGTCCCCAGGTCCCTAATTACTTCTTCCGTACTTAATGGATTACCACCTATGTGGTAATTTGTGGGCACTTTGTTTTTGCCAAAGGGGATGACTATACACTTTTTGGTGTTTAGCTTGAGGTCATGGCTCTGGCACCAGTTGCCTGTCTCTATGAGGCCCTTTTGTAGGATGCTTGTGTTGGCTGGAGAGTCGATTATGGTGCCTAGTTTGCAGTCATCTGCGAACTTGGTCAGCCACAGTCCTTCCATGTTGGCCTGTACCTCCGAGAAATATATACTGAACAAGAGAGGTCCCAGGACTGAGCCTTGTGGGACACCACTTGTAACTGGTTTGGAGTCTGACATGGCTCCAGCAATTCTAACCATGTGCGTTCTGTCCTTGATCCAGTTTGCAACCCATCTAGTGACATAGGGGTTTATATTTAAGCTGGTGAGCTTATCTATAATGCCCAAGTGGGGTATTGTATCGAAGGCTTTTGCAAGGTCCAGGTAGGCTGTGTGGACCACCTTCCCCTCGTCAATGGCCTTGGTGACTGTTTCAAAGAAATCGACCAGATTTAAGAGGCAGGATCTGCCCTTAACAAAGCCAGACTGGGTAGGATCCAGTGCCTGTAGGTCCCCAATATCTTTATTTATGAGGTCCATGATGATCCTTTCCATAGCTTTGCAGACCAAGCTAGTCAGGCTTATGGGACAATAGTTTCCAGGATCCGTTGAGGCACCACCTTTGTGGAGAGAGACCACTGTTGCTGTATGCCACTCTTTGGGTACATATCCTGTAGTAAGGCTGAGCTTGAACAGTAGTTTTATGTTTGGGATTAGCTCTTCTTGGAGTTCATGTAGGACGCAGCCTGGGACACCGTCTGGTCCCATTGATGCTGTGTTTTTTGCTTTGGAGAGGGCGGCTCTTACCTGAGCATCTGAGATGTCAGGGGGGCAGCACTCTGCTGGGATAAATATTTGCCCTTTTGGTGGGGAGGGGGGAGAGGTTTGTACTGAACCTGTCAGCTAGGATGTTGGCAATGTCTGTGGGTCCGGTGTATTTTTTGTCATTTTGGACTAATTCTGAGCGTATCTGGGAATTCCCACCCAGGTTCCTAACATAACTAAAGAAAGCCTTGTGATTATCCTTAGTGTCCTGTGCAATTTTTCTCTCGAAGCTGGCCTTAGATGATTTTATGAGTGCCCGTAGTTTTTTTGCTAATACTGATCAGAGATGCCTTCCCTTTTTGGGATTTTGCTCTATCAAGTAGTAGCTTCCTCCTTCTATTGTATAGTTTGTTTATGGCTGGGGTCCACCAGACAGGATGCCTGCCTTTGGAGGATTGGGTCTTGGTTTTATTTGGGATTGCATGATCCATGCATTCCTGAAGGTGTTCATAGAATGCATTTATAAAGGATTCTGCGGTCTGGGCCGTATTTTACACAGGCCCGGGGGCTTTGAAGGATTCCACCTCGGTTTTGAGGAGTGTGAAATTTGCTTTAGAGAAGTTTTTCACTGTGGTTTTCTGGGCAGGGGGTGGGGTCGGGATGTGAATATCCAGTGAGATTAGTTTATGGTCTGATCTTACCAGTGAGGGATACACTTCTGGACTGGAGCATAGAGCCCCCATGTTGGTGATGATCAGGTCCAGTATGTTTTCCCCTCTTGTGGGAGTGGTAACAAGTTGTTCCATAGCATTTGAGTTTATAAATTCTAGGAACCTTTGGACTAGGGTGTTGGAGCTAGAGTAATGCTCCCAGTCTATGTTTGGGTAGTTGAAGTTGCCCAATATAATGATGTTTAGAGAGACCTTCATATTTTCCAGTGTCCTGAGGAAGGCCGAGTGGGGTTCCTGAGTTTGGGAGGGTGGTCTGTAGCAGGCTATAAACTGGAAGGCAGTTTTACCCACTGTTAGTTGCACATGGATAGTCTCTGATGCTTCGTGCTGTGCCACTAAAATGGAGGTGTGGGTATCTTTGACGAATATTGATACTCCCCCTGCTTTTGTGGTTCGGTCCAACTTTTGGGGCCGAAAAGCATGGTATGAGGTATAACCTGGTAGTGCTGGGGTGCTCTCGGAAGCCTTGAACCAGGTTTCTGTTATTGCACAGATATTGATGTTCTCTATGCTAAGGAAAGTTTCGAGTGTGTGCATCTTGAGGTTTAGACTTCTGGCATTGAGTAGCATTACTCTTAGTTTCTTATCCCTTGTGATACCTATGGAGGTGGGTTTGTCTTTTGAGCCTTGCCTAAAAAAGGCACTATGGGGGTGGCAAGAGCCTTTGCCAATATCCGAAAGCCCAGGGGTGACAGGTGCAAGCCGTCTCTAGCGAAGCATCGTGGCTTGTCGAGCATGTCATCCCAGGCTGACAGGCATTGGATCCCCTTTGAATGACACCAATACTTAAGCCAATTGTTGAAATTGATCATCTTGTCTTCATATTGAGGCATCATTCTTGGTGAGGATAAGATGCTACTCAAGGTCAGGGTCATACCAGCCTAGGCTACATGTTCAGAGAGTTCCTTTATGTCTCTTTTCATGTAGTCCAGGGAGGTACATCTCAGGTCATTCACACCAGCATGGACAATGACTGAGTCATATTTGTACTTGACTTGGAGTGACCTGAGTGCTTGTGTTATGTGGCGGATCCTAGCACCCGACAGGCAGCTCACCATGACCTTCTCCTTGTTCAGCATGGTGAGCGGGACGTCAGTGTGCCTGATGATAGAGTCACCTATTACAAGTGTATCAGGTGTGTTGTTTAGCCTTAAGGGCTGTGACTGTTCGGCACACTGGCTTTGTGAGCCATGTGTTGCACGTATTTTGTTTTGGGGTAGCGGTTGCTTGGGTGTCTGCTTTGGAGGTCTCTGCTGCTTAGGCAGATTTTTATTTAGAGCCTCCGAGTATGTTTTTGTGTGTTTATGTGTTTGGTTTGCTGTCGTGGTAGGTCTATGTGAGACTGGAATTGCAGTGAGTGTGGTTTCCTTCTCCTCCTGACTGGTTGCACCAGTACTGAGTTGAGAGAGCTTAGCCTCCAGTTTGCCTATATGGTTGCATCTCTCACATGTGTTTGAATTTGTTGGGAGGAGGAGAGGGTTGTCTGTGTACATGAGGCAGTTGTAACATTGCCTCAAGATTCCCAGATTCACCAGCTGGACCAGAGAGGAGATTGACAACTGACCTTTGGACCTGCTAGAATAGTATTGGGAATTCCTTTATAATTGAAAAAAGGGCCAATGGGGAAAAAGGTACTCAAGGGGAGTTTGCGAGGGTGTAGTGCTTTTAATTTTTTAGTGCTGACTTATATAATTGCTTTAGTGAGCAAGTGCCAAGCTTTAGAGTAGGAACAGGGTGTTTATTATAAGAACTAGATCAGTTCTAAGGGAAAAAGTGAAGAGCAGACTTTGTGGAGCCGAGAATGGTTTAAACCCAATTAAGCGGAGCTGCCCGATGCTGCGCTATGCCCAAAGCCACGCCAAAGCGGGTTTTATACAGGGGGACTTGAAAGAGCTAGAAATTGCCCCAAAACGGCCAATAGACTACCAGATTCTTGTGCTGGGAATACTCCACCAGTGATAGATAGGCTGCTCTAAGCTCCCCACTGCCACTGGTGAACAAAGAAGCCTCCCTTTATCAAAGAAAGGAAATGGGCAACACAGGAACTTTCCAAAAGTCCAGAATACAGCAAAGCCTGTATTTGGACTACTCTAGGTCAGGAAAGACAGGAAACAAGGATAATTTTTTTTCTTCTTTTCTTTTTTGCAACAAACAGCAGGACAATGCAATAAATATGAAACACAGGCTAGCGCACTTGAGTGTGTAGCCTCAATAGGTATATGCAACAAACAGGACAAACTTTAAAAGTGCAGGTGCAAAAACAACTTTAAACAGTTTAAAACAGTTCAAGAAGCAGAAATACTTGCAGTTTAGCTAGATCGGACAGTCGCCCAGGTAGTAGCAGGAACAAAAAACACATTTATCAGGTTAGCAGTTGCTCTTTTAGCCTCTCTGCTGCTAGCACCACTCTGCAGGACCACGAGGAGCTTGGCTGAGTAGTAACAAGCGCAAAAACTGCGCCAAAGCAGGTTTTATACAGGGGGACCTGAAAGAGCTAGAAATAAACTAACAGATTCTTGTGCTGGGAGCACTCCTCAGAGATAGATAGGCTGCTCTAAGCTCCCCACTGCCACTGGTGAACAAAGAAGCCTCCCATTATCCAAGAAAGGAAATGGGCAACACAGGAACTTTCCAAAAGTCCAGAATACAGCAACGCCTGTATTTGGACTACTCTAGGTCAGGAAAGATGGGAAACAAGGATCATTTTTTTGCTTTTTTTCTTTTTTGCAACAAACAGCAGGAAAATGCAATAAATATGTAACACAGGCTAGTGCACTTGATTGTGTAACCTCAACAGGTAAATGCAGCAAACTGGACAAACTTTAAATTACAAGCGCAAAAGCGTGCTAAAGCTGGCTTTAAAGCAGGGGGTTAGAAAGAGAAAGGAAATTGCCCAAAATGGCCAATAAGCTACAAGTCACTGGGCTGGAACCACTCCTCAAGGGACAGATAGGCTGCTCAGAGCTCCCCACTCTCACTGGTGAACAAAGAAGCTTCCCCCTATCCAAATAAGGATATGGGCAACACAGGAACTATGACACAGCCCAGAGATCAGCAATACCTGAAGACTGGACTATTCTAGTTCAGTAAAGGCAGGAAACAAGGATATATATTTTTTTTTTTTTTTTACAAAGTAGCAGAAATTAGGTACAGAAACACAGTAAATGCTTTAATTCGGCTAGCGCACTTCAGTGTGTAGCCTACCAGTTAAACTAAGCAAAAACAAACTTTAAAAGTGCAAAAAACTCAGAAATACAGGCAGGAGTGCAATAAAACAACTTTGCAGAGCTTATTTAGTTAAAGAAACAGAGAAGTCTATATATACAGAAAAGCAGCTAAAACATGCAAACACTTCAGATGCAGTGCAACCTAGAGCACTTGAGTTGTTGCAATATTAAGGCAATTACAGTTATAATAAATGCTCTGAAATATACTCTTTATTTCCAAAATGTTTGAGAAGTACAGTCAGAACACAAGGAGATTCAGGCAAAAAAAAAAAATGTTTTTTTTTTTTTTTTTTTTGAAAGGGAAAAAGGAGAAACAGAAGGCCTTATCCAATGTTCTCTCTGTATTAGGTAGAATGAGCTAATGACACTAGACTGGGAGGAGTGTCACAGATCAGATTTACATTAGTGGCGGGCAACTGCAAAGCCACCAAGTATAACAGCAAGACACCAACTGGGAGGGGGGGGGGGTGCGGACAAAAACAATAGCCTACAGACAGTAAGTACTAGAGGAAGCCACAAACGAAAGTTTTTAAACAGATAAAGATTTGTAAGGATACAGAATGCTTTTAACTGCAAACAAATCAGTAACGTGCACAGATTAGTTAATAGCAATAAAATACACTCAAAGACTAAAAAGCAGGCAATAAAAGTGCTATATATTAATTGTTAGAAACAATAATCTGTATAAATAATCGAAAAAAACAGAATACTTATATATCTCAGCTAACAGTTGTGGTCAACAGCTCTCATCCACTCTGCTCAGTGTGTATAGACCTAAAGGTTGCTCCTCTCCAAGGAGACACACACACACACAAACACTCTCATACAGTTGTCAAGTGCAGGATTCAAACCCCTACCCAACTACTTTATGATACTGGAGCAGTACGCATTAACACGACACGCTATACACATTACTATCCTCATCACTTCCATCATCCCCTCTGTTCCCTTCACCAACATGCCCATTGAAATCTGCTCCAATCACCAGTCTCTCACCCTTGGGTACAGTCATCACCACTTCATCCAACTCACTCCAAAATGTTTCTTTC
Organism: Protopterus annectens; assembly: GCF_019279795.1. Classification (NCBI taxonomy): domain Eukaryota; kingdom Metazoa; phylum Chordata; order Ceratodontiformes; family Protopteridae; genus Protopterus; species Protopterus annectens. Next base: position 682,105,572 of record NC_056751.1, on the reverse strand, counting down.
TCATCCATCGCACACCCAGCTTGTGGAGCATATGCACTAACAACATTCATCATTACACCATCAATTTACAGCTTCATAAACATCACTCTATCTGACACTCTTTTCACCTCCAAAACACTCTTAGCATACTGTTCCTTCAGGATAATGCCTACACCATTTCTCCTCCCATCCACACCATGATAAAGCAATTTGAAACTGCCTCCGATACACCTAGCCTTGCTCCCCTTCCATCTGGTGTCTTGCACACACAATATACCAACCGTCCTTCAGTTCATCATATCAGCTAGCTCCCTCCCTATACCAGTCATACTGCCAACATTCAAAGTTCCGACCCTCACTATCACAGTCCTAGCCTTTACCTGCCTTTGGGCATGCCTTCCACCTCTTCTCCTCCTTCGGCCAACAGTAGCCCAATTTCCGCCAGCACCCTGTTGGCCAACAGTACTGGTGGCAGTCGTTGTTAACCCGGGCCTCGACCGATCCGGTATGAATTTCTGTATAGTTTTCTGCATATATGATGTGGCAAAATTTTACGCGGGATGCCCTTCCTGATGCAACCCTCCCTATTTATCCAGGCTTGGGACCGGCACAAAGAAATGCACTGGCTTGTGCATCCCCAGTGGCTACTAAGAGGCGATTTCTCCTTGACTTACAGAACCATGTCTGACCCAGCTCTGTTAGAAATGCTGCATCTAAAGAAATCCAAATCCCTCCACACCACTCACTCCAGACATCTCGCCCTCATTACCACAATCAACAGAACATGCTGGAGGAACAGCTTCATAAACCAGAGACTGCCCATGCTCTGGAATAGACTTCACATACATGTCAGGCAGAGCACCTCACTGTCCCTCTTCATAAGAAATCTTGATGAGTGGATGGGAAATAGAAAGTTCACCCCGGGGATCATTCCAGTGGCTCTACTTGATAAAGGCACTGGGAACTAACGTTGGGTGGCACAATGCCAGGGCACTTCTATGGGCTAGGCTTGTAAAGGCTTCAGGGCCATTAGCCTAGTGCACACCTATGAACCTATAAACCTATTTACATATACTACAGACAGTTTGAAAATTAGGCAGAGAACTATTTTATATCAATATATATATAAAAAAATATAATAATTAAAATAATAAAAATGCAAGTAAAACAACAATTTTACAGGCAGCCCATTCACTAAGCTCAATAATGCGCTCCAGTGTGCATGTGTTATTGTGGAAATAACACCTTTCCAGGAGTGTAGAGACCCTCTACCTGCAGTGTTGGGCCTTAGAACGCCCCTGGACGAGTGTTATTTTGACAACAACACATACCTTGTTGGGCATTATTGCTTACTTATCACTGTCCTTCCTTTTTATGATTTTTAAAATTTATGGACTGAACTTGATAGTAATTTCATACAGAAAAGCAGTGAAAGGGATGCGAAAATTGTATTTTATTTTCAAAACACTTTTTAAAGAATGAAATTGCAAATTAAATTATGTTTGCATGGCTCTAATGATACAAGGCAGTAGTCATGTGTATATGGAACTGCTATGAAGTGCAGTCCTAATGGATATATTCTGTTTCATGGTGGGAGGAGGGTGTCATTCTGACTTACAGAAAGATTTACCGGACTCTTGCCTGTGCTTCTTTTTTCAGGGACATAGCGAGATGTTTTAGAATTGTACTCCAACTTCCATCATGTAGCTCCTTTCTTTTCTAATTGTAACCCCCCCCATTTCGGGATGGGTTCCTATTGTGTGATCACAGATGCATTTTGTCGAATGCATCTTGATCAAACCAAAAAGAACAAAAAGGCAAAATAGCGAAGCGGCTTTTCAGGTAATTCTTTCCCTGGGAAAGAATTTACTTGGCCGCTTTCATTACTTTCCCATTTTTGGCACTGTAGTGTGATCTCGGAGTTGGTATATTTAAGTAGGGGGGTGTGGGGGGCACAGCCCCCCACATTATGTAACGTTTTAAAGTTTTTTTTTAATTTTATTTTGGAACAGCGATTTTTTTCCCTTGGGAAAAAAATTGCTGTTCTGAGGTTTCGACTTTGTAAGCTTTTGCTTACATGGCATCGATTAATTATCGTTCGCTTTTGTAAGCATGCGATAATATAATATAGACCCTTTCTGGACAGCATGCCTTCCCTCAGCTGAAAAATCCCTTCTTAAATAAGAGGCTAAGTTTAACTTGTGTAGTACTCAGAAAGAAAACAAAAAACAGTTTATCAAAGTCAAATAAAAAAGCCGGAAGGATAAACACAAATTCTGATTTAATAATAAAACATTCAACAGTAAGTGTTTTCATCTCTGAGCATGAGACTTCATCAGACTCTAAAATGCTTAAAAATACAACCATTTAAATACTACTATTCTTCATCACATGACATTTAAATTAATGCTTAATGCTTTTCCTTTTAAGAAAAGCCACAAAATCTTCCCTATCATTAAGACCTGGTGGGTGGCAGGCATCCAACCCAGACCTCTCAACCATACTAAATTCCTCAGTATTTACCAGTTTTGAGGTCAAAATAATGGGGTGCCATGAATTCCCGAATAGTCCCTTTAATTTCCAAATTTCCTGGGTTGTTTTTCAAATTTTGCTGATGTCATCACGCTCAGGGGCATGTGCAATGACATCAGTTTCATGAGCAGAATGCCAGCCTGTCAAAATTTGGCTGAGGGCTGGAGGGGGTGTGTCTATGTTTATTAACATGTTATGTTATCTGTGTTCTTCCTTCTATGAGCACAAGAGATTGCTATAAATATCATGCTGTTTTGCAAGTTTGGTAAACTTAATTATTTTAATTATTATTGCTGCTGTAAAGAGGGTCCCGGCCACCACACGAGCTGTTTTCCAGTTCATGTTTTTATTACTGATAGTATTGCATATGGAGCTGAGATGGAGTTATCCATTTGCAAGTTTGTATTTAAGTTGCATATGTAGCTGAGCTGGAGTTTGCAAGTTTGTATTTAAGTGCAAGTTCATATTTACGTTGCATATAGAGCTGAGCTGGAGTTATTTGTTTCCAAGTTCGTATTTAAGTTGCATATGGAGGTGTGTGTGTGTGTGTGTGTGTGTGTGTGTGTGTGTGTGTGTGTGTGTGTGTGTGTATAAAATGCCCTAGTTAGGGCCTTGGCTACTTTTTTGGTTAAAGTTCAGATAGTTGTCTGTTTTATAGTAAAATGTGCAGGTTTTTTTAACCATATATCGCATAGGCCTGTCATACTGTGCTGTGCGGTACCTCTGATTACAGTGTCTGCTACATGAATTGTACTAATGTGGATCTAAAAAAAATCAAAAAACAAAAGCACTATGATTAATATTATACAAATGTGATAGGGGCAAGGCAAGAGGCTCACACAAAAGGAATTAACCAAAAACCTGTTTTAATATAAGCGCTTTCGTTTGAAAACTTCAACTAAAGAAATTTGTTGTAATTTTCGAATTGGAAGCACTTATATTAAAATCATTTTTTTTTGGTTAATTCCTTTTGTGTGTGCCTCTTGCCTTGCCACTATCCCATTTGTGTTATACTAATGTGGATCTTGCCAGCTTTGTAGTGTAGTAGTGTAGGTGTTAACTTGAGAGTCTTGCAGCTATTAAGGATATTTAACAGAAGGGAATTGTTTTGCTCCCTTTCATTTTGAGTGGCTGTAACTTCTCTATCCCTAGGAATGGCTGATATATATTTGGTATTCTGTCACAGGTCTGCTGTTGTTTGATATGTAGTGAAGCTGATAATTTGTAAATTGATGCAATGTCTGATTTATGCACTACGTTTTTCATAACTGGCTATCATATGGAGAGTGTGCAGTATACAGACGCTGCTCTAACATGACATGCAGGCATGAATTATTGCTGTTACCACTATATATCATCTCCTACAGGTACTGAAAATATTGCATGTTAAATATAATAATCAATTAGAGGAGGTTAGAAAGCATTGGGAAGAGACTGGAAAATAAGTTTACAAGAGAACATTGGGGGCCTGGGAGGACATATGTATTTCTCCCAAGTATGCAACAAAGGGCAGAAAGTTTAGGATCTTTGCATGGAAGTGTTCATAGGTTCATAGGTTCATAGGTTCATAGGTTTCATAGGTTTATACTAGGCTATCTGTCCTAAGGCATTTATAAGCATAGCCCAAAGTTTTGTGGCTTACGCCACCCCTTATGTTAAAAAATACTGTGCCCATTAGTTTGTTGTGCCACTGTCCAGCAGTGACACAGAGATGATTCCCGGGGTAAACCTATGATTTTTGATGTTTGCATACATATTTTTATACCTCAAGCTGATTTCAAAGAATTTTTTCTCAGGTAGATAGCAAATGTTCGGCGTTGGATGGGAAAGAAGAGATAACTGGGTATATATGTTTTGGGAGTGTAATTAGTTTGCATATTTTAAAAATTCCCTAGGACTCTTGCCAGAAATATTTTTGACTGCAGCTAAGTAACTGATCCTTTTGAGCTGGGACAGGGGATCTGAACTGTCTAGACATAATAAGGCATTAAATTTAATTCTGTCACCTGCGAAAAAAAAGCAATTACTAGAAAATGGAAATCAATGTCTATATCAACTTTATTTGAAGTGCTGAATATTATATAAGAGATAGGTAAAAGAAATGGAAGATAAACCTTTAGAAAAGGGAAGGAGCAAATTACATAGAAATAAATGGAAATTGTGGGAACAATACATGTAGAATAATTAGGAGAATGAGTGAGGTTTATGGAAGGCAAGAATTAAGCAATTTATAAAATGTTGGAGAGATGATAAAGGGTGTAATGTATATAACTGGGAAAATGTTAATATGGTTTGCTTATTTTCTGTTAATATATGTTTGCTTATGTCTTAAGTGATAATTTAATAAAGGTGTTTAAAAAATTGGGTGAAGGAAGGGGGAGACATTGAATCTCATATTTAGGTGTGCACGCTGAACAAGTTGCACACACACGGGGACGTGCATGCGCGCACACACATACACAAACACACACACATTGTTCTGGTTTATATTTTGTGTTATTTAATGAAGAAGGCTGAAATGCAGCTGCAGTTAATTTTATTTTTATAAAAGAAAATTGTATTTTAGTTTTGTACAAGTTCCAATATTAATATAAATAAAGCACTATTCTTCTTATGCTTATTTTGTTTTTCATGATCATATTTTGGTTGTCTGTTCTTCAGTTTGCATTTAAATGTTGGTATCCCACAATTCCATTGGAGTGGGTGGGGTTACTAATTGTGTATGCAAATGTTATATTAATCAGCATAAAGACTTGTAAGTATTTTCCATGGGCCTTTGTCCAGATTTTTGATGTTTCCAGGTTGAGAGGTATGATCCAACCTTAGTTGCCATGAATACTCTAACCACCCCAACTCATCTTCAGCATTAAACGTGTTATTAAAATGCTAAAATAACACAGTAAAAATGAGTGATGCCAATGGAAGTCTCCTTAATGAGTTTAATGCCACACATTTAGCACTTTTGGCCAGAAACAATGGCCTTCTTCAGAACAAACACTTTAATCACCTTCCATCTTTAAATACTAAGTTCAAAACTATCATACTAATCAGCAAAAAACTTAAATTACCCCTCAAAAAATTCAGAGGTTTTAAAAAAATTATTAAAAAATTACTTCCTGTTTACTGTAAACATTTCTGAACATCATAGAAAAATATAACATACTAAAACCAGTCATTTACATTTGTCATAATAAGCTTTTCTTCTTAAAACAGCTTTATAATTAACTCCCTGTTTAAACCACGTACTTTACAGGCATTTAACAAAATTTGCCATTTTAACTCCCTGTAATCAAGTTTTCCTTCTCTATCCCCATTACAATCACTGGGATTGTGATCAATTACTGCAAAATAAAAATTTTTACTCTCAGGGCATACCAGGGTATGATTAAATAATGCATTGTCTAAATTCCTCTTTTTGATGGCATAATAATGCTCATAAATCCTATTTCTTAACTGTCTGTTAGTCTTGCCAATATAAACAAAGGAACATATAGAGCACTTAGCCATATATACCACGTAAGTGGAACTACATGTGAAAACACCAGGAACCTCCCAAATCTTATCATGAGTTGCCACTTGAAAAAAGGGCCCCTCTGCAATGCACCTACTATAATTGCAACTCTTACATTTAAATGTGCCTCTTTGTGATACTGCCTTTTTGTAATGACTGCCTTCTAACAATTCTTTAAATTTTTATGCCCTTTTATTAATAAAGGAGGGTGCATCACCTACCACTGTTTTGACCTCACTATTGGATTCTAGAATCCTCCAATTATTGGTTACTATATTTTTGATGGCTTTACTGTCCATGGTGAATGTTAAGGGCATAGACACAGCCCAGTCTTTATTCTCTTTACCCTTACCCTTATTGTTTTCAATAATTACATCTGTTGTCAATATACTGTCAACAGTTTTAGATGGATATCTCCTATTTTTAAACCTGAGGTGCAGCTCATTCACAAGGGTGTCCAACCTTGTGACATCACTTGTTAATCTTGTGAACCTAACTAACTGACCTTTTACTATATTGTGTTTTATATAGGTCAGATGCATGTTGGAATAATGCAGCAAGCTGTTGCTTGCTACATTCTTATAACTAATGACCAAACCTAATTTACCCATCTGTATTTCCTTGAAGACCCTAAATCCAAAAACAAATTTTGAGAGGACTCCAATTTGAAGAAAAGGCTAAAAAGAGGTACTTATATTTATATCCTCCAGAAATCCAGCTAACTCTAATTATGTCCCCTTCCACACAAAAAACAAATTGTCAATAAATTGATAGTAACACACAATTTTATTTCTATCCTCAATTTTGACATAATATTGGTCTCCCAATAAGCCATCACCAAATTGGCATAATTGGGAGCCATTTTTGCACCCTGAGCTATACCCCTTGTTTGCAAAATATGTTCACTCTCAAAAACAAAAAAGTGATATGACAAAATGTTATCAATACAGTCCAGCATGAACCTACATTCATCCACTTCGAACTGACCACTGTTGATCAGCATGTTTCCCTCCCATTCCAAACCCACTTTAAACACTTGGGAATTTCCCTTATAGTTTTCAAGATGTGCCATGGGACTTATTTATATCCACCTGAGATGACACCAGCTCAGACAGATGGGATGGCACCTCAGAAATGTAGCAACCCCCTTTATGCCACACTACAAGCTGTTACTGGAAAAGTAATCCAAATAGCAACAAAAGACAAATGTGATACCTGTTCTGTTATTTGGCTCTGTCAACTGACATGAGTTTCAAAATCTTTATGAATGTGCAAGAAGTGATTTTACCTAACTTCTGTTTTATTATTTTTTTTTTGGCATTAACAACATAGAATTTCCAAAAGTAAACCCTGTATTAAAAGGAAATGCAGTGATGCCGGATGCTTTACAGGAATGCAGCATTTGATAACTTGTGAAATTAACTTAGTAAAGACATTAAAATTATTGATTTAATACTGTCTTTGTGTGAGTAGAATGATACATTGTCTTTTAACATTTAATAATGGAAAAAAAAGATTGCATTGTAGAAACTGAGTATTTTAAAGAAAACCTAGTTAAAGAGATATAACTGAACCACTATGATGCTCAGCATTCAACATGCAGAGAATTCAAAACATTACTAGAACTGAATATTAGGGAGACAGCAAACAGTATGGAGGCTACATGGACTGAGCTGCAGACTTTGTTGTGAAGTGTTGCTGTTTCTTTGAAAAGGTTGAGAGATACTAGTATTGAGGATGTAGAATGCCTGCATTAACAACAGGTTGTGATGGAACCAGATAAGCTATTAATGACAGAAACACGGGAAAGGCCAACAGATACAGTAAAAAGACATGATTGAATCAAGTCATGACTCAATGGATTATATAATTTAAAATTTTATGGCGCTTTGGAGGTTGAAGAAAAGTATGACTTGCTGGACAATGTGAGAGTAAAAATGATGAAAAAGACTGAATTTACAAAGGACTCCTTTCGTGCTGAATCAGCAAAAGTTTTGCCATTACCTGAAATGAAGATCAGATATAGAAAACCTAGGCTGATATTTGTCTGCTTTGTTTTTGACTTTTTATGAAAGAGAAGAGCTGTGGAAGCTGCTGTAATCAGGCAGAGAACGAACTGTGCCTGGGAGAATGGTGTTTGTGGAACAAGATTATTCGTAAGCGACAGAAAAGAGGTTCATGTTTTGTTGATATAATAAGAAAATGTAGGCATAAAAAGATTAAAGTTATTTCATGTGACTTTAAAGGCACTTCAGACTGACAAATTCTTGGCCTGAGAAGGCAACTAAAAAAAAAATAAATAAATAAAAACTGTACCAGTAAAAATGATGCAGTTGAGTATGGAGCAAAAACAAAATGACAGTATTTATCAGAGAGGTATTGAAGTAACAGGACAAATAGAAGATGACTAAGAGGAAAGGTTGACTTTGACTAAGAAACAAATCCTTTTTGTAAGAGCAATCCAGGTACAAGGTAATTTTTTTATACTGGAGTTTTTAACATAAAAATAAACAAAGAAACTAGCAGTCTTAAAACTTTGTTGATGAGGTCAGTCACAATAATTTCCAAAAAGCATGCAACCCAGGTAGTGTTCCAGAACAACAAGCCATTAGTCATCACAGGCAAGTGATCCTCAGTACCAAAAAATCTGAAATATTTTAATGATGTTAAACATATCAGCTTTTATATACTTAAAAGTAGGTGTGGAAAATGTACATATTGTTTAATTTTAAACCAGCCTATTCAAAGGAAATAGTATAAACAGGGCCGTAAGAGTACAGTTTAGAACAAGTACCCACCCCCACACACTACTACCAAATAAATCAAACTAAATCCTAGTTAAAGATAATACAACCTATCTATTTGTAACCTACATTCCAAAATCAGGTATTAAGAAAAGCATAAAATACACATTAAAAATACTTTTAACTAAAATAGCTTTTGGCTATTTAATGCAACAGAGCCTTCATCGGGTCTATGTTTAGAACTAAAATTGAGAAACAATCACATACCTACCTAATCATAAATATAATCTAATTAGAACACTATTAATATAAAAATAAATCGGTTTAATAATATCATCTAGTAAATATCCATCCACATGTATTAGTATGCATAACAAACTAATTAACAGCTCAGAAAAAATGTCAGTGCTTTGCAAAAAAAAAAAAAAAAGAAAGAAAAAAAAAAGAAAACTGTCACAACAGTTTTAATGTTTACATCCCCAAGTTTTTAACATGAAAGTGACATTAAATTTAAGAGGAAAGATTGATCCATGGATAGTGATATATCAAATAAAATGATATGATAATGAGGTAGAGTGTTGCCAATGTTTTTATTTGAGGTCAACATTTTGAATAATCTGTTATCTTTCTGAGTATGCCATAAAGTACGTCCTTTTGTTATTGTGTTTTTCCCCTTTGGTTGCTACAAACTAGCTATTGTTCTTTTCTACCCAAGTTTCTAATGCAGGGATAAGAGAAAAGGAAATTCAGCTGTTACAAGAGCCTTCAATATTATGGTCATCACCCCGTTGCTTTCATGTCTGCATCGTACATAATACAAACACCGTAAGACAGAGCAGGCATTTCACTGTGTGATCTGCAAGCTCAGTTTGCATTAATTAATCCTGTCACTGCAGTATTCTGGCAACAGGAAAAGCACAAATGCAGTCAGGTGAACATGCTTAGCACTAATCTGCAGTTGAAACAATAATGTGGAACTGAATATATATGTAGATTTATTTCTGAAATAAGCCTATATTGTTAAGCTAAATTATTTAAAGTTTAATGCCCCATATCCGCTTGAAAGAAAGGACTAGTAGCTGCTTATCATGGATGATTGCAACATTGCTGACTTGCACAAGGTTTCTCAGAAAGGCTGCAGTGTATTTTTTAAGATTTTAATTCTCTACTGTTCACTGTATAGCCCCATCACAGCTATTTGACAAAGTGCATGTGCTTAATTATTCTCAAAAATGGTATTAGTGCAAATAGTTAACCTCTGCAGTGATTAAGAGATACAAAATATGCAGACTTATGTATCTGCTATTATTCCTACATATAATCCACTCTTTATTGATAGGGTATTTTCATTCAGCATAAGAGAGTTTTCTAGATGGCAAATTCAGGGAAGAACAGTTCTTCACAAGGATGAAGCTCATAAGAAAGTCACTGCGTCGTGCAGTGCATGTCAACTCTGACCCATCGATAGGATCTCTAGCTCTGATCAACCTCCAGTTCTGAACCTGTTTTGCATTATTCATCTGCAATGCACCTGACTCACTGTAAACTATGGGTCCCTTCAGCAAGCATTACTACTTGCCCTTTCTACCACTTCAAGAAGCATATGATCCATTGAACACCACTAGCTACCCTTTCCATTACAACAAATGGTCTTTATATTTTGCTGGGGACCTTCCTTCTCTCCCTAGGCTATAAGGGATATAATGACTGACACTAGAAAACACAGACAATACTAATGAACCAATGTACTTCACTAGTGTTCTTATTCTTTACATTGTAGGTTGTCACATCTTCTGTATGACCATTCAGATTTTTGTTTCACATTTCCAAATTTGTACTAGAGTGACTATATAATGTACTAAACAACTGCAATTTTTTTCAAGTACTTATTCAATACATATATTTCTTAAGCAATATAAGTACATAAACTCACAAAATTATTACCTCTCAGTTTAATTTCTCCAAATCTTCCTGGTTTCTAATTCCACATTCCTAAGTCAGTCTACAATTAAAGTTCATGAAATAAGTATTCTTTCAATCTTTGATATTCGCCAAAACTGCTCTTCTCAGCACCCGCAGTGCACCTAGAACTGATTCCTTCTGTAAATCATTTGGAGTTACATGTATTTGTAGCATAGCTAAGTATGACTGTAAGTTCATTTTTTATTAGACCTGTTGCTCCTACTACAGTAAAGAGCCGATTATCTGAACATTGATTTTCTGAAATGTCAATTATCTGAACACAACCTTCCAAAGTTTTTGGGTAGGAAAATCATAAAGTCTGAATATATAAACATTATATGTATTTGCTTGTGCATGTTTTTTGAGCTTGTACTATAATAATGTACTGTACTATTTTGTACTTTATTTTTCTTTTTTAATGTCTATCAAAAATATTTTTATGAATCTGGTTCAGATATACGTTTGATTATCCAAACTACCCTAGGTCCCAATTAGTTTGGATAATCAACTCTCTACTGTACTACTGGAACTGTCTGGGTATCCTTCTTTTGCATTGCTCTCATTTCTGCCTGCAACTCCTGGTATTTTATGGTTTTGTGTATCTATGTACATAAGACACTGTAATCATTACATGTAATGATTTCAATGATCAGTGTTCTTTTTGTCTTTTTTTCTGGACTACCTTATGTGGTTTTTCTCGCATCTATTTTTTGAAATCTCGGTAATGGGTGATCTCATGTGATAAAAACTTCATAAGTCTCTATAATGCTCTGTGGTTCACGTTTCCAATGCTTCTCAGCTACATCTGTACTGTAGTGTTTGCACAATCCCCATTCCAAAAGTCTTGTCACATTACTATGCTTTATAGCATACAGGCCCCTGCTGCTCCTTAATCTGGGGACCTGTAATTCCATCATCCTGTGACACTGCCTGTGTTGGATTTTCCACACTAAATCCTTCACTTCAAAGGTAATCCATAACTTTGATTTCTATTTGTTCAGGTTCTACCTTACTAATCCTCATTTCTACATTTTCCGTTTGTTTTCTTATTTTTTATATTGTGAAATGTTCCATACCAGAATGCCTTTGTCTGTATTTCTCTGCAAATATCTTTGGGGATGATTTTTTTTATTAGTTTTGCTTTCTCCTTCGCATAAAAATTGTGCCATACCAGATCTTTTTTCTTTCTGCTGTTCATGTTTCTTTTTAAACCTTTCAAAACTCTCTGGATTTTGTATTGTTCTTTATATTTTTGCACTTCCTCTGTCTCTTCTTTTTCCAGGCTGCCCAAAGTTCCTTAGTTTATGCAATGTTTTTTATAAATCTGTTGTATGAAAAAATATAAACTTTTCTGTGCAGCGTTTGACAGTTTTTCATGTGCATCTGTCTGTAAGGTACATGCACTGAGAAATACAGTACCAGTGTTTAAATATTGTGACTTATTAGTCTGTAATTTATTGATAGCAGATAACAATACAGATAGAGATCCATATAATGACTTTACTACAGTCAGTCTAGCTGAAGATACATAGTCTAAATCGATCTACCTTCAAAATATCATAAAACAGTTACGCAATCTTGGAAGATCAAAAGTCATTCTTCCAAGGTATCTTAACATTGATTTTTAAATGTTTGAATCCACAAGAGAAAATGCGCAATAGCATTTGCTCTTGTGGATTTGTCATTTTGAATGGAGATTGCACTATAGTGGAGATCGGGAAATGTACCCTTTTCCTCACTGTAGTGCGATCTCGGAGTTTGTATATATAAGTAGCAGGGGGGTGTGGGAGATGCAGTGGGGCTTGCCACCCTGAAAAACATTTGTAGGACATAACCGGAAGTCCAGGTAGTTTCGGTAAAGTTGACATTCCTGAGTTCTTGACCTTCCTAAATTGCCACTTTCGGTTATGTGATTGTTCAATGTTTGGATTTTACAACATTCTGAGTCGGGTAAGTGATGACTCGCACAAGCGTGTTGCAAGATTTTGATAGTAAACCATCTAAATCAGTGGGCTTTAAATTGCCCACCCAAATTCATATATTAAAAATAGAGCTTACCTTCTTCATAGCTTGACTATACTCTAAAACAGAAATCATGATGTTTTCTGAACAGCTTATTAATGAAATGGAAAACTCTGAAATGTCTCTTCTAGGATATAGTATCCTGACATCTGATAAGAAGCAATGGAGTGCAAGGAATATCGCAGTGACAATCAGCGTTGCTGATTCTCTGGAAGCAGATTCCATATAATGAGAGCAACAAGTCTTACTAGTCCAAATAAAGATTAATCTTGTTGAAGTATAAAATAAGAAAGGCTGAAAAAGGTAGTATATTTGCCAACCTATAACATAAATAAGTGCTTTATGTGAAAATGAGCACACAGTAATTACAGTCACCTTAATGTAGCACTTTTAATCTCTTTCAGTTACCACAACCATCTACCAAAATTGGTATTACATCTGGATAACAAAGCTCATTCATCTGGAACTTGACATATCACCGCTTAATTTTCATGAAGTCTGAGTAATGATTGCTTCAGCTGCTATCTGCGATTGATGCAAATTGGATTATGATAAAATACACGAAGAAAAAATACCTGTTAATGCAGAAAGTAAGTACAGGTATGATCCAGAAATGTGATACAAGTGCTGAGATCAGGTAACCGTGTCCACTTCATACCTTACCACCTGATTATGCTGGGCTTGTTTCAGTACAAAGTTTCTGGGCCTACTATGCAATGTGGACCCCCTGTGAAAAACAAGAATCAGACTAAGGAATCTTCATTAAATTGTTCTACACATTAAAAATGTGATGTCACCAGAAACCACCTTAAGTTTAAGTTATCACCAAACAAAGCATTTTACCAATGTTATATACTATCAGGAAACAAGACATAAAGCAAAGTTGCCTATAGTTCTGGAAAACAAAGCTACTGCCAGGAACAGTGGCTTGTTAGGATTCACAATGCTAGGCAGTTCTGGAACTTGATTAATAAACTATTGAACACGAGACATAAAATCATGCCTTCTCTCTCCTCTGACTTAATAAGGACATTGTGAGTAAACTTGATTTTTGCATTTGTAAATCTGACAATCAAATTATAACAGGACAGATGTAAAAATCTTTTTCTACCAGATCCAGGCTTCCCGGGAATGTCTGGGCTTCTCCGTCCACATTATTGCAACTAGTCAGGCATGACCTTCTTCTTTTTCCTCAACTATGGCCTGGATCTGTATTGGTAGATATATTTCCAATGCAGTTCTTAAATCTCTTGCCATTAGCTATTGCTTGCCCAGTAATACTAATGATGTCTTGCTCTACTAAGGCAGCTGTTGTTTTATTGATCAGGCAAAGGGCCTTTATTGTACCCCTGCTTAAAGGGGGTGTATCACTGGCCCTAAACAGTTATAGACCTGTTTCCTTTCTGTCCCCATTATCAAAAATACAGAACAAAACAAGCTGTCTCTCAGTAACTGCTTGGCAACATTTTCCTCCTTAACTTACAAATAAATGTAACAATAATTGTACCTTATCATCCTATAAAATATGTATTAAATCCTCCCCATGACCCTTAGAGATTCCATTGATAAATCATTCACTTTACAGTGACTCTAGTTTGACTGAGCTATCTATAAAACAGTAATCATGATTTGTAACTGTTTAGTACAAAAGGGTTTGTAAAGAGACCCACTAGCTTACCTTTGGAAGAAAACTGAAAACAATAACGACTTAAAAGACAGAAACAGTTGTAACCTTTCCAAGAAAGTGGTTACATTAATAATTAAATAATCTGCATTAATTTATACAGAGGCTATAACATCCCTCAGTGCTGGAAACCTGGAAAACTGCTGGATACTCTCATATGAAATTCAGGTAGAGGGAGAGGGGGAGCAAGTATGTATAACTGTCTGTTCTGTGGTAACATCTAATAAGGGCAGTACCTAAATATTTTAGACTGATATCCAACCCCAAATTAAAGCAATGTTATATCTTGCCTTCTTAAAAGTAAAACCTGAAAACAGCTGTTACTATAAATTCTGTTTTGCTTTGATATGGTTTGGATGTACTAACTTTGCCATGTGTCCAGGACATGACTGAAATGGACCTCAGACCAGCCCATTTTAGTTCTCAACCTGCAAACACTGAAAATAAGTAAAAAAGCCCTTGAAAAGTAGATACATCCAGCCAATAACTTGGACATCTAATTATCATAAAATGTGAATACCAAATAGCATATAATTCTTCCTGCTTCAAGAAGGAATGTGGGATTCTACTCAGAAAACTTTTAAAAAACTGAGACTGACAATAATGATGTAAAATATGAAAAACATTATCAGAGACAGTGTAAATTCTGTAGACTTTAATGAACTATGCTGAAGAATTTTCCCACACAAAGTCATTTATTTATACTTCTTAAAAAGGAGATACAAGCCATGTGCCCTCTTTAAATTATTGGTGCCACTAGTGTGTTGGGCATGTAGTGTGGTTTTCTGTATACTAAGCTTCAAAAATCGTGTGATGAGGGGAATTCAGAAAATTGTGTGAAGGGATAAGTCAAGCCTGAAAATTGGGACATACCTCTAAAAATAGGTACATCATATGCAGCAATAAACCAGGCCAGAAAATAAGACTGCTTCTCCAAAATATGGACAGTTGAGAGGTCTGTTACCCAGTTAATAGATTTAAAAAATTAAATAATGAGTACATTCAAAACTTCTGCAACACCTAAACAAATAGAAACTCAATTCTGAGATGCAGCATGGTTTAAGACTAGCACATGAAACATAGTCTTGATGGATGTCACTGATTTCATATGTGCTCAAGAATTTTCATTAAAGTTGTTGGGATTGTCTTTCTAGAGCTACCAAAGTCATTTGATATGGTTGATCATAATACACTGCTAAATACTCTGAGTAATCAATTCAGTGGTATAGAGGGATAAAGTATTGACTATAGCCCAGTTGACCCAGGTTAAATTAGTCACATGGTCATCTGATGGTGTGACAAGGGAGGATGGGCATTCCTGTTTTGGAGGGGGGGGGGTTGCATTGGGCTTAGTCCTATGAATTCTGCTGGAAGCCATGACTCAGGAAATGAGAGTCTAGGCTGGGAGGTGGAGGGAACAGAGAAGTTATGAATGCACTGTGGGTGGGAGAAAAAACATGCTTGTGCAACCCTCCCATTGTTACCCAGCTTGCACAAGAGGTGTCAGCATAAAGGAGTCAGGTATTAGGCCATGATAAAATCTATTGGCTGGAATATAATGATCTTGGTTAGCCCATCCTTTTCTATGTGCCTGCAGGTGGTACATTTTCCAGAGCCTTGTCACATAGTAAGAAGGAGAGCTCCATGTGCAGGAGTGATCTCTCTGTAGGGAGGCTGTGCCAGTGCAGGTCTAACTGAGGACCCCGTGGGACATCTTGAGAACTGTGGTAGCAGACTATAGCACGCAAGAATAGAGATGTGCATTCACCCAAGGTTTGATGAAAAAATAACTAAAAGAAAAAATAAAACTATTCTTTGTAGCTACAGTCTGTTAACCACTATTATGTGTGATTTGTTAAATGCTTATTAAAGAGGTACAAGTCCGTAAAGTTAAATAATGTAGCCTCATTCACATATGCACTGTCAGAAGTGGTCACTGAAGGCTCAGGATTAGAATCTCGCTTACTCAGAATTTTTTTTTTGGTACCTGTCAGGTACTGTAGAACTACTAAATTAACACAATATGCAGACGGTGGCAACTATTTCCTCGCTAATATTATTTTATCTCTGGTTGATTCTTAAAAAATGCAGCTTCAACTCTTTGAATTCATGACTTTCAGCAGTAGAACTGCATCTTGAGACAAAGACAAAAGCTATGGTCTTTTCCAGCAAAACTCATGCAGCTGGTGAACCGTTGTACAATTTTCTTTAACAAGTATGTGATAACAAGTATATATACGCATGTCTAACGCTGGCCACCACCATACCTGGCCAAGTCTCACCCAGTGATTTGATCTTCTATTGCTTCCATCATGCATAATTGCAAATACAAACAAATTTGGAAAGGCACACTGCCAGAGACATACAATGTAGGTAAGCTTTGCACATGTTCTCTCTTTGGCCTAAGTTTAATCTCAGACAGCCATGGATTTAAGCGTGCATTAAATAAGCACTTCACTGTACAATGAAATGCAAATGTGGCATAACTTAAAACTTATATGATGCTGTTTCTGCAACTGATTTTTGTAATCATAACCACTTTTTATTTGGTTGTATAATTTAGATATTTTTAATAGATACTGAGTTTATTAGTTTATCCTGAGCTGTATTAAATATGATAGATACTACCATCTTCTATTAAATAGATGTGAACTGCATTAGGCTAGCTATATTTGTGTTTCTTTGTTAATCTGTTTCTTGTTTTGTTTTGTTTATCCCTATAGTTGTTGATGTACATTATGAACTTTGTTGGTTTAGAAAGACTGGGTAGTTCATATTTTCCCATACAGGTTTGTCTGAGTTCTTATATTATGCTGAATCTGGTTCTATTGTATATTTTTCGTGTTGCTCGGGTATCCTCCCTATGACAGTTTCTAACTCATATGAATTTCTTGTTATTTTATAGATTCTAAATAAACAAAAGACCTCTTTCTGAATGGAGATGAAATCATATACAATTATGGAAGCTTCTTTAACTCAGAAATCAGGAGACCTTGATGACACTGATGGTCTTGAAACTATTAAATCTTTGCACAAATCTTTCCATTTGCCTGGCAACTAGATAAAAGGAGCAATGTTCACTCCATTGTCTTGGAAGCTGTGTGTGCTGCTTTGTGTATCAGTCATGTGGTCTATTCACACCTCTGTTACTTATACTTCTCCGTCTCACTTTTTCCCACTAGTGCAAACTCTTAGTATATATAGCTAGAGGGTGTGGGGGCAAAGCCCCCCAACTGGATGGGTTTGAAATACTGCTGTTTGTGAAATGGGGAAGTACTGGACAGCTAGTTACTTTCCCCATCTCACAGGTTTGATGACATGCACATTCGATAGATGAACTTTCGATGGATTGATTTTGATGAATAGCTGTTCGATATGTACTTCCTTTGATTATTAACAATAGACCTGTTACAAAGGGGTCCTGTGTCCTTTCCACCTTCTTTTTTGTCACCTCTTGTTCTTTTACAGCACAGAAGCCATTTTAAATTCACACAGTTCTTTGGGACCATTTAATATACATTGTCTAAGAGCATTAAGCAATTGTAAAATCTTTCAGTGTTTTAGTAAATCTCATAATTGACTAGTGCATTGATTATAGACCATAAAAACTGATGTATTAATAAAATCATTCATCTCTTCCACAATTTTAACTAGATTTTGTTCCAATTCACTAAAAGTGGATTTCATCTGAAAATTCTATTTGGCAATAACCCTTTGCTTTTAATGTTAAGAAGCACATCTTTATAGCCACCGGATCCAGTTTTTTTAAAAAGTGTTCAACTCTTTGTTGCATAACTGCTGATTTGTAGTGCATTTGCCCATGGTCCTGTATTCCTGAAAACATAGGCCAGGCACACACTACTAATATGTAAATATGTCACTTTCCTTGTTTTTTTTCTAAACATAACAACCTCAGTTCTTGTAGTTATAATATAAATGGATATTAATAAAGTTGATCTCTTTACACAACGATAACATTTTAAACATTAAAAAAACAAGTTATAGAATTCAGCTGGAGCAGCTTTGGCTTCTGCTCTTTTATCCTGGGTGTGCATCCTACCACCCACCACAGGTACTTCATTTTCCACCCACCACAGGTACTTCATTTACCACCCACCACAGGTACTTCATTTTCCACCCACCACAGGTACTTCATTTACCACCCACCACAGGTACTTCATTTACCACCCACCACAGGTACTTCATTTACCACCCACCACAGGTACTTCATTTTCTTCACCTCTAACTTCTTTAACTGCTCTGCCTTTACGAAGCAGGTTTCATACAGCAGTACTGGTCACACTAATGTTTCATACATCTTACTTTTCAGCTTCTTTGGCATTCTTCTGTCATCTGTCATACACCACCTTTAACACTTTGAGTTAGTTGGATAAAGCCCCTCTGATTCTAGCTTTGACCTCCTCATTCAAACTTCCCTTCTCCTCATCCAGCCCCCCCAGATACTTGAAGCTGTTAACCTGTTCCACTATTTTCCCTTCTATCTCAATTCTCAGCTTTTTCTGATTCCCCCATTTGATGTCATTACACCTGTCTTATCTGTACTCAGTTTCACCCCAACTGCCATCAGTTTTGCATTCCATTCCCTTATCCTTTGCTGAAGTTATTGCTCAAAGTCTGCCTGTAATGCCACATCGATTGTATACAGCAATTTTGTTGCTTTGTCCCCTCTGACCTGTTTGCTGGCCCTCCAACCTGTTAATGTAGTCCATCAGCTGAACTCTTATGCACACTCACTCCCACTGGGAACCCCTCTGTGAGAATTACTTATAAGTAAAGGGATTAGCAGCAAGGGCATCTGATGTGCTGGCAGGAAGGGATGGGTGTACCCTTCCCAGAAGAGAAAGACATTCATCTAGCATTTCCCTACAGGGAAGCATGGTCCTTAGAGTGGAGTAGCCCTGGGATATTAACACAAAAAAGTAGATGAGGGGGAGGGGCACAGAGTTGGTAGGTCATAAATGACAAATCCTCCAGGTAGAAACAATCAGTGGCATCTCCCTCCAGGTGCCTTTAATTTCCACACCAGTTCCAGCCTTTGAACAGAGATAGTCTGGGGGCTGTAGGAGAGGCTAGTAGACACAGTGATGGACCAGGGCACTGGGGCAAGCCAGAAAGAATGAGGTGGAAGAGAAAAAAAATAAACAAGAGTGATAGCCAGATTTTATTTGTCTGGTATAAAGAAAGAAAGAAATAGAACATTTATGTGCTTCTTGTCCAGAATGTTGAAAACTTCTCCCCATCCTGGATTTAAGAGTTCATTGATTCAAATTCCTATTATAGAAGTACCATTTGAGTACATTGTTCTGGACATTTTGGGGCCTCTATCTATAGAATTGATACATACCACTAACAATAAACTATATTAGAAAATTTCTAGAAGATGTATCACTATGCAAATCTAATTAAGACCTATTGCCTGAGAAGTGGTACTATTATTCAATAAAGCTGGTCTCCCTAATGAGATGTCAGTTACCAAGGCAGACCATTTAGGTCAAGGGTATTGCATCAATAGTGTCAATGCTTTACTACTAACCAGATAAAAATATCTTTGTGTCATCCATGGACTGCAGGTTTAGTATAAAGGTTCAATAATTACATTGAAATTCATATTATGAAGAAGCCATTATTGCAGATGATAAGAAATAGCTCAAAGGCCTTCAAACACCAATCCTCAAGCCTGTGGAGCAGGAACAAGTCTTTACAAACCTGCAATAACCTCTGGCCTACTATCCCCCCATGAATTTTACCTCAGCCACCAAAGTGAAGCAAAGTATGTCATCATAATCCAACTGTATTTTTTCTGCCTTTTTAACATTGGTTGTTTAAACAGTACCTTACCACCAGAACTCAACTCCCCCCTCTCCCATCTTCCACTATTGGCAGTGTGTTTGTGTATCTGCTGTGTTCTACCTCAATTCTGAGCTCTCCACTAGTAAGAATCTCACCTTACTCTTATACTTTATTTGTTTAGTATTTTCCCCCTTAGTCCTTCCCTGTATTTTTTTCCTTCTCTCTTGAGTGTTTGCCTTGGCACTGAAATTCTTACTACTCTACCACTCTTTTCCTCCCCAGCTTCTGGCTTAGTAGCATTCCCCAGAAAAGTTTTTTACCTCTTTCTCTTCCCTTCATTTTCTCACTTTACTAATTGTTTTTCTTCTGAGCTCTTCCTGCTGTCTCACTCCATTTGTACTAGCTATGCTCAGGATCACTCTACTCCCCTACCCTACTCCCATTCCCACCCACCCCCATATCTTTTAATTTATAGCTAACCTCTCCTTTTCCTCTCCCCTCAAACCCCTCATCTTCCTGTTCTCAGGTCCAACCCAGGTAGACATACCTCACATCCTGTTCATCACCAGGTCTGTTTGGCTAGCTAACTACCCCATAACATCATCTCTCTACTTGTATCTTCCATCCCTGCTCTCTTCTTAATCTGAAACTATTAATAATATCAATATTATAATCTACTTCCTTCCCTCCATCATACCACTACCTATCTTCCACTTTAACAGAACCAACATTTTGCTAACTTTCCTCTACATATCTCCCTTATTTCTACTTTACTTTCTCACCTCTTGTAATACAGTACTAACACTTGAAACTCCATTTCCAACATCCACTCACTCAAATGCCTTTGCACATTTTCATTCATTTGTAATCTCCTCATCCATCTTTCCTTCCAATATTCTCCTCCCCAAAAATCAAACTTCTTCTATGCCCCATAACTGTTCCTAAAAGTAACTTTAGCACCTCATCTACTGACCTCCTCACTGCAATGTAAACATCCTCCTTAAAACCCTATTACTATCAGGAGATATTCATCCAAATCTGGGCCCAAACTCCCCCTCCCCTGTTGACAATTTAAGTAACCCTGCTACTGGACAAATCACTCTCCCAAAGAAACATTTATCTTTCTACTCAATTAATGTTAGATGTGTGCTAAATAAAGTCAGTGAATTTCATGCCTGCTTCTCTACTCACTCCACAGATAGCATTACTCTCACAGAAACTTGGCTAAAACCTCTTAACTCCACAAAGACTTTCTCTCTCCAGGGTATAATATACTCTGATCAGACCGCCAAAATAATAAAGGTGGAGGAGTAGCCATTGTCTACTCAAACCATTTACACTTTCTTTACTAGACAAACAAAACTCATCCTATCTACTTGATGAACTTCTAATGCCAACCTAAGACTCAACAATCACCTTAAAATCACTGTAGAAGCCATTTACATACCCCCTGGTGGCAACAACACCCTACTTGAACAGATTGTCTCCTGGGTTACTCAACACATACATAAAGAAACCATCCTCCTTGGGGATGTCAATATCAACTGGCTATCTATCTACTCACCTGACTCCACCTTAAGTATTAACTTGCATGGTTTCACACAGCTCCTCTCTACACATACCCATGCTAATAAATCTCTAAACTCCAGCTCACTCATTGACTGGATATTAGTCTCAGACCCACATAAATATCACAGCCCTGAAACATTGCCTGACTCCCTAAGTGATTACCCTCCAGTAAAAGTTGTTAGATTCTCTCCTCCTTTCTCCAGACCATATAGATACATTGAATGCCACAAGCTATCCAACTTTCACCCTGAACTTTTAATACCTTCTTCTTCAAAATGAATTGGATGTTTCTGACCCATCTCATTCTAGATGAATCAATAAACACATTCAACTCAGCTTTTCTAAATATTCTTGACTCTTTGGCTCCTTTATGTACAATACATATCAAATCCAACATATGGCTGGCTAACCCTGTCTAACTAAGGCTATTTGCTCCTTGCTAAAAACTAGAGATAGAATGTGGTCAACCTGGGTAAAAACTAAGCTCCCATTCACTTATAAAAATATAAAGAACTTAGAAACCTTGCAAAGGAACATATCAACAAATACAAAGAAAGAGTTCTATAACAGCCCTCCCACTTTGCAAAGATTAAATCCCAAGAAATTCTGGCACGCAGTCAAATACTTCATCCTGGTAACCTCTCATCTCCAAATCCCTACTCAGCAAATACATCCCAAGAGGTGGCTTCTATCTTCAATTCCTACTTTATTGATTCCATTAGTAAGATGATAAGTCCTGCCCCCTTAAACTCTGACAATAAAAATCCACCTGATCCTCTCTCAACTAAGAATTCTAGTAACAAGTTTTCCCTTAAACCAACACCTACAATTTATTTATTTATTTTATTATTTATTTATTGACATTTGCTTACTGGGAAAGTCCATTGGGTCAGATTCCCATTTTCAGTGGAGGCCCAGGGAGAAAAGCTCCACAAACAATTTGAACAATGAACATACTTTAACAAGAAACAAGGAAGTAGCAAGTTACAGTACATTAGAATATATAAAAATGCTACAATAAATTTCAGAAATTATACTAGATCAAAAATGCATAGTAGTAAAGGACATAGAGGGTGGAAAGCAGTCCACAGAAACATAAGAATATCTAGCATACATTGGGTTTCACAGACATTGGTTACAACAATGTAAGCATATATTGTACACATACCCTGGGATTCATTAAACCTCACACGGATTGTAGGAATAGTGCAGCAGCTGCTGCACGGAATATGGCCGCCGAGCAATTCATCAAACAGCTGATCTGATGTACACAAGCTTTGCAGCACTATTCCTGCACGGACACCACTGCCTAATGCTAATTGCATCATTTGCTGGTGAAAACCATGCAAATGAGGTGAATTAGCAATTCAGCAAACAGATAGGTGTCTGTGCAGAAATAGTGTAAGAAGCAGAAATGCGTTGAGTTACTAGCTAAAAACATTTCTGCAAATTAGAAAATGGAGGCACAACAGCTCTTAATAAAGCATGTATTATGTCTAGTAGGCATACCAATGGCTAAATATATGGCCATTGGCAAGATAAATAGTCTACATTTTTTTTAAATATTTTTTTTTTTTGGACAATCTTGGAAGTTTAAGCATAGAGCAGCGGTGTGCAAACAGGATCTTGCTGAAAATTAAAAAAAATGGAAAAAATAATTTTTTACAGAAATCTGCATTTTGCCATTATAGTCAATGGCATGCAGAATGAAAACAATACCAGGGAATAGTGGTTGCTAACGGGAAAGGCTCAGTCTAAGTGTGGTATTTATGGAGTAAGGCAGTGGTATATGCAAATGAGGGGATTTATACTGAATCATAAATTTCTTCTAAGTGTCAGACTTCACCTAACTGTGCAGGTGCTCTAACACCACCGTGTAGATAGGAGGAGCAGCTAACATGAAAAGGGGGGGTGTCATGCTTGCTGTAAGCACATTGGAGCTCAATGGCCTGTATTTGCCCTTAGCTAAGCACAGCTAAGAAAGAGTGTGTGTCTGAGGCTATATTGTCTTATTCCACAAAATGCAGAGCGTGTTCGCATCCAGGGAGGGCCAGCTCTGCTTAAAACTGTTTACTTTAACTAAATGGGTGTGCGCAGCATGCACTGCGCCTAAAACAAACAAAAAAACAAACAAAAAAAAAAAAAAAACAAGAGAAATAGCAGAACTGTTTAAAATTGAGCACCGGGAATGCACAGTGTGCATCAAGGTTTAAACGGGGAGGAAATGGGAGGGGGAAACTGCAGAAGGAAGGCAATCAAGGAGAACGACCATAGCTGGCAGGTGGAATGTATCAGATTCAGCCAATCACACAGGCAGCAGCCCAGCACACTACTATAAACTATGTATCATAGTCAGCCAATCACACAGGCAGCAGCCCAGCACACTACTATAAACTATGTATCATAGTCAGCCAATCACACAGGCAGCAGCCCAGCACACTACTATAAACTATGTATCAGAATCAGCCAATCACACAGGCAGCAGCCCAGCACACTACTATAAACTATGTATCAGAATCAGCCAATTACACAGGCAGCAGCCCAGCACACTACGATAAGCTATACTAACACCTTTCAGTCTGTTTTTTCCCACAAACTCTACACCACTGGTGTATACATTTGGGGGAATTTTAACCTGACAAAACTAACAAAACATGCTAGGAGCTGCTGTTGCTCCGATCTGTCAGTATGTGCTAGAGACTGATGGTGGTGAGGAGGATAATGCAGACAACCAACTCAGACCGAGGAGGAGAAGAAAAGTGTTCAGATCCAGGGTAACCTACCAGGGGCTACATGATCTGGAGATAGTAGAGTGCTACAGGGTGGACAGGGACATACTTCAGACTCTTGTTGAGCTATGCCGGCCTCACCTCAGACCCAGAACCAACAGTGGGGAATCCATCCCAGTGGATACCAAGGTATGTGTAGCCTTAAGAATACTAACTACAGGTACTTTCCAAAGACCAACCGGGGATATCATGGGGGTTTCACAGGCATCAGCGTCCAGGATACTCCACCAGTTCCTGAATGCCATGTGACCACATGCTGCTGAGCACATTTACTTTCCTAGCACCCATGAGGAGATGACCAGCAATATGCATCTCTTCCATCATGTAGCAGAATACCCGGAGATACTGGGTGCCATAGACTGCACACACATCCACATCAAAGCACCACTCGGTGACCAGGGCTAGGGTCTACCTAAACCGCAAGGAGTTCCACTCCAATTGTCAGGTCATGTGCGATGCCCAGGGCATTATCATGAATGTGTGTGCTGCAAGCCCTGGAAGTTATCACGACTCCCACATCTGGCATTTGTCACAGCTGTACTGGGCGTTTGCCAGTGGGGACATCCCATATGGCCATCTGGTAGGGATGCTGGCTACGCACTGGAGCCATAGATGATGACACCCATCAGAAATGCACACACACCCACACACACACAAGAATGTCATAATGAGGCACACACACAATCCAGGATCATTATACCGCATGTGTTTGGGATGCTCAAGACATGGTTCCACTGCCTTGACATATCTGATGGAGCCTTGCAGTACTCTTCAGCCACATGTGCACACATGTTCATAGTATGTGCCATGCTACACAATATGATCTGCAGAAACAGCTGCAGCAGGAACAAAATGGGGAAGGGCCACACAGCCTCCCACTATTGCCAAGGTCTCCACAGGCACAGAGGGACTCAACGGAGGGACACCCTGAGCCTGCCCCTGTAGGCAGATGGAGGCATGCTCAGTATACCCTGTCCTTGGCAAAGAGGCAATGCATAGCACATACACTGACAGAGTAGGGCCTGAGGGACTGAGCTGGCTCTCTGACTCGCACACACAGTAAAATGGATGCCAAACATCACACCACCTATACCTTACCATGTATAGGCAGTGTACTGCGTGCATCTGACAAAGTCAGCCCTCAAGCACCATCCTCACAACAGCCTCAGGCACAAGGTAAGTCAGTCTCCTTAACAAAATAAATGAATGGAGTGGAATATTCTGATACCATATCTATGGTATTGATTCAAGCATGCAAGGGAATGGGGTTTCTTACTGGGATAGCAGCAGACAACTGAAGGTTCTGTGGGACAGCAGGAAGAGTATTCCCAGTACTGGCCTAACCACACCATGCAGTACCACCCTAGTTGACAAATACCACTGCAGTATATGTGGTGAACCAAATAACTGGGGGGGGGGGTCATAGGTCACATGCATTGGATGTTAATGGAACAAAAAATGCATAAAATTCAAAGAGACCTTCGAGACTATGAGAAAGGTACTGCCTTTTTTAGACAAACCAATCATTGGTCCCGATCTCAGGGCTGTTTCCAGAAAGAGGTGGGTGTAAGGAGAGAAACAAACGGAAATGATACCAGCATGGAAGTATCTTCGAGTGAAAACATTAGGTATCATAGTGATGGTGAAGATGTGAGAGATTACCCACCCTTACCTACACCAACAAACAGACATTACATGCAGGATAATTTTCGCCTGCAGGGTGAGAATAACAGGCAACAAAAAAGAAGTTACTCAGATCGCGAACCCCAGAGAGGGGGCCAACAGCGGCAATGGCGGAATAACAAGAGAACCAAATGGCATTAACTGTTTGTCAAATAATGCAAATGTTATTGTGAATTTGTCTGGTTGTTCTTTAAATGAACATTTATGCAATGTGTTAAAATATGATTTGAAGTTTGTGCCAAGAGTAATACCGAATATGAATGCAAAATTGAATTGTATAAGTTGGTTAGAAAATTGCATTTATGGTATTATTTTAATACGCACTGTATAGTCTCTATAAATAATGATAATGACCATGATAGCATATGTGACAGTGATGGCAGTTTGCTTGAAAGTGATCCTTTTGATTCATTCATTTCTTGTAATAGTGAAATGAATGCATGTTGTCTGATAGATACCTCTTCTGTCAGTAGTAAGAGCAAGTTTATGCCACCTTGTATTCATGAAGGCATTAAAAAATTTCATTCGATAGTTGATTTTGAACTACATATGTTGTTTAGAAATTTTAACAAAAAGGATGTTGCATGTAATTTGTCAAAACAAGAATGGTTAGCTTTGGTGAATTTTTATAAACAGAGAGAATTAATTATTAAACCTTCAGACAAAGGTAATAAAATAGTGATAATGCATTATGAACAATATCTGAAAATGTGTTAGGAGTTGTTAGATGATAGAACGATATACGAGATAGTAAATGAAGACAGGATAGAAGAAGCAAAGAAAAGTTATACACATCTGATTAAAAAGGCTTGAGATTAGGTCGCCACTGACTCTAAAGGCAACCACAAAGCATTCTATAGCTATGTGAAGAATCTCAATGGCAACACTCAGGTCTGCTCTGAGTTACAGCACAATGGCACTAAATATACAGAACCAACTGATATTGCCAACATCCTGGCAGATAGGTTCAGTGCTAACTTTACCCCCTGTCATCCCCTAAAGGGCCCATCTCTATACCAGAAGAAAGTTCCTGTAATCACGGCTGCACAGGTAAAAAACACACTATCCAAAGCCAAGAACACAGCATCCATGGGACCTGACAACATCCCAGGCTGTGTTCTACATGAACTACAGAATGAACTGGCACCCCACCTAAGTACCATGTTCAATCATAGCCTCACCTCAGGCTATGTGCCCACTGAATGGTGCACAGTGACAGTTATCACACTCCACAAAGGGGGAGCCACCACAGACCCCGGAAACTACTGCCCCATTAGTCTAACGAGCCTGGTCTGCAAGGCTATGGAACATATCATCATGGAACTTATAAACAATGACATTGGTAATCTCCAAACTCAGGACCCCACCCAGTTCGGGTTTGTAAAAGGCAGATCATGTCTCCTAAATCTGATAGACTTCTTTGAAGCATTCACCAAAGCCATAGATGAGGGTAAGGTAGTTCACACAGCCTATCTAGATCTCGCCAAGGCTTTCAACACCATCCCCCACTCTGGAATTATAGATAAACTCACTAAACTAGGTATAAATACCTATGTCACAAGATGGATTGCCAACTGGCTCACTGACAAAACCCACACTGTGAAAGTAGCAGACTCCAAATCCAACTTCAGACTAGTGACAAGTGGAGTACCACAGGGTTCAGTCCTGGGTCCTCTCCTCTGAAGTACAGGCCAACACAGAAGGTCTTTGGCTAATGAAGTTCGCAGATGACTGCAAACTAGGAGCCATAATCAAAACTCCAAAAGATGTGGACATCCTACAAAAGGACCTCGCTGAGACAGATGCCTGGTGTCAAAGCCATGGCCTCAAGCTCAATGCCAAAAAGTGCATTGTCATCCCTTTTGTTAAAAACTCTGTACCCATGAACTACCACATAGGCGGTAGTCTACTTAACACCGAAAATGTGATGAGACCTTGGGACACAGGTGGACAGTAGTCTCTCCTTTGATAATCACATCGCCACAGTAGTCAGGAAATCCTTCTACGTGGCACACCTCATCACAAAAGGTTTCTCATCCAGGAAAAACAAGGTCATTGTTCCCCTCTACTCGTCACTCATTAGACCCATTATAGAGTACAATACCCCTTTTGGTATGTACCTCACAAGACATCTACAACAACTGGAAAGGCCACAGAAATACCTCACAAAGAGGATTACCAGACTCAAACAGATGCCCTATGCAGACCGTCTCAAAAAACTGCAGCTTTACTCCATCGCATATTGCCTACTCAGAGGTGATCTCTGCCTAACACACAAAGCTATGTCAAACCCAGAGCTTTTAGACATGCTCCACTTAAAGAAATCCCAATCCCTACGAGCTACATGCTCTAGGGACCTAAACCTTGTCACCACAATAAACAGAACATGCTGGAGGGATAGATTCCTATCCCAGAGACTTCCCATACTCTGGAACAAACTACCTATCTATATCAAACAAAGCTCCTCATTAGCACTCTTCAAGAAAAATCTTGATGATTGGATGGGAGATAGGAAATTCACCATGGGGATCACTTCTGTGGCTCTGCTCGACAGTGGCACAGGAAAATAATTTTCTTGGGTGGCGAAAGCCAGGGTACCTTTGGCTAGGCTTATATAGGCCCTAGTGTCAGTAGCCTAGTACCTACCTATGAACCTATGAACCTATGACAGTGATGTTACCAATAAACTTACATGTGAAGGAACAGGGCCAACTTATTTTTATTGTTTGCCCAAAATCCACAAAGATTTAAGGAATTCACCAGGTAGACCAATAGTTTCTGCTACTAAATATTTTCTACACAATGTGAGTGTTATATTACATAAAGTGTTAGTAAAAGAAGTAATTCAGCTTCCATCCTACATTAAAGATTCTTTTGATTTTTTAGAGAAAGTTAAGAATGTTAGATGGAAAGATGGCGTGTATTGGATAACACTAGATGTGAAGAGCTTTTACACTAACATCAGACATAATTTTGGGCTTGAAGCCTTTAGATTTCAAATGGGTAGTAGTCCCTTAACATATTATATTTTAGAGTTAATCCAATTTAGTTTGGAAAATAATTTTTTTTTACTTTAAAGATCAGATTTACCATCAAGTACAACAATCTTTTTATGAGTATGATGGAAAAAGAATATATATATATATATATATATATATATATATATATATATATATATATATAGTAATCTTTTTTTTTTTTTTAAATATGTAAGATTTTATTTTAGGTTTATTGATGATTTAGTTTTTTTATGTGAGGATGGTGCACAGTTAGTACCACACTTTGTGGAAGAAATACAACGGAATAGGTTTCAGATAGCATTTGATGGTCTACAATATGGACAGGAAGTTTCATTTTAGATATAAATTTGTGTGGAGTAGTGGGCGAATGTACAAAAGCGAGTATACATAGGAAGTTTAATGAGGTGAATCAATTTCTAATTGGCACTAGTTGTCATCCAAAACACACATTGGAATCATTACCATTTGTGGAATTATTAAGGATATCAAGATTGTGCAATGAAGAGAGTATCTTTAAAAAATAACTAGAACAGACTGCAGCAATGTTCAGGAATAGAAGACATGATGTGAAAATTATTGAGAGAGATGTGAAGCATGTATTAAATATTAGATGTGGAAGAGATAACAAAATAAAAAATCGTGGAAGGCAATGTGTTAGTAGAAGGAATAAAATGGACTCAGATGCTTTATTTTTAGTTTAAGGATATAATGTGTTGAGTGAGAATATTAAACAGATCATGCTCCATTATTGGGAATTTTTGAAAGGTTTTGATGAATTAGATGGGCTGGTGAATGAAAAGTTAATATTCTCGTACAAGAGAGGTAGAAGTATAAGAGACTTGGTGGTACACACTAAATTTCAAAGGCCAGACATGAACTTGTCTGTGCAGCTTTGGAATAAGGGGACGAGATCTTATAGAAAGTGTAGAGGATGTCTTTATATAATAAATACTTTTCAGACCATAAATGGCATCCCTTTTAGTGTAAATGGGGAATATAATTGTAGAACAGAAGGGGTAGTATATGCTATTAAATGTACGTGTAATATGTTCTATATTGGACAAACAAAAAGAATATTTAAAGTTAGACTGTTAGAACATTTGAGAGATATTAGGACAGGTAAGATAGAAAGCCCCTTAGCCCAACATTTTAGAAGTTGCCATAATGGAGACCCTGACGGACTTAAGGCAACGATTTTAGAACAGGTTTGTTTAAAGAATAACGATAGGGAAGCTCATAGATATAATCTTTTGAAAAAGGAAACAATATTTATTTTAAAATATGGAACCAAAGGGATTAAACACTGAATGTTGCTGGAAAAGTCTTATATGAAATGGGATAGGGACACTTTAAAAGTTTTAATTTATGTTTTTATTGTTTTATTTTCATTGATTGAAGCTGCTGGTATTATATAAAGGAATGCTGAATTTGTGTATTTTACTCCTTGAAGGCTATTTGTAGTCGAGGCACTAGAGAAATAAATTTCTTGTGGCATATGTGGTGTTGTTTGTGTTGAAGCACATAACCTTGGTGTTGTTTAGCTGTATTCCCAGTACTGGCCTACCCACACCATGCAGTACCACCCTAGTTGACAAATACCACTACAGTATATGTGATGAGCCAAATAACTGGGGGGGTCATAGGTCACATGCATGGATGTCAAAGTGGGGTCCCATACCCACCCCCACCTCACCCAGCAGATCAGCTGTAGAAAATCATACAGAAATGTCTGGCAAAGGCCCCCACATGGCGACACCCATGAAATCCCCACCTACAGACTTTCACACAGTGATATCACAGCAGGTCTGGCAGTGGCAGTATGGCTTTGAAAGGTAAGAAGTCTGAAACTACAAATGTTTATGCCAGAACAATTTGATCTGTGATCAATACTGTTATGCCTGTAGTCTCAAAGATGGAGCACACCACTATGCTAAATGGGACCAAAATGTTAAGCAAATATCTGCAAATGTGTATTGCGTACATATGTGTAATCCCCCCCCCCCCCATAGTCCCACAGAAATGCAGTAACATGTCCCTAGCCTTAAGCAGCTTCTAGCCATCAACTAGAGTGATGGCTCAACACAAACAGAAAGCAATTGTCAGTAACATCCACAGTCAGCTTAGTGGTACCATCTCAGGGTTGTCCAATGTCGGCAGCCTGGGAACATATAATCATCAGAATGCACTGCCTTGCTACAGATGGCCTGCATCTGTCACACCTGGCCTACAGGCCTGTGGAAAATGCCCATGCCTCACCCACAGTGCCCTGTTAGGGAGTGTCATGGGGTCCATAACACCAACATAACTCAGTCTACAAAATGCAAAGAAAGGCCATGCTGCTAACTGCTATGAGAAAACCTGCCAGTGTCAGAGATCCAGAAATCTGGACAAAGCCATGAATAATGGGATGAAAAAGGTAGAAAGAGAAGGAAACATTTGAAATACTGCTCTAATAATGCTACAAAGTTGATAGAATGATTATAGTAGCATGGAATGTCTGATTGATATGAAGTCTGAAACTGCAATGTCAACTGTCAGTAATATCTGACTTCAACCCTGAGTGACTTGCAAAACACTTTTCCTTGAAAACCACACTTGTTTCAGTAACCAACAAGATATATGAGTCATGGATGTGGACATTCTGTGATACTCTGTACAGTCAACAGGCAGGGCCAGGAGTCTAAACATAGGAACCCACTCATTGCAGGCAGTCCTAACCCTGGAAGATAGTGACATGTCTGCACCCACAGAACCCTGGCCCACAGCCATGGGGAGTAACACACCCTTCCCTGATCACTCATCCTATGCAACATCCTGACCCCAAAATGTGGCCATTCAAGAAAAATGAGGTGGGCCATACATATATGTGAGACAGACACACACCTCCAGACTGGTCAAACAGTCTGACACACACAAGACCCTTCAAGTGCAGTTAACCTTTGAGAAGACCCTTGTGCAAAGTACTGGTAGCTATAGGCAAACATATCTGACCCAGGACACCCCCCCACATATCTTATCCCCTACAAATCTATCCGGAGTCTGCCTGTCACCCTGATCCTGTCTGACTTATATTACCCAACCGTGGACTGGAAATCAGACCAGACCAGAACAGAAATGCACAGAGATTCCACCATTGTAATATATCACCAAGGTGCTGGACCGTTTCCACAGCACCAGCAGTGAATTGCTTGTAGGCACACCTCTCAATAGCCTGGATTGTGCATGAATTTTATTTATTTATTTTATTTTATTTATTTTATTTTACATTTGTTGACTGGGAAAGTCCGACTGGAACAAGGTCCATTTACAGCGGAGTCCTGGGGAGAAAAGCTCCACAATTAAACAATATGTACAGTGGGATTTTTACAATCCAAGATATTTCATACAAGAAGAACACATTTACAGTGGTTTGTTCAAGCTAGCTTAATTTATACATATTAGGCCCTGAATGGCAGTTTTATATGCCTTGGGAGAGAAAAAAACTCCACCGTAACAATACAGTCAGCAGAGACATCACATAAGACAGTATAAATTGACAATATTTTGTGCTAAGCAAGTTTAAATGTATCCAGTGGTAGGCCCAGTATGGCAGTTTTGAGGAGTTCTTAGTACTGTAATATAGAGACAGTAAGCAGAGTATAGAGGAAGGTAGGAAGTATTTGAGGAGAGCAGGAAAGCATTTATGTGATGCAAGGGCAGAGCCAGGAATGCAAGAGGTGTGATTTAAGTGATTTTTTGAAGAGTGAGATAGATGGTGCTGAGGAAATATTCTGGGGGAGGTTATTCCACATTTTTGCTATGGTATGAGAGAAAAGAGCTTTTTCTGCAGTGTTGTTGGCATTAGTTATACGTAAAAGGGTTTTGTTGGATGAGCGGAGCGGACGGTTTGCTGAGTATTGGTTCAGTAGTTGGTTCAGGGCTGGAGTCTTGTGGGGATTCTTTAGGATGTTATAGGTGAGGACTAGTTGGTGGTAACTAATTAAATGAGGAAGTTCTAACCACTGTAGCTCCTTTAGAACAAGGCAATGATGGCTTCTAAAAGCAGAGTTGTTGGCGAATTTAGCAATCTTATTGTGACATGACTCTAGTTTGTTCATGTCTGTTTTCCTAATGCATAGCATTTAGCCCATAATCCTGGTGTGTGTATCATCCATCCTGTATTCATAGGTTCATAGGTAGGTACTAGGCTATTGGCCCTAGGGCCTATATAAGCCTAGCCAAAAAGGTACCCCGGCTTTTGCCACCCAAGAAAATTATTTTCCTGTGCCCCCGGTAAATCCTCTGGTAAATCACTTTGATGATCTGAGGAGGTATGTCATGAGGTACTGAAACAATACATGACAGTGTCAAATGGCATATATGTCAGATGTCTGCTAATACAAGCCCTGTAACCCTAGCAACCCATACATTACTGAGAGAAATAGTCACCATCACCGTATGGCCCATTGTCTCCCCATTTTGATAGGTTATCTCCAGATATCCTGCACCAATAGGCTGCGAGGTATGGCTATGGCTGTAGCACAAAACAAACCAGACTGGAGTACAACAATCCTTAGAATGGAGTCCCACATGTACTATAGAAGGTCACACTGGGTATGCTCATACACTTAAAGAAATGTCAGTAAGATCTAGGAATGAACAGGCCTTCCCCACCCAGTACACTTCCCATTGTCCTATTTTAGCAGTCTTGAAAATGTCTGTCACCATAGAAGTCCCTTTCATCAGACTTCAGCATTATAAACTCTGTGGTGCATGTGATGACTGTATAACACTATGATGCAAATAACTAGTTAGGTAGGAGTTCTAACCGCAGCTTGGCAAATGTAAAACTGCGTGTGTGTTTACAAGTTAAAGGTTTTGGGACCATTCAAACCCAGTACACTTCCCCTTTCCCTACATTAGCAGTCCTGCAGATATCAGTCACTTTAGAAGTCCCTTTCATTAGGCCTCAGCTCCATAAGCTCTGGGGTGCATACAATAACTTTGTAGCATTATATTACAAATAACTAGTTAGGTACGGCTTCTAATTTAAGTGCTGGCAAATGTTAAAATGTGTGTGTTTACAAGTTAAAGCTTTTGGATACATTCAAACCCAGTACACTTCCCCTTTCCCTACTTTAGCAGTCCTGCAGATATCAGTCACCTTAGAAATCTCTTTCATTAGGCCTCAGCTCCATAAGCTCTGGGGCGCATGCAATAACCGCGTAGCATTATAGTACAAATAACTAGTTAGGTAGCGCTTCTAATTTCAGTGCTGGCAAATGTTAAAATGTGAGTGTTTACAAGTTAAAGCTTTTGGGGCCATTCAAAACCCGTACATTTCCCCTTTCTCTACTCTGCAGTCCTGCAGATATCAGTCACCTTAGAAGTCCCTTTCATCAGGCCTTAACCCCATAAGGTCTGTGGCGTGTGTGATAATTGTGTAACACTATAATGCAAATAACTAGTTAGGTACAGGTTTAAATCTCAGTCCTAGTAAATGTATGTGTGTGTGTTTACAAGTTAAAGATTTTGGGTCCATTCAAACCCAATACACTTCTCCTTTCCCTACTTTAGCAATCCTGAAGATATCAGTCACCTTAGAAGTCTCTTTCATCAAGCCTCAGCCTCCATAATCTCTGTGGCGTGTATGATAACTGTGTAGCACTATAGTACCAATAACTAGTTAGAGAGGGGTTCTAATCTCAGTCTTGGCAAATGCCAGTGTGTGTGTGTGTGTGTGTGTGTGTGTGTGTGTGTGTGTGTGTGTGTGTGTGTGTGTGTGTGTGTGTGTGGGTCTGTGTGTGTGTGTGTGTGAGTGTGTGTGTGTGTGTGTTTACAAGTTAAAGCTTTTGGGTCCATTCAAACCCAGTACACTTCCCCTTTCCTTACTTTAGCAGTCCTGCAGATATCAGTTACCTTAGAAGTCCCTTTCATCAGGCCTCAGCCCCATAATCTCTGTGACGGATACAATAACTGCATAATACTATAGTACAAATAGCTAGTTAGTTAAGAGTTCTAATCCCAGTTCTAGGAAATGTGTTTGTATATCTGTGGTTTAAAGTATTTTGTGGCCTCTCTCACCCAGTACATCACCCATTGCCATACTTTACAAAGGCTAGTGATGTTCCTTACCTTAGAAGTACCTTTGGACAACCTTTACTGTAAAAGCTCAGTAGCACATGTAATAAATGCATAATGCTGTGGCAGCAATAAATATATCAGTAGGGGTTCTGATCTCAGTGGGGACAAGTGTGTGTTTGAACAGTATCCTGGGGGGGTGTTGTTGTGTTTGTGTGAAACCCATATCCATTAGGGGTGGATTTGGCTACGTTTTGCTGTTGCCCACCCAGTACATGTCCCAGTGTCCACATTACAAGGCCCACAGTTGTCATCCACTGTAGAGGGACCTAAAGACACTCTGCAGTCCTATAAGCACTGTGCCATGGGCAATAACTATGTGACAGTATGGAACAGATAACAGGGTAGGCTGCCTATCTAATCCTTGGATATCACTCCCCACTCAGGAATCATACACAAATACAGTCAAGTAGGCAGCCGCACCTACATCAGTAGGTGGCCTGCAAACCGGCTCACAGATAGAATCCACAGTGTGAAAGCAGCGGACTCCATGTCAGACTGCTGAACAGTCACGAGTGGAGTCCCACAGGTTGTGGACCTGGGTTCCCTCATGTTTTGGATCCACACCTCTGAGGACCAGCCCAATACAAAGGTGCCCTGGCTGATGATGTTTGCAGATGACTACAAGGTGGGTGGTATTATTACCCCCCCCCACATGAAGTTGATATCCTTCACAAAGGCCTCTCTGAGACCTATGACTGTTGTCAGAACCCTGGACATAAGCTCAATGCCAGATGATGTGCCAAATCCCATTTGTGTACAACATGGTTCCCATAAAGTATTGCATTGATGGTAGTCCACTGAACACTGATGTTGGTATAATGGAACTGAGAACACAGGCTGACAGTGAGCTCTATGGTGACCACCACAGTGCCATTGTCTTCTAAAAGTCCTTCCATGTGTCACTTCACCTGACTCAGGGTGTTGAATCCAGGAAGTAAAAGAACAGTGTTTCCCTGTACACACCCCCTCAGTAGGCCAATCAATGTGTACTATGGCCCATTTGCCATGTACCCCACTGGACACCAGCAACAACAGGAGAGGCTGCAAATGTACCTCACAAAGAGGATCTTAGGTACTACACACTTGCTCCATACGGACATACTCCAACAACTGCAATGCATCTCTGTCTCATATTGGCTACTTAGGTGTGATCTCTGCCTGATATACATAGCCATGTCTGACCTAACCCTGTCAGGAATGCTACATCCAAGGAAACCAATCTGTCCACAAAACATGCCCCAGATGCCTCAACCCCATCCTCACAATTAATAGGACATGGTGGAGGGACAGGTTCACAACCCAGAGACTGGCCATGCAATGGAATAGATGCCACGTACATGTCAAGCCAAGCACATAACTGGCCCTCTTCAAGAGAAATCAGGAGGCGTGGATGGGGAATAGAATACCCACCCTGGGGATCACTCCAGTGACTATACACAGGAGACACACTGAGGAGCATCATCAGGTGGCATGATGCCAATGTATTCCCATGGGCTAGCCTTGTAAAGCCTCCGTGGCCATTTGCCATGTACACACCTATGACTCTCTGGACCATAGATCTCAGTACTGTCAAATGTGTGTGTGTGTGCATTAGTGTGTCTGAGAGTGTTTGTGAGTGTGTAAACATATGGGTGAAAGTAGTTGGTGGCCCGTCTCTCCAAGTACAACTACCATTGCCATACCTTACAAGTGCTTACCTTGAGACACTCCACAGCCGATAAGCTCTGTGGTGTGTGCTGTGACTACATAACACTATAATATCAATAACCACATTGTAGGGGGTTCTAATATGAGTCCTGGCAAGTGTGTGTGTGTATGTGTGTGTGTGTGTGTGTGTGTGTGTGTGTGTGTGTGTGTGTGTGTGTGTGTGTGTGTGCGCATGACATCCATTGGATGGGCATGGATTCATATTTTATGCCATGGTACACACAGTACACATTCCTAAATCTAGTATGAGGTCCGCTGTTCACATCAGCCTTAGTGGCATCTGTAGACACACTTCAGCCCTATACGTCCTGTGCAGCAATATGGAATAGTATGGTAGTAGTCCTGTGCCACCTGCAATAACCGCATAAAAGTGTGGTACCTCAACTTGATCAGTAGGAGTTCCAAACACAACACTGGCAACTGTGATCCTGTGCATGCATGTGTGTGTGTGTGTGTGTGTGTGTGTGTGTGTGTGTGTGTGTGTGTGTGTGTGTGTGTGTGTGTGTGTAAACAGTATTCTCTGTGTGTCTGGTTGACACAATATCCTCTGGGGTTAAGGGCGTTAGCAATCTGAGGTGTATTCCACCCACCACACTTACCATTGTCTACTATACTAGAGCTGATTTCAACCATCATAGACTGAGATACAACCCCTCAGCCCTATAAGCTGTGAGGCACATGCAAGAACTGTTACACAGACCTGGGGAAATATGTGGAGATACAGCTGTACCCTGACAATGACGTGGTCGATGTGTTACTACACTGCTATACTCCTTGTTGGTGATGTCTGCAGGACCATATCCTACTGACACACAGACACCTGGAACACAAACAGAATACAGCATGTGAGAACACATTAACTTAGTGTTACTAACACCAATAATGCATCATGGCTGAAAAGGTACACACACACTCTGATGTGTACCCATTACAAATGCCACATAACAACACCTTACACAGCATTAAATAGCTACACTATACTAAAGTCACCTTGTGCATCAGACCCATATAAGCAAGTCCCTGCATCTATAGTATGGATGCCATGGATGTGGCACAGGTATCATCATATGCAGAGGGTGTTGTGAGGGTTTGCCAGAAGCCTAGGCTGGGCCACATGGTTGACATCATATGTGTGTGTTTGGGGGTGTTCATTAAATGGGCAGTGCAGGGGTGTGTGTGTGTGTGTGTGTGTGTGTGTGTGTGTGTGTGTGTGTGTGTGTGTGGAGGTAACTTCTCTGATGGTTATGTGTGTGTTTGTATGCACACATTCACACCGTGTGGGCACCCTACACAGGTTTTTTTTTGGACAGCTGTGGCCTGTACATGGCATGGTGTACAGTTCACCATCTCTGGCAATGGAAATGGGAACTGGGCCTGCCGAGAGTATCACTGGCACCACCAGGGACAAGTCCGGATGCAGTACTATTCCTCACTGGTGACTGCTGTTTGCTGGATCCTCATCCCTGTTGGGACCTGCCAGGATCACATGCCCATGGCCTGCTGCATCATGGCATGGACAGCACACCCCCTTCAGTAGTGCTGGTGATACTGCCAGCATGGGGATGTGATGGTGCATGGGCATGTAGACCCTCAGCTGATCATGGTGCTGCCCTACAGCCACATGGCTGCTGGCCAGTGTCCGCCAAATGCTCAGGCACAGATATTCCATGGTTGAGGGATGCCAAGGTCTCCCCCCACTATCTATCCATGACCCCAGTATGCTCACAGATGGCTGCAGTGAGTTCATATTGATGTAGACACCAGGACATGCTCATCCATGACCCTGCTTATATGTCTGGTGTTACATTCATTACATGCCAGTGCCCCCATGACAGCCTGAAACATGCATCTGATGACTGCTGCTGTGGCACTTGAAACAGGGGCATGACGGGCTGCAATCCTCCTCCGAGCACCCCTGCCCATCTGCTTATGTGGGACCTCACGAGCACTCTGGCTATGGCTAGTGCCTGCACCCTCACTTGGCATAATTACCACAGTAGCCTGTTCCATACCACCACCTGCCAACTGTTCATTATCTGCAGCCACTGGTGATAGGGTATGTGTGAGCATTGTGACTGGGCAGTTATGGGGTTGACAATAGTGGCATTCCAACCGATGGCACAGTATCAGCCCCTAACAACCTCACCTGTGCCTCAATATGAGTATCATCATAGTCAGATTCTGCAGAGACACTGACATCAATATCAGAGCAGGAGGGACCGCTGCCACCATGTCCACCTGTGAGGGAAAAACAACATATGTAAATCACTACTGGCACAATAAGGTTTGCTGGTACACACACACACACACACACACACACACACACACACACACACACACACACACACACACACACACACACACACACACACACACACACACAGGTGAGGTGCCTCAAAGGGGGTCTATTTTATGAGATCGAATGTTCAGGTGACCAAACTAAGGCTCTCCCAGAATCTGCTACACTTTGCTGTGAATGAAAGGTTAGTTTGCTTTTTATTTGCTGTATTTTGTATTACTTTATTGCCTTTTTATATTTTGAATACTGTGATTTGTTTTCTTTACCTTCTGTTTTACTTGTATTCTGATTTTAACTGCATATTAAAACTTCAAAAGAGACCAAAGCTCTGTCTCTTGTGAGTCAGGCAGAATTTTTTCCTCACCTTCCCACCCTGTTACTGTTGTATTCTTAAATACCACTGTCTTTTTAGTTGCCTGCCTCTTATGTTAATTTGACCATATATCTCATTTCCTCTCTGCTTTCACTTATCATTTTGTTAAATCACTCCCCTTCAACTTTTTAAATTTATTGTCCATCCTACTGTATTCCATAGTACCAGAATACAAAAGTGACCACCCCTTTCAATCTATCTTGCTGTTTTAAAAATAGTGACTCTCCACTTAACTTTTTAGACAGGTAAAACTTAAGTTACCTACTTTCACATCTAACTTCTCTAGTGCACACTGCAGCGTTTAGGATAAACCATTTTTTTTCATCTTACCTTTAAGCATCCCTGTGACTAGCACTTGCTCTAACATCTACTGGAAAGCACTGGGAAGCCTTAAACTGATACAAGCACTCAAATCTACTTGTTAATAAGGAGAAATTAATTGAAGGCACTAAACAGCCTATAATTGCAAAGTACGTTGCTAAGGTAAGGGAAAACAGCTCTTGTACTTTACAAAAAAAGCACCAAACTGGGCATGTCCAAGGGTCAGCTTCCGGTGATTTCTCCTGACCACCTGGTGAATCTGGGAATATTGGGGCAATGCAGCAATTGCCTCATGTACACAGACAAGCCTCTCCTCCTACCACCCAACACTACAGCCTGTGAGAGATGTCCTTACATAGCCAAACTGGAAGCAAAGCTCTCTCCACCCAAGATTGTGCTAGACAGTTAAGAGGAGAAGGTTAACACCCGCACTACACATCAAGCAACACATAGCCCTACTAAACCCACACCACCAACACCCACACATAGCAACACTAAATCCACATATGTGGAGGCCCTTAACTGTAACCTGCCCAAGCAAGAAGGACCTTCGAAGCTGAAACGCAAACAAACACCAATCACAACCAAAGTGTCACATAGCTCACAACACCAGTGTGCCACACAGCAACAACCTCTAAGGCAAGACAACGTACCTAACACTTTAGTCATAGGTGACTCTATAGTCAGGCACACTGATGTCCCACTCACCAGGCTGAACAAGGAGAAAATTACAGTCAGCTGCCTGTCAGGTGCCAGGATCCGCCACATGATGCATGCACTCAAGTCACAACACAACAAGCACAAATATGACTCTGTCATTGTCCATGTTGGAGTGAATGACTTGAGACATACCTCCCTGAGGTACATGAAAAGAGACATGGAAGAGCTCTCAGATCATGTGGCCCAGGCAGGTATGACCCTAGACCTGAATAGCATCCTGCCTTCTCCCAGAATTATACCACACTATAAGGACAAAATGATTGACTTCAACAATTGGCTAAGCTTCTGGTGTCATTCAAAGGGGATCCAGTATCTGTCTGCCTGGGATGACATGATCGACAGACCATGATGCTTTGCCAGAGATAGTCTGCACCTGTCGCCCCTGGGATTCAGGTTACTGGCTAAGGCTTTTACCACCCCTATAGTGCCTTTTTAGGCAAGGTTCAAAGGACAAAACCACCACTGTAACAGGTACAAGCATGCAAAATCTGAAGGTAATGCTACTTAATGCTAGAACTCTAAACCTCAAAATGCACTCTCTTGAGGCACTCCTAAAAATGGAGAACATCGATGTCTGTGCAGTAACTGAGACCTGGTTCAAAGCTCCAGAGAACACCTCTGCAATACCAGGCTACAACTCTTACCACACTTTTCGGCCACCGAAACATTAAAGGTGGAGGAGTGTCCATAGTCACCAAGGATATTCACACCACCAGGCTAGTTGCCCAACACAATGCATCTGAAATTCTCCAGGTGCAACTAACACTAGGTAAGACTGCAATCCAAATTGTAGCTTGCTACAGAGCCCCCACCATGCCCCAAGATTCTCACTACACCTTTCTAAACATACTGGAAAATGTTAAGATACAGCCAAACACCCTAACACTGGGTAATTTCAACTACCCTGCCATTAACTGGGAAAACTACTCGTGTACCAAAACCTTTGCCCGATGGTTCTTGGAATTCATAAATTCCAATGCCCTGGATCAACTAATCCATAGTCCCACCAAGGGCTCCAATATCCTAGACCTGGTCATTACCAACATGAGAAATCGATGCTCCACACCTATGGTCACCCCCTCGTTGGTCAGGTCTGACCATAAGCTAATCACCCTTAACATTCACATCCCACTCCCACCCCCCAGTAAGGAAACCTCCATAAAAAAACTTCTCCAAAGCCAACTTCATGATACTTAAGTCAAAAGTGTTAAACTTCATGACACCCATGCAGATGGGAACTGAAAGTTCGACTGCTGAATCCTACACTAAGGCACTATACGAGCACATCCACTCATGCATGAATTGTGCCATCCCAAATAGAACCAAGATGCTCTCCTCCAAAAAAAGGAAGCCAATCTGGTAGTCCACTGCCATAAACAAACTTTACAACAAAAGGAAGAAACTGTTGCAGAAAAGAGGAAAATCCCAGGATGCAAAAAACTCCCTTACCAGCCTCAGTAAGAAGGTGAGATCCCTCATAAAATTCTCCAAAGCTAGTTACGAAAATAAAATTGCCAAAGATTCCAAAGACAACCACAAGGCATTCTATAACTATGTCAATAATCTAAATGGCAATGTTCAGATCTGCTGTGAGCTACAACAGAATGGCATTAAATATACTGATCCCAAGGATATTGCCAATATCCTGGCAGATCGATTCAGTGCCAGCTTCACTACCCTCTCACTCCCTAAACAGCACATCTCAATACCGGAAGATTGCCAAATCCCGGCAATAATGGCCACGCAGGTAAAAAAACGCACTCTCCAAAGCTAAGAATACAGCATCCATGGGACCAGATGACATCCCGGGCTATGTACTACATGAACTACAAAATGAACTGGCACCTTATCTAAGTGTCATGTTTAATCATAGCCTCACCTCAGGCTTCCTGCCCACTGAGTGCCGTACAGCTACAGTTATCCCACCCCACAAGGGGAATCCACCTTGGATCCTGGGAACTACTGCCCCATCAGTCTGATGAGCCTGATCTACAAGGCCATGGGACATATTATCATGGAACTTATAAACAAAGACATTGGCAACCTTCAAACACTGGACCCCACCCAGTTTGGGTTTGTGAAGGGCCAGTCTTGTCTCCTGGACCTGATTGACTTCTACAAATCAGTCTGCAGAGCTGTGGATGAGGGTAAGGCAGTCCACACAGCCTATCTGGACTTCGCCAAGGCCTTTGACACCATCCTCCACTCTGGAATCATAGATAAATTTACTAAGCTGGGCATTAATCCCTACGTCACTCGATGGGTTGCTAACTGGCTTACTGACAAAACCCACACTGTAAAAGTAGCCAACTCCAAATCCAGCTCCAGACAAGTGACAAGTGTAGTACCTCAGGGTTCAGTCCTGGGACCCCTCTTGTTTGGCATCTACTTCTCTGAAGTACAGGTCAACACTAAGGGACTCTGGCTAAAAAAGTTCACAGATGACTGCAAACTGGGAGCCATTATTGAATCCC
The DNA here is from genome assembly GCF_019279795.1 of Protopterus annectens. Classification (NCBI taxonomy): domain Eukaryota; kingdom Metazoa; phylum Chordata; order Ceratodontiformes; family Protopteridae; genus Protopterus; species Protopterus annectens. Next base: position 682,062,249 of record NC_056751.1, on the reverse strand, counting down.
CAAATGATGTGGATACTCTACAAAAGGGCCTTACAGAAACAGATGCTTGGTGCCAGAGCCATGGGCTCAAGCTCAATGCCAATAAATGTATAGTTATCCCCTTTGGGAAAAAAACATGTACCCATGAATTACCACAAAGGTGGCAGTACACTAAACACCGAAAGTGTGATAAGTGACTTAGGGACACAGGTGGACAGTGGTCTCACATTCAATAACCACATCCCCACAACAGTCTGGAAATCTTTCTATGTGGCACACCTCATCACTAAGGGCTTTTCATCCAGAAAAAAGGAGGTCATTGTCCCACTGTACTCATCCCTCATTAGACCCAGTATAGAATACAATGCCCCATTTGGTATGTACCTCTCAAGACATCTGCAACAACTGGAAAGGCTGCAGAAATACCACACAAAAAGAATCACAGGCCTAAAGCATATGCCCTATGCTGACCGCCTTAAAAAACTCCAGCTATACTCTGTCACATATCGTCAACTCAGAGGCGATCTCTTTTTAACATACAAGGCCATGTCAAACCCAGAGCTGTTGGACATGCTACACTTAAAGAAATCCCAATCCCTCAGAGCCACATGCTCCAAGGATCTAAACCTTGTCATCACAATAAACAAAACATGCTGGAGGGATAGGTTCCTGACCCAAAGACTCCCCAGACTCTAGAATAGACTGCCCATACATGTCAAGCAGAGTGCCTCTTTGGCCCTCTTCAAAAGGAACCTTGACAATTGGATGGGAGAAAGGAAATTCACCCCGGGGATCACTTCAGTCCCCCTGCTAGACAGGGATCCAGGGAAGTAAATAGTGTGGGAAGAAATAGCCAGGGAATTGTTATAGCTAGGCTTGTATAGGCCCTAGGGCCGATAGCCTAGTACCAACCTATAAACCTATAATATCGGAAGCAAAAAACGGCAAACAGCTGATTTAACACAGGGAAATATTTCCCTTGGCTATTCACCAGATTTTGCCTTTTGTGTACTGTAGAGCGATCTCGGAGTTGGTATATTTAGTAAGGAGGGTGCAGGGGGCGAAGCCCCCCCCCCCTTAGATTTGGTGTAAAGTTATGTTTTTTGTTTTGTGGCCAATGATCATCCTTCTCTGCACCATGTGCTGTTTTATGGTTCGATATTATGAGTTCGATGTTTAGGTGTTCGGCCACCTAAACATTCAATCTCATAATATAGCCCTCCAAAAAGGCATTGCACAGACCTCACATTAGCCATTAGCTGACTGGGGGCATTCATGACACACAGTCAGACAATAACATACACACTCTGGATGGTCCCTCAGCATCATGCAGTGTAGCCCTTTCCAATTATCCTTACTACTAATATACAGCTCTAGGATACATGAGTGGTGTTAGTAGGTGATGGCCCTTCACCTAGCACACACAGCACCCATGTCAGTTATTGCTGTTCACCTGTATAGCACTGTGGCTACTCCTACAGAACACCCCCCCCCAAGTGTACAGGGTTTTGCTGAATGTCTACATGTGTGGCTCATATACTTGGTCTATTCCTCATAACTCATGTGTTTGTTTGATACATTATTGGATTGGCCTGTGGATTGGTGCTACTAACTAATGTCCTAATTGGAGGTGCAGACTGCATAACCTGCAGTACATGTATTTTAAAACAAAGTTGGTTACTCAAACAACTTCCCAAGCTTACAGTTGATATAGTAAGTGTACACACACCTGTTAACATGCCAGGTTTTCATGATATATCACATGAGACCTCAGAAATCAGGTCATAACATTGCCATCATTTCATATGACATATGACCTGTGCAATCCAACTAAAGAACATATACATCAGTTACAGGTAACATCTGGTAACTGAAATAGATACAGAAGGTTGGTTGCATGAGTGTGCACACCCTTAAAGTAATACTCTTTAAATCAACTTTTGATTTAATCACAGCATGCAGTCCTCTTGGGAAGGTGTCTATCAGCATGGCATACCTTGACTTGTCAATGTTTGCACACTCTCCCTTGCAAAACACCTCCAACTGTATCAGATTGCAAGGGCATCCCATGTGCACTGCTCTCTTCAGGTCACCCTGCATATATCCTATTGGATGTAGGTGTGGGCTCTGACTCGGCCAGTGCAGAACGTTGCATGTGTTCTGGTGAAGCCATCTTTTTACTGATATGGATGTATGGTTTGGGTTATTGTTGTGTGGAAAGGTGAAATTCCTCACTATCCACAGCTATGTGGCAGACACCAGAACGTTTTGAAGCCACAAGGTACCAATGTTTGGAACTGTTCATAATTCCCTCTAACTTGGCTACAGTCCCAGTTCCAGCTTGTGAACACCAACCCCAAAGCAGGACACTGCCATCCCCGTGCTTCACCATAGGGGTGGTGTTGTTGTGGTGATGTGCAGTGGTGATATTGTGCCAAACACACCTGTCAGAATTGTGGCCAATGAGTACAACCATGGTCCCATATTACCATAATACATTTTCCCACTTGCTTTTTGGAGACTTGATGTATTGTTTTCAGACTTTCACCAGGCCTGGATATTGTTTGGTGTGAGAAATTTCTGCCATCTTCCAACCCTACTCTATAGGCAGGAGATATGGAGACCATGGAAGGTTGTTGTAACATGTACTACACAGTACTTGCTGGATATTCCTGCTACTCCTTCACTGTTGCTGTAGAGCTCCTGGCAGCCTCCCTGGCCAGTTTTGGTCATGCATTTTCATAGACATTGGTGGGATGTCCACTCCTTTGCAATGTCACTGTAGCCCCATATTTTCACCACCTTTTTATGACTGTCTGTACTGTGTTCCATGGTATGTGCAATGCTATGGAAATATATGGGTACTCTTCTCCAGGCTGATACATCTCAAACATGTGGTCCCTTAGCAGCTTCATCAACTCTATGTGAACGATGGCTGTTGTTGTAGCAGGCAACTGGGTATATGTTTGGATAATCCTGGTAGGACAGCTGACTGTTAGTTGCTGTTAATAAAAGAGTCTCTGTAATTGATGGCTGTTGTGTACCCAATAAAATGTACTGCTGTAGTTATATTGAAAGCTGCCTTAACACAGTACTAGCTTCAGCCTGTGCACACATATGCATCTAGGTCATTGTACTATTGCTATGTGTCATTATTGTTCCCCTAACAGATTTGTCTGTTTTACAGTTGAATTGTACAGGTTATAAGTCACATGAAAGGTTGGCAGTATTCTGAATTTGTCTATTGTGCTCTCATTTTTGTATATCACACATACCTGTCATTCTAACAAGTGTGTACACCATTTATATGTACTGTATACCACTAATTTCTACAATATGACCCTAGTTTTGGGCCTTTGTCCAGCCATTTTGTCGGTCTTTTTCCATGTGTCCTGCAATGGGTTACACTTCATAATCTCAAATTACTGAAATCTCAAATTTCAGTAACCCGAGACCATGAAGCCGAAAACCAGAATGCCAAAAGTGCATAAGACCGAATTTGAATATATTGAATCCGGGCTTATGCATTTCCGGTACGTCGCGTGTAGTGTTATGGTGCCTGAGATTGCAGGTGAGTGAGTGTTTGTGTGTGTTTTTGTACATTGTATGTGTGGGTAAGGGTAGGAAGGTGTAAGTGTGAGTGCGAGTGTTTGATGTTTTTGTTGTTTGTGTATGTGTGATGTGTATTTGTGTGCGAGTGAGTGGAGGATGGCGTGGTGTGAGGTTTTTTTTTTTAATGTTATGTGCAACCTCAGAGTTGGTATATATAAGTGAGGGGTGTGGGGGATGCAGCTTATATGTAGTGCAGGGTTGTGTGGTTTGTGTGCTGTGGGTGGAATGGTGTGTGTGTTATGTGGTGTATGGTGTATGTATGTTCATGATTGTGTGATTCGGGATTGTGGATTTCTGTATTGTGAATGGTTCGACTTTATAGTCTAGAGTTACTGAAATTCGGGATTTCAGTAATTCGAGATTATGAAGTAAAACCCCTGCAATGACAGGTTGTGAGGTATGCTACAGATATGTGACATCTCCTGCAAATAGGCCCCTGTCTTGACCACCATGATGCAATGCAGTAAACACCACCATAGGTGAACATGCAGACATTGCCAAATGGCAGAGTGTAACAGTTGTGTGCATGGTCACATGCATTAACTTTAGCATGCCTGAGGTACTGGTGAGCCACAACAGGGAAACCTCATACTTACTGGGTTCAGGCTGCTGCCCCATGTGCAGACCAGAGGGACCTATGTAGTTGTGAGGGAGAGGTATTGTCAGCAGATTCACATTAGGCATTTTTACAAGATGAATGCTACGTTTCTGCACAGGTACAGTACACACTATAATATTACACAATTTGCTGTCCTTCACCATAGATGTGCACTTGTGTGCATTACTGCACCCAACCCACTAATCCATTTTGCACTGACATATGCATCTAGAGTCTCTGTAGAAGACAGTTTAAATGCTACCTCATTACATTGATGTACACTTTGGCCTTTCCTGGATGCTCCTCGCCTGTTGTGTGGGTGCCACCCACCTACACAATTGCTGTTTCCCGTGTTTGAGTTTGTGTGGGGGCTACCCCAAGGTTGGCAAGGAGCTCTTCTGCTGCTGTATGTGGGGCCTGTGTGGCTGGCCCCCCACCTGTATCAGTACAGTCCCTCGCTACAGCAGCAGCCCTTTGCCAGGCACGGTGTATCAGGTCAGTTGCTCTATGCGTGACCTAATTGTATGTGCATCCATGGTGGCCCAACATGTTCACTCTGTGGATGATCTCATCTAACAGGGCAGTCAGCTCCTGCAGATTTGGCCGGCTACGGCCAGAAAAGATGCCACAGTTTAAGTTTACAGCTTCTGTGATGGCTGCTGTCTCCGCATCGGTGTAAAGCATTTGCTGCTGCATGGCACCTGGAGGACATACATAGGGAAACACATCACAGGACAACAAACATTGCCCAGAGTTTTTTACAGAGCCAGCATATGCATATGGACTATCATTAGCCACCACTTACTAACACATCATACCGCTGTACCTGGCAGCACTGTATGAACATGCATTGTACTCCTGGTCCTGATGTGTCATGTTCCCCTCAATGAGGGCCAGTACATTGCATAAACCACCATTCATCATTCACATTTATGTAGAGGAATGACAGTGGCCATGCTCCTTGCAGATGGGATGTCAATGGTGCTGAGGCTTTGCTTGCATACAGTGTGTAATGGAGCTGGAAGCATGTACCTGGGTTCATGTAGGATGCAGACAGGAATGTTATCAGGCCCCAAGGGGACTTGCTTTTGTCAACTTTGATTAGGCAGTTTGGACCTGATCCATGATGATGAGGGGAGGGATGCGTATGCTGTGCATATCCACCTATACTGATGGTGATCCAGGGTGATGATGCTTGCCCTAAACCTGTCTGCAGCAGGTTGGCTGTTGCTATTGTGCGTGTGTATATGCTGTGATTGACCACCATTACAGGGTGGGTTGGTGCCTCTGAGATTGCAGACATATGTGAAGATGGCCTTGTGATTGCCCTCAGTGGATGTGTCCAATTTGTACTCATAGACCCTTACAGTATTCCACCTGTGACCTATTATGCTCATTCAGAGAAAGGTTGACATGCCAACCAATTGGTGCCAGCCTCTACTTTGTTTTGTACAACCAATATAGCATCACATTATGTGCTTTGTGCATTGCTGCTGTCCAGCAAAGGTGTTTTTCTCTACTTTGTTGGAGACAGGTTTTACAAGTAAGGTATTGCTAAGGCCAGACAGCTATGTGGGTGGTCATACATCTGTTTGTAGTAGGCATGGACACAAGGTCAGAACACAGCTGGCCACCTCTACAATTTCAACGTGATACTCATGCTTAATATACTACCCATGTCTGCGTCAGGGCAATGCCACAACCAGGAGCTGTAGAGGTGTAACTCTGTTGGATGCACAGAAACTAAGGTTACACACATGTACAACATGTACAGCTTATTCACCTGCCATTTTGCATCCCATGTTAGTTGTTATGAGGCAGCTAGGTACACCTACCCATATATGCATATGCACAGGTAGTAACTGCTATACATTTCTGTTCTATGTCAGTATGGCACACTGTAATGACAGTCTTGCTCAGTCAGTCATGTCAACCTGTTAGGGCAGGACATCTGTAGGACAACGCACATACATGGAGGGCTATGGGTTGCAATTAGTGACACGTTCTTCATATTGCTGTAACACACATATGTCATTTGATAGTGCAGTAGCCTTTGCATTCACAGACATACATAGAGAATGTCTGATTCTCATATGGCAGGCAGAGAGGTAAAATGCTAGGTGTGTGGTAGTGAGGGTAGGAACTGTTAATGTTGTGAGTATGACTGGTATGGGGACAGAGCTAGCTGATATGCTGGACAGAGGAAAGGTGGATATATTGCATGTGCCAGAGACCAGATGGAAGGGGTGTACAGCTGTGTGTATTGGAGTAGGGTATAAATAGTTCTATCCATGACATGTATGGGAGGAGAAATGGTGTAGGAGTTAACCTGAAGGAACATTATGCTAAGAGCGTTTGTGGAGGTGATAAGAGTGTCAGGTAGAGTGATGTTCAGGAAGCTAGAAATTGATGGTGTAATGTTGACAGTTGTTAGTGCATATGCTCTGCTAATTGCGGGTGTGATGGATGAGACAGGCGTACTTTGGTGTGGTTGGATAAAGTGGTAATGCATGTACCCAAGAGTGAGTGAGTAGTGATTGGTGCAGATTTCAATGGGCATGTTGGTGAAGGGGACAGAGGGGATGCAGAAGTGATGTGTAGGGATGGTGTTAAGCAAAGGGTATGCAGAAGGCGAGATGATGGTGGAGTTTGCAACAGAGGTTGGACATGGGTGTGGTAAATACACATTATTACAAGACCGAGCATCATAAGGTGACATTCAAGAGTGGAGGAAGATGCACACAGATGGATTATCTCCTATGCAGGTGGGCCTGTTTGAAGGGGATTGGTAACTGTAAAGTGGTGATGGGGAAAGTGTAGTTAGGCAGCATGGAAGGTTGGTCTGTGGGACGATGTTGGTGATCATGAAGAGGGGGGTGAGTGTTAGGGCAGCACCATGGATCAAATAGTGGATACTGAGAATGGGTGGTTGTGAGGTTGAGTTCAGGGAAGAGTTAAGACAGGCAGTGGGTAGCAGTGAAGAGTTAGCAAATATCTGGGTAACTACATCCGAACTAGTAATGGAGATGAGTAGAACAGGGCTTGGTGTGACATCTGCACAGAGGAAGGAGGACAAGGAGACCTAGTGGTGGCATGAGGAAGTACAGGGGAGTATACAGAGAAGGAGGCTGGCCAAGGAGAAGTGGGATTGTCAGACAGATGCAGAAAGTAGATAGGTGTATAGAGAGATGGGGCGCATGGCAAAGAGGGTGGTGGCAAAGGCTGAGGATGGGGCATCTGAAGGGTTGTATGTGAGGTTGGACACCAAGGATGGAAAATAGGACCTGTACCAATTGGCTTGACAGAGTCATGAAGCTAGAAAGGATGTGCAGTAGATAAGGCTGAGAAGGGATGATGGTGGAACTGGACTCACTAGTGAGGAGAGTGTGTCGAGCAGGTGGAAACAGTACTTTGACAGGCTGTTGAATGAAGAGAATGAGAGCATGAGAAGGTTGGATGATGTGGGTATGGTGAATCAGGATGTGCAACAGATTATCAAGGGGGAAGTAAGGATAGCTATGAAGAGGTTTAAGAATGGAAAGGCTATTGGTCCAGATGACATACCTGTGGAAGCATGGATGTGTTTAGGACAAAGTGGGTGGGAGGTCGGCATAATAGTTGAGGTGTTTATCTTACAGACCCACGGTGCAGGGTTTGATTATTACATGGGGTAATTGGCTATGCTTAAAATGGTCCATAAGGACAGTTAGCCTAGTACGAAACTATGTAAATGGCAGTGGTCTTTTTAACTGGATTGTTTATTGTAATCTAGGAAAGTGAGAGGATGCATGAGGAGTGGATGAAATGTGTTTGGGTACTGATTATGAGAATAAGGGTGGTGTGCAGAGCTGTAGTAACTACAGAGGGATAACACTGATCAGTCACAGCATGAGGTAATGGTAAATGGTGGTGGAAGCTAGGCTAAGAAGGAAGGTGAGGATTACTGATCAGCAGCATGGTTTCATGCCAGGATAGAGGAGTACAGATGCATTGTTTGCTCTGAGAGTGTTGATGGGGACATACAGAGAAGGTCAGATGTAGCTGCGTTGTGTCTTTGTGGACTTACAGACAGCATATGACAGGATGCCTAGAGAGTAGTTGTGGTATTGTATGAGATGGTCGGGAGTAGCGGAGGAATCCATAAGAATGCTACAAGATATGTACAAGGCTAGTGTGACAGCAGTGAGTTCTGCATTGGAAGTGTCAGGTGTGTTTAAGGTGGAGGTGGGAGTACATCAGGGATCAGCTATGAGCCCTTTCTTGTTTGCAGTGGTGATGGACAGGTTAACAGACATGATCAGACAGGAATCCCCCTAGACTGTGTTGTTTGCAGATGACATTGTGGTCTGTAGTGAGAGCAGGGCAGAGGTTGAGGAGACCCTGGAGAGGTGGTGGTATGGTCTAGAGGGGGAGGAATGATGGTCATCAGGACTAAGATGGAATATATATGTGTGAATGGGATGGAGGATGGAGGAATGGTGAGAATGCAGGGAGTACAGTTTGCAAAGGTGGATAGGTGTAAATACTTGGGAACAACATTTCAGAGTAATGGCAAGTGTGGGGGAGAGGTGACAAGGTGAGTACAGGCAGGATGTGGGTAGTGGAGAAGAGTGTCATTTGTGATTTGTGACAGACAAGTACCATTATGAGTGATAGGGAAGGTCTACAAGAGGGTAGTGAGACCAGCTATGTTATTTGGGTTGGAGACTTTGGCATTGAAAAAAGAGACACATGTCAGAGCTGGACGTAGCAGAGTTACTGATGGTATGATTTGCACTGGGTGTGGCCTAGTAGTGTCACAGTTGGTACTGTGCAACACACACTCCAGTAGTGGTCATATGTGAGCCTTCCTTTTTTGGAGTAAGTCAGGGCCCTGAACTGTGTTCTATGTCACTGTAGACAGACACAGTTTCTATGGCCATAGGTTCTGCTCAGCAATATATCAGTACAGCATGTGTTGTTGAGACATAATATTGTTTGAACTTCCTAGTTTCCATGTTTACATGCCGCCTACTACATTCCATTACAGGCTTGACTGTTTGACATAGCTATGTTTATTTGTTTTCAGTTCAGTTGGTATACACCATCAGTCTCAGTGTGTGTGTGTGTGCCTGTCTGTTTGTTTTTGTGTGTGTGTGTGTGTGTGTGTGTGTGTGTGTGTGTGTGTGTGTGTGTGTGTGTGTGTGTGTGTCTCTCTCTCTCTCTGAGACAGATGTAGGATATACACCTGTTTTGTATAGGCAGCATCTTGTCTTTACTATGTAATGCTCATGAGCAGCTGATGGCCTGTGCACCATTTGGAGTCCCCCACTTGCTAATTGCATGCAGAACAGCTGTGGAATAATTCCCATACCCAATAACATGGAAACACACTCCTATAACTGAGTACTTCATGTGGCCATTGCCCCTTTTCCTTGCCTTGGAGTACTTCATGGAGGTGTGTGACAAACAGCATCACAGAGTGTAGTTGGGAATACCTCTTACGACAAACACTGTGGAGACAGCCCAACAAACTGGGGGAGAATGTAAGTATTGCTGTTATACAGTTGAACTAATGCTAGTTTGACAGGGTTTGTGTGGATATGGCTGCTCTGCATGAATTTAAGTGTGATAGTGTTATGTGGTTGACATAACTTCCAAATGTAGGGCTATCCACAAATTGGCCAGCGTTTGTTCTCTTATATTTAGTGTGTTACTCACACATTTTTTGGCCTTAGGAATTCAGTAGCATACTCTGAGGATTGCAATCAGTAAATGGTAACATTCATGTGTGTTTCTGACTTCATATCCCTCGGAACAGATATGTTACAACAACCCTGTTACACCAGCAACTTTCTCAGTTTATGACAGCAATATGTCAATAATGCCCCTATTTGTGGGCCTCAGTCCCCAAATATGTCAGACTTTGTCCAGATGTCATGCTGTAAGAGCTGTATAGGTGTAGTATATCATTATATAGTGACTTCATTCCAGATTTCATCCTAGTGATGTATCAAACTGCCAGACATGTTACGTGTAGAAGGCCTTATATATGAGGACGAAGCCTAGATGTTCTATGGTACTATATACAGTTGAGAGAACTGTGTATTTCTGGCAATTACTGATAGACTGTCAGGATTGTCTAGCATTGTATTGTGAATGTGTTATTTGGCCTGTGTAGGGGGGTAGATGTAAGTGTTATGGATCCCTTTCTATCTGACTTTGTATGCTGCTCCAATTTCTGGTGCTCTATCAGCTGTATATGTTTGTAGGCACAGACTGAGACATGTGAACAACTCCGAACCAGGATACGCGCACGCCGGACAACGTGCACGGCTCCAACCAATCGATCAACATTCTGAAAAAAGATGAGCCAGCACGTACAGTTCACTCGAACCCAACTTTATTTTAAAGCAGATTCCACTAAATATTAAGGAATCCTAAGTTACAAAGCATACCGGTTTCGGCCATATCATGGCCTTTATCAATACTGTAAGTTCTATACAAGTCAGGAAACCCGACCCCTAGTGAGCAACCAATATATAATCCACATTTAAAGTGATATGTATCCTTATACAATAAATAAATATATTGGAACAAGACAACATTTCTACCCCCATAATGGTCATAATTCAACATAATAAACATGTAGAATACATTTATGATCATAAACATCCTCAAAATTATTGTAAGAACAAGGGAATGTACCATAACCAAAATTTTTTTGTGGGCCTTGAAAAATAATCAAAAAAATTTTTTTCAAGAAAATTTTTTATATAAATGACATATGTTTTATATATTAATAAACCTCAAAATTTATATTGATCATAAATATTCATTCCTACTAGTATCACAATATTGGTTCAGGCTATCCAAATACTGTATAATATATACACAAAATTTATGATGTCATAAACTCAACTCAATAAAACATGGAAATAGTATATGCATATTCCATGTTCCTATTAATTTTCAAATATCCCTTGAACCAAAATCCATAAATGGTACATAAACCACCTTTCTATAGATCATAATATGTATACATGACTTATAAAAAGTCTATTCTAACATATTTAACCCAGGTCTAAATAAACTACCCAATTGGATTATCCACCTATTTTCCATTTGATTTAGTTTCTGATGCCATCCGGCTTTGAAACTCCTATGAAGGGTTATCCTATCTATAACAACAAACCGGAAAATTGCTGAAGCATGTTCCAAAGTGTGTTTGAATAAGGCATTAGCAACACGTTTATTCTTAATTGCACTTAAATGTTCCCCTATTCTAAATTTGACAGGTCTCGACGTTTGTCCGACATAAAATGCAGAACAACTACAGGTAGCCAAATACACAACCCAGTCTGTGCTGCAATTGGCAAAAACCCTTATCTCAAAAATTCGGGACGTATTTTTGCTGGAAAATTCTTTTGTTTGCTGCAAATGTTGGCAAGCAGCACAATGACCACAAGGATAACACCCCCTTAGTATTTCACCACCTAAAGTTCTTTGTTGTGGTATGCTTGGAATGTATCTTTTATAATGTGTGAAGTGAGAATTCATGTTTCTTCCCCGCCGGTAGGAAAACTGACAGTTTTCAGGCAACAACCTACCTAAAACCTCATGTGACAAAAGAATGCCCCAATGTTGGTTAATAACATCCCTGAAACGATTGGTATTAGTACCATAGGTAGTTACCAACCGTATCGGTTGATTGTTATTTACTTTCTTACAATCCCTGTTATCTGTTTTATAACATAATAGATCCTGACGTGTCATTCTGTTAGTTTGTCCTTCAGCTTTGGCTAGGAGTTGAGATTCATAACCCCTTTGTAAAAACCTGCGAGATAAATCCAGACTACAATCCAAATAATCTTGATCAGACGAACAAATACGTCTGATTCTCATATATTGAGATTTTGGAATATTGCGGATGGTGTGGCGTGGATGAGAACTCTTGGCATGCAATAAAGTATTGTATTTAGGGAATTTACGATATATAGTGGTCGATAAAGTATTATCTGCAAGTTTGAAACCTTAACATCCAAAAATACAATCTCTGAATGTTCAATATTAACCGTGAACCGGATGCCAAGAGTATTGTTGTTCAAATAATCCACAAACTGTATTAAACTTTGCTTATTTCCATACACCATCCAGCAATCGTCTAGATATCTCATGAATATCCAGATGTTGTAAAAATTTATTATGTTGGTCATCATATATATACCTAGCCTCATAATACCCCATGAACAAATCTGCATAGATGGGTGCAAAAGAAGCACCCATCAGTGCTAATCTGCCAATAGGCCTTGCCTGCATAATAAAAGATATTCTTCCGTAGTACAAGTTCAGTAAGCTTGATCAAGAAATTATTAAAGGCTAAGGAATAGAGGTTGGATTTGTATAACCAAAAGGAAACAGCTAGAATTCCCTGATCATGTGGAATACTTGTATATAATGAAGCCACATCAAGAGTACAGAGCAACCAGTGAGATTCTAATTGCGAATCATTGATTATATTAAGGAATTCGGTGGTATCCTTAATGCGAGACCTAATAAGCGGCAATAAAGGTTTCAAATAATGAGTCAAAAAAGCTGACAATGGTTCCGTTAAAGAACCTCTACCTGAAACTATAGGTCTCCCAGGAGGATGTAATGGATCTTTATGTATCTTCGGTAACATGTATAAATACTGAGAACTAGGCTCTTCTACCTTAAGTTGCAAGCCTACCTGTGTAGTAATGATACCTTGTTGCACCGATAAATCCAAAAATCATCAATTTCTCTCTTAAAAGATAGAGTAGGATCCACATTTAATACCATGTAAAAACTAGAATCTGCTAACTGTCGCAAAGCTTCCTGATTATATAGTGAATGATCCAAAATCACAACTGCTCCTCCTTTATCCGCCATAGTTATAACTATATTATGATTACTACCAAGCTCAACCAAAGCTTGCCTTTCAGCTGCTGTTAAATTATTTTCAGTGGGCCCATATAAATTGGAAAAATGTAGCTCTTTCATTATACACTCTCTGAAAATAGACACATGTTTGTTCATGGGGGGAACAAAATTAGATTTCCTAAACCTAAAATCAGATGATCTTTGAGTATTTTCCTGATCTGCAAAAAAGATTTTTAGGTTAAGTATTCTACAAAATTCATCAACATCTTGTAATAACTGAATTTCTGAAACCAATGATGAAGGTACAAAAGAAAGCCCTTTATTCAATAGTTTGGTATGTACAGAAGAGAGTTCAAAGGAGGAAATATTATGTATATTATCAATTACGTCACCATTTGTTGTAACAGGGACTGTAAGGTTAGGTTGCCGGAATCTGTTCCTATGTTTCTTACCACCCCGCCTCCTACCCCTAACTCTAAAGGGGGGGCTGTTTCCTTTTCGCTGTTGGGGACACCTGGCGTAAAGAACCCTCCCCATCCGTTACAGAGGAGGCCTCCTCCTCTGAAGTAGTATCAGACATAGCTTTGTGATGTCTTAAGATGGACCTTGGTCTTTTTTTATTATTAGTGTTACTAAATCTAGATTCCTGAAATCTTACTGATTTATGGTTTACGAAAGGTTTCCCTTTTTCATAATCCATCAAATCACGATTAAACTTATTGATTTTCCTTTTTGTAAGCTGTTTTTCCAATATTGAGAGGTCCTTAGCCAGGTCTGAAACATGTTGTGAATATAACACCTCAGATTTCAATTTTTCTACCTCCCCACACAAAATTTCAATCTCTGTGAGTTGACTCTGAATAGTCCTGTCATAATACCTTAATAAACAGTCAACAAAATGCATGGAGGATAAATGTTGTGCCTCCGCCCATTCCTTGGAAAGCTCACTGTCTATATTGGCCACAATGGGTTGTATACGGACCCTTAATCCCCTGGGAGTAATGTCTTTAACTTTGTAGGCTTTGAAAAGTTTCAAATGCCATACATTAGTACGTAAAGCCTTCATATGTCTATTAAGCTTAGAAAACATGTTATTGCACTGTGATGGGCCATCTGATAATGAATTCGTGGAATCAGGTCCCGATAATGTATTTAAACCAAACACCTCCAAATTATCTTGATCGGCCGAAAGACCCTTCAATAAATCACCAATATCATATATATATTGGTTGCTCACTAGGGGTCAGGTTTCCTGACTTGTATAGAACTTACAGTATTGATAAAGGCCATGATATGGCCGAAACCGGTATGCTTTGTAACTTGGATTATGAAAAAGGGAAACCTTTCGTAAACCATAAATCAGTAAGATTTCAGGAATCTAGATTTAGTAACACTAATAATAAAAAAAGACCAAGGTCCATCTTAAGACATCACAAAGCTATGTCTGATACTACTTCAGAGGAGGAGGCCTCCTCTGTAACGGATGGGGAGGGTTCTTTACGCCAGGTGTCCCCAGTAGCGAAAAGGAAACAGCCCCCCCCTTTAGAGTTAGGGGTAGGAGGCGGGGTGGTAAGAAACATAGGAACAGATTCCGGCAACCTAACCTTACAGTCCCTGTTATAACAAATGGTGACGTAATTGATAATATACATAATATTTCCTCCTTTGAACTCTGTTCTGTACATACCAAACTATTGAATAAAGGGCTTTCTTTTGTACCTTCATCATTGGTTTCAGAAACTCAGTTATTACAAGATGTTGATGAATTTTGTAGAATACTTAACCTAAAAATCTTTTTTGCAGATCAGGAAAATACTCAAAGATCATCTGATTTTAGGTTTAGGAAATCTAATTTTGTTCCCCCCATGAACAAACATGTGTCTATTTTCAGAGAGTGTATAATGAAAGAGCTACATTTTTCCAATTTATATGGGCCCACTGAAAATAATTTAACAGCAGCTGAAAGGCAAGCTTTGGTTGAGCTTGGTAGTAATCATAATATAGTTATAACTATGGCGGATAAAGGAGGAGCAGTTGTGATTTTGGATCATTCACTATATAATCAGGAAGCTTTGCGACAGTTAGCAGATTCTAGTTTTTACATGGTATTAAATGTGGATCCTACTCTATCTTTTAAGAGAGAAATTGATGATTTTTTGGATTTATCGGTGCAACAAGGTATCATTACTACACAGGTAGGCTTGCAACTTAAGGTAGAAGAGCCTAGTTCTCAGTATTTATACATGTTACCGAAGATACATAAAGATCCATTACATCCTCCTGGGAGACCTATAGTTTCAGGTAGAGGTTCTTTAATGGAACCATTGTCAGCTTTTTTGACTCATTATTTGAAACCTTTATTGCCGCTATTAGGTCTCAGATTAAGGATACCCAATTCCTTAATATAATCAATGATTCGCAATTAGAATCTCACTGGTTGCTCTGTACCTTGATGTGGCTTCATTATATACAAGTATTCCACATGATCAGGGAATTCTAGCTGTTTCCTTTGGTTATACAATCCAACCTCTATTCCTTAGCCTTTAATAATTTCTTGATCAAGCTTACTGAAATTGTACTACGGAAGAATATCTTTTATTATGCAGGCAAGGCCTATTGGCAGATTAGGCACGCGATGGGTGCTTCTTTGCACCCATCTATGCAGATTTGTTCATGGGGTATTATGAGGCTAGGTATATATATGATGACCAACATAATAAATTTTACAACATCTGGATATCTGGCGATATCTAGACGATTGCTGGATGGTGTGGCGGAAATAAGCAAAGTTTAATACAGTTTGTGGATTATTTGAACAACAATACTCTTGGCATCCGTTCACGGTTAATATTGAACATTCAGAGATTGTATTTTTGGATGTTAAGGTTTTCAAACTTGCAGATAATACTTTATCGACCACTATATCGTAAATTCTAAATACAATACTTTATTGCATGCCAAGAGTTCTCATCCACGCCACACCATCCGCAATATTCCAAAATCTCAATATATGAGAATCAGACGATTTGTTCGTCTGATCAAGATTATTTGGATTGTAGTCTGGATTTATCTCGCAGGTTTTTACAAAGGGGTTATGAATCTCAACTCCTAGCCAAAGCTGAAGGACAAACTAACAGAATGACACGTCAGGATCTATTATGTTATAAAACAGATAACAGGGATTGTAAGAAAGTAAATAACAATCAACCGATATGGTTGGTAACTACCTATGGTACTAATACCAATCGTTTCAGGGATGTTATTAACCAACATTGGGGCATTCTTTTGTCACATGAGGTTTTAGGTAGGTTGTTGCCTGAAAACTGTCAGTTTTCCTACCGGCGGGGAAGAAACATGAATTCTCACTTCACACATTATAAAAGATACATTCCAAGCATACCACAACAAAGAACTTTAGGTGGTGAAATACTAAGGGGGTGTTATCCTTGTGGTCATTGTGCTGCTTGCTAACATTTGCAGCAAACAAAAGAATTTTCCAGCAAAAATACGCCCTAATTTTTGAGATAAGGTTTTTGCCAATTGCAGCACAGACTGGGTTGTGTATTTGGCTACCTGTAGTTGTTCTGCATTTTATGTCGGACAAACGTCGAGACCTGTCAAATTTAGAATAGGGGAACATTTAAGTGCAATTAAGAATAAACGTGTTGCCAATGCCTTATTCAAACACACTTTGGAACATGCTTCAGCAATTTTCCGGTTTGTTGTTATAGATAGGATAACCCTTCATAGGAGTTTCAAAGCCGGATGGCATCAGAAACTAAATCAAATGGAAAATAGGTGGATAATCCAATTGGGTGGTTTATTTAGACCTGGGTTAAATATGTTAGAATAGACTTTTTATAAGTCATGTATACATATTATGATCTATAGAAAGGTGGTTTATGTACCATTTATGGATTTTGGTTCAAGGGATATTTGAAAATGAATAGGAACATGGAATATGCATATACTATTTCCATGTTTTATTGAGTTGAGTTTATGACATCATAAATTTTGTGTATATATTATACAGTATTTGGATAGCCTGAACCAATATTGTGATACTAGTGGGAATGAATATTTATGATCAATATAAATTTTGAGGTTTATTAATATATAAAACATATGTCATTTATATAAAAAATTTTTTTGAAAAAAATTTTTTTGATTATTTTTCAAGGCCCACAAAAAAATTTTGGTTATGGTACATTCCCTTGTTCTTACAATAATTTTGAGGATGTTTATGATCATAAATGTATTCTACATGTTTATTATGTTGAATTATGACCATTATGGGGGTAGAAATGTTGTCTTGTTCCAATATATTTATTTATTGTATAAGGATACATATCACTTTAAATGTGGATTATATATTGGTTGCTCACTAGGGGTCGGGTTTCCTGACTTGTATAGAACTTACAGTATTGATAAAGGCCATGATATGGCCGAAACCGGTATGCTTTGTAACTTAGGATTCCTTAATATTTAGTGGAATCTGCTTTAAAATAAAGTTGGGTTCGAGTGAACTGTACGTGCTGGCTCATCTTTTTTCAGAATGTTAACAGACTGAGACATGTCCCATACCACTGTCAGGCATCAGACTACACTGTGAATTGGGCCAGTATATATAGAGGCAGTGTGTGAGTGGCAAACATGGTGATGATTTTGTTCACAAAGTCCATATACTCTACTGTTCCTTTGGCTTACCAGTATGTCCCTTTGAATGCAGTGAGATTGGTTCTGGGTGTCCACTTTCACGCTGGTGTCTGTTGGTCAGTACTGTTACATCCCTGTAGTGCCTGATATATTTGCAGTTACATGTGTATTCCCCCATAGCAAAATTGGGTTTGTGTTGTGTCAGTCTGCCTGTAATTTAAACAGTACTTGGTGGCATGTTTAGCAGCTCAGTGTAGTTTCCGTACTGTGATGATATGTCCCAATATTTATCAGATGTACTGCTGCCTGGGCCCCATATATGTTGTGTATGTCTGACACATCAGGGGGATGATGTGAAGATGTATGTCAGTGAGTAGTGGGGAGTAATTTGGTTTTGGACTTGGGTTATTCCAGTCAATATATGGTATAACAAAGAGGAGGGTGTTACTGCATCAACTGTGTCACCTTATCTTCTCCAGTATTTGGGATATGTTCCCAGTTTCATGGCTTTACACCCCCAAGTCAAGCTTGGTCCAGATTTGTTGCACTAAGAGGTTCTGAGCATACCTCTCAACTGGCCAGATTGTTTCAGACTGTCCAGGATTATTGCTCCTCCAAAAAGAAGTGAGGTTCCGTGTCCACTAGTGGAACTTGGATCCCCGTGATCACGGTCGGGGCTTTATCTTTGGCTTTTCATTTGTTGAGAACAATCCCAAATGTGACCAGTTTATTCCACAGGTTTTATAATGACAAGCACACTGGTTGTTCATTTCCTTGCTTTTAGAGTTCTGTACCATCAGAAGTCAAAAATGAATGCTATTATAGTAAGTTATATTGTGTCATATATGGTTTGCATATCTCAGTGCTTTAAAGTTTGTGGTACTAATTTTATGGACAAGCTTGATGTGGTCAATAGGGAGTGGGCTGTGGATGTTTACATTTATGAACTGCAAGAGCAGTTCAACTATTTTATTTTCAAGAGCAGACAGTAGCAATTAAGAAGCGCAAACCATTTTTTGTTACCATTTTATATGTCCTTTCTCAACAGTTGTGCAACCATGGAATTAATATATTTAAGTAAGGATGATATGGAAACTGAAGTCCTACCAACCTGCAGGTGGGGTCCCTTCCAAAAATTACACCTTTCATAATTACTGATTATCAGTATATGTCGTACATTGATATTCAGTCTTATATGGCTAGGGACTTGATGTACAATGCAAACATTCAAAGAGTTGCTGTGGAGAAGAAATGCTGATGTAACTAAGTCGAATATTCTTCTATAAATGACATGACTGTAGAGGTCTTGAACTTTAAATGCAGCTGATTACTTATTGTCTTTTATGGGCACAATGAACAATACATAGGCCTGCATTTCATCGTCTCTCTCCCAAACCTCCGCAGAGTCTCGTGTGCAGGTTCCCTTTCTGAAGGACAGTTTACCTGTACAGGAGATCTTAGGATTGTGCTCCTTAACAATTGGTAAGAAGCAGTGAAGATAATGTATTTAGTAACAAGCCTTGCAATGTGGCTTTGGGTCACAGACACATTTAGGGGGTCTACAGTTATATCAAACTCCCCTTACTGATATGCATAGCAATAGCAGACAGCTAGCAGCTAACACAACGGCAGCTTTTGTGTTATCTACAGCTAACACAAAAGCTGCTGTTTGCCTAGATCTTATAGAGAGGCTTTCATTCTCACATCACAATTCCTTGTCCAAAAACACATTCACCTTCTAGTCACAATCACCTGAACACAATATAAGCCTCTGTATAATGATGTTTGCGTGTTACAGTGATGCATAGTGAAAAATGATATAACCATTCTTGAAGTACAGCTGAATTTGTCTAAATCTGCAGCTTCTGCTGTCATGATAACATACTCAGGTTTTGGGATGGAAATGCTAGAACTCTCTCTGTTTGTTTCTTGCTGTCAGTACTGTATAACATTTGCAATCTGGTACTGAACATTAACTTTATTTAGTAAACTGAACTGTAATTATTTCCATTACAAAAAATACTGTTATTTTCTTTCACTTATATAGGAAGAAACTATGATAAATTAAATTATGCTTTGCAAGTCACGCATTTTCATGAGAAATTATTTGTCAAGGTGGCAGGTCGCATGTTACATCTCACAACACTTTCTCATCACTGAAATGAGACATTTATGTCTAAGTGGATAAAATAATTCTGCACACGCCCAGTGTCTGTACCCAGAAATGGTAAAGGAACCAAACATGGCCTGAAGAAAATGCTATACTGATGCAGAAATGACTAACAAAAGGATGACTTAGGATATAGAGGTGTGGGAAGGTTTGCAATATATCTAATAAATCAGGGTTCAAGGGTCTCATTTGGCTCAGGGTTCAAGGGTCTCATTTGGCTCAGGGTTCAAGGGTCTCATCTGGCTGGCTGTATTTTCTTGCTTGGCTTGTGGCATAAAATAGAAGAGTTTCAAAAACTCAGTGAATACAGCATAGAACATGTATACCTTAAACATAAACCAGGCACTGTAACTCGTAGTAATTTACAAGTATGCTACGATTAGAGCAATATTGTCTTCTTGTATTTTGGACTATAGAAACAGACATTTTATACCATGGAGGCACTTGTCATGTCCTTTACACCATTCCACTGAGCTCTAATACACAGATATGACAGACCTTGTGTATTGCTGTACTGATTTGTGTTGTGTCCTTAAAGAATATGAATAAGAAAGCAAACAGAATTATTGTGCATGCTGTAATATTTTATGCTTTAAATTCACTTGTGCTGGGGAAAGCAGCAGAGCTCTTGGAAATCCTGGATCATTCAGCACCTTTGTTTTTCTAAGAATATCTTACAGGAAAAGGTCACAGAGGGATCTTCTCCCCTGCCAGACAGCCACATTATTAATTCACTTGGCAGCTGTGTTTTGCAGCAGATGCCTTAGATGCCTGTGTTCGAACAGCAATTAGTGCTGACATAAAAAAATGCATTATTTCACCCGTTTATTTTTAATATTCCTTATAACAAGTTCTCCTTCAGCTTTGCTAATTTACATGTTTTACTCTAAGCTAAATGTTGAAGTCCCTCTGCCAACAAACCATCTGGTAAACTTTTATATTTTAGCTTTGTGTCAGTCTAAGGGTTCTATAAAGAAGCATGTTGTCACACACCTCCAGAAAGTGACCTACTCTGCTTGCTTGCTTTGTCTTATATAAAGATTATCACTCTGTCTGTCAACTGGCTTGAAGCACTCTTCCTTTTCTGTCATTATCACTCCGTAGATCTGTCAGTCTGTCTGTAACTCTATTGCTGTAAATTGAAGAAATGGAAAAGACATACAGATAGGCAGAAAATGTATCTATTTTCTTCCTGTTATGCTAACAGTTAAGTACTGATGCAAAAAGATATATTCAACACTCACATCTATAAATGCATGCATAAAGAAAGTCTGACAGATGGACCTACATTGTTTATAATATCTAGATAAAAGATACCCCCAAATATGATTATTTCATATACTGACTGATCTTGGATAGCCTTTGGTGGTTGCCTTATATGAGGTATCAGGGATCATGATGTGATCACAGACAAAATCTGGTAACATACAAAGTCTCCATATGTATGTTCAAGTTATGCAACTAAACTGTGCCCTTTATGCCTTCTTTGTTAACTTACATGTATTTCTGATTAGTGGTAATCAGCTGGAATTTTTTGTGGAAAACTGGGTGGTTTGTGTACCTGGCACTGTTATGGGTGATTTATTGCAATACTGGCAGGCAATGATTCTGAAATGTTTAAGCCTGAAATAAAGGAAACAAAACACAACAATATGAAAATTAAACTTGGTGATGAATCTCAAACAAAAACAGATGATGTACACAGTTCAAAATCACAAGTATGAAATACTACAATAGTAAAACACGCTTTTAGCATATGCAGTGATATTGTGTAAGAAATATGTATGTTGAGAATAGCTGATGCAGGAGGAGTGTAAATGTATCTACAAATTACTATCAGCATGCATTAATAGAACAGGAGCTAAGCCACTTGCCCTGTGGCAGAGCTGGAATTTATTAACATGTTTAGGGATTTTCTAATTAATGTAATAACATATTGTTTTGGATGCTCAGGATTTTCCCACTGAAAATTTTCATAAACAGACACAGGAATGGCATTGTACTGAAAATGTATTGTTTCCAAACAACAATGCATGTGAAGGGTTGTCAAATGTCAGTTGAATAATAAAATGTAGCCTACCCTACATACTGCATGGGATGGGTAAAATACTGAATTTGTAACATAGATGGTTTACCAGTAGGAGGACGTAAACTGAGGCATACTGGACTGGGAAGAACAGTTTAAGTATATGCAGAACAAGACAGGAAAGTACTGCTGACAGTTTTCAACGATAGTAAACCTTAAGGGAATATCTAAACAGTGCAAGATGGACTTGTAAGAAAAATATAACAGTAAAAGGGACATTTAAATACAGAACATTTCACACACCAATGAAAATGAAGAGAGAATGTAGGAGCTGTGTGAGTAGAGTTTTGGGGATACAGTATGGCCTAGAAAATGCTTACCTGATGGACCAGGGAGATGCCTAAACAAAGATGGTACCAAATTAGTTCACCTGGTTAACAAACAAACAAACAAATTGCATAATGTCATTTTAAAGAATGTCAGACAAAGCTCAGAGAAAACCTGGTGGTGCTGATTGGCCATTCCCACAGTTGAATGAACATGACCTCTATCCAGTAGCTGATTTAGGGGGCAGCAACAAGGAACAATATGTAGAACTACCTATGAAGCAAACAGTTAACAGAAGCCTTCCACTAAAAAAAAAAGCACATGGCAGAAAATGCTTAGTGCAAAATTGTTCATTTACTGTTTAATATGAAAACTTAGCAATGTTGTTAATATGAAATTTGAAGACTGAAGTATAGGTTAATATCTAGGTACTTAAATAAATTAGCTACTTAATACTTTAAAGAGAGGGGATAATGAAGGCACTTGTTGAATAGGTGAGTGCTGGAATACTATTCTGTCAGTTTATATGGGCTAGAGTAATCATTCTAGTATGACCAACCTTCCAGCTCATAGAAGTAAGACTGAGGAAGCTGGCTTGGGATACAAAATGGTACAACTCAACATTACCTGACTGAAGATGAAGGTGAATGATTCCACTATAGCATGCAGAAAAACTGAATACACAAAGTTAATGAAAAAATAAAGAATGAAATTAAAGGAGAAGAAAATATGTAAATAGTCAACAAAGCAAGTTTCAAGACAGCCAGATTTTGTGATAGTACAAACATAGGACAATGCGCAGTCCATGGTAAAGTTAGTAAAAATGCAAAAAAAGAGTCACTTTGGAACACTAGCAATACAAAAGATGGGTGGAGGCAATTAAATAAAACAGAAGGACATAAGAATATCACAGAGGGTAATTGAATATCACAGAGGGCAATTCTACAGGAGTTGTACTGGCCATATCATGACCTTAGTAAGATATTGGTGTGCTGAATGACCTCAAGCAACATACACTAGAAGATGTGCCAGTGTGATCATGGTCAAGATCATGGGGATGCCCTCTCGTTGGTGTGGACGTCTCCACAATAGATACTGTAGTGGAAGTGTTACCACTGCAGGAGTCGGATCTCACTCATCCACAGCCATGTTGGCCAACATCTGTGGATGTAACAGATAACCAGCTGTGACAACACCCCCCTCACTCCTGCCAGATGACCCAGTGAAGACAGTGCATGGTCCACTGTTTGATTTAGTCTATCCATTGAATCACACATATGGGACATGTACTCCCATAGGTCAGTCTGCACAGCCTGGGTCACTCTCACTACTTCTGACATGGCTGTGGTGGAACTAGCCTGTGGCTCCATGAAGGCCCTGCATGTACGCTGGGTTGCAACTACTGACACATCAGCCTCAGGGAGTGAATGATAACTATATGTCTGGTGAACACCATTATCAACCCACTTGTGTGAACCTCCTTGCCCATGAGGTTCTAGGGGCAAATTCAGACATCTGCTAAAATATGACTGTTTACATCACAATTATCAGAGACATTTTAGGAAGCTGCTTACTCCATCATGATGCTCTGTCCTCAGAAATTGTGTACGTTTCTACCGAATATGACTTTAAGTGTTTTTTTTGGAAGATTTTATAAATGGAGTTTCTTCTGAATGTCTTGAACTGTCATTCTCAAATAAATGTAATTAATTAATTTATTTATTTATTGTAGGAGCTCATTTATTTGTTCTTTTACAGTTTAGTAAGTGTTGTTTTTGGATTTGTTAGTTTTACTGTTAAGTTATTATTAAATTATATCTGCCTGTAGGTGTTAACAAACTATGTACTACCTTGACTTGAAGGCCAGCCCCTGTTCCACTTTAAGTGGTCATTACTATACAACAGCACTAAAGAGAGGCTAAACAGATGCCTGTAAATGAGTTGTGTGTGTGTGTGTGTGTGTGTGTGTGTGTGTGTGTGTGTGTGTGTGTGTGTGTGTGTGTGTGTGTGTGTGTGTGTGTGTGTTTGTGTGTGTGAGTTCTGAACTGAGTCTGAAGAAGACTGTGGCTAACTTGACTATGAAAGACAAACAGTTTGGGTAAAGAAAGGAACCAGGTTGTTGCTTCCGATTAAAATCTTTGTGCTTTGGAAATCATAGAAAGTGGAACATATTGTTTTCCCTGTAGAAAGAGTCCTGACTATGACATTAACAACACTGATTCCAGTGGGTTGAGAGCTGGCAGAAGATGATAGGATTGAATGAATATCAAAAACTCACTCGTCCTGTGGAGAAGAAGTAGATGTGGTCTGCTGCACCATGGATCCTGATGACAGTGCTGAAGGATTTGTAAAATCTACCATTGAGTCAGGATGGTGTATAACACATGGAAGCAAGGGAGGTTATCTGTAGGTATGCAGTGGCACCCATATGGAGCTCCTTAAGCAGTGGTTTCAGTGAAGCCAGCAGCCATCATGATAATGGTATTCAGCCAGGCAAGGGAGCCTTCATGTGAATAAAGGCCCGCCATGTCCTGACTCCACATGTTGAGCTGGATCTTACTATTCAAGATGAATGAATGGATCAATAGGTGGTTAGCAGAAGAAACTGGAAAACAGGAAGGTAGGTAGTAAAAAAAATACTATGACTGGAAATCTGAGAAGAAATACATTCTGCAATAAGCAGTGAGACTAATCTGCAAGTGGTATTGTGTTTTTTGACTTAATTGTGACCCCAAATCCATACAAACCGGGAAAGAATTTTTTTGTGAATGTTATTTAATGCCTGCAAGTAGAATAGTTCTGCCTAGTTGTTAACTAAAACCTGCATTAAGATATTGGAGGTTGTTCCATCTTGAATTAACTGCTGCATTTGTTTTTGTTTAAATATTAATTAAGACACAAAAGGGCTGTGTTTGCCTTCAGCCTAAAATTACAAAATGTTAGGTTGTTGAATAACCTGCTGTTATGTATACAGACTTTCCTAGCAGATGCTTCTTCTGCTGTTCTAAATAACCACCTGTATTCCATTACTGAAAAAGAAAACGTTTTTCTTGCAGCTAAAATAAAGATGATCTCATTGTATTTTAAAAACAGCCATTTTTTTTGAATTGAGTGAAATTTAGATACCTGGCTGGAACTATAGTCATATGTCTAAACTATATCCAGATACATTTAGATGTGCCACAGTATTTTATGTGCTTTATATGAATTTAACTTCAATAGTTAGAATTAGGTTCATTTTACAGGTAATGCTGTTTCCTGATTTGGAGGATGTTTTTGCTGCTTTATTTTTATCTTTTAATTATGTTGTTATTCTAAGAAGAAATAATTTTATTTCTGTTGGATTCATTTAGATGGGCAGTTTCATTTTTGGGGAGCTGTTTGAGCAGATTTTGTGTGTCTGGTTGCATTTTTGTGTTGGCTTGCTCACGTACACAAGTACAACATTTTGCTTCATTGAGTCTTTTATAGCTAACAAGTATGCAAATGAATACAACTTCAAATGAATCTTTTGACACAGGTAAGTGCTACTGAAATGGAAAGTTATACAAAATTAATGCTACCATTTCCTTGTCTGTTAACAATGCATGTTTTGTTTTCTTTTTTCAGTGTGAGATTTTGCTTTCTAGAATAATTTTAAACAGTGCATGTTAGTTTCTTGTCATCATAAAGTGCAAAAAAATGTAAAAGCAACAGATGATTAAGTATGTTTCTGTTGTCCATGTAGTGTTTGTTTCCATAGAATAGCATTGTATTGCTAATACTGTGAGACTCTCCCATGGATTCACTATCCTTCCATGCAGGACTAGCTTAGTTCTGCACAGAAGCGGCCGTTTAGGAGCAGGACAGCAGTGCGCCATGCATAGTAATGAAGGCGCGCTGCCTGAGCTCCTAAATGGACATGGAGCATGTACGAGTGCAGGTGGTATGTCTGAGAGCAGAGCTCTTAGAATATACCTGCCCATGCAATCAAGAATAGCAGTGTAGGAGTAAGAATGAGCGAGACCACGCATAAGTATTTGCATATCCCCAGCAACATCTCCCCAAGTGTACAAAAGCAATAGTTACAACAGTTAAATATGAAGACTTTTTTTGTATGAAACATCACATTTAACCATAGGTGTGTGGATTTGCCCATTGCTTAGCTATGGTTAATGCAGCTTAAATGGCACAAGAGGATAAAAAGCAAGATATATGCAAATGAAGCAGTACAGCAATAGTGTAGTGGGCAGTGCATTCGCCTTACGAGCAGTCATTCCCGGTTTAAGTCCCACTCCAGTACAATCCATTTTTCATGTCAAATCACTGTATGATCAATTTATTTTATTGCATAACCTACGACATAACATATATTTGTGAACTGGAGTACTGCATTAAATGCAGATGTGAGGTGTCATTGTCATGATGTTGCAAAGTCCACAGATAATCACAAGTGCCCCACACAGTATATGTACACAGGAATCAGGGATACAAATGGAAGGTGAAATGTGTAATGAATGATAAATCCATAGAGGTGCCAAATCCACCACCTGCCCAAGAACCATTAGATATCACTCACTAAATTAGTGTGGTGGTAAGCGGGTGTAAGCACTAGTAAGCAAGAGTAAGCATAGTTACACAGTAGTAAGCAGGAGTAAGCATATTTAAGCAGTAGTAAGTGGGTTTAAGCCCATTTGCACATGCGTAAGCAATGAGCAGAGAGGTTAAGCAATATTGAAGCTAACTCTCTGTAAACATATTTAACCGGAGGTTAGCATTGCTTACCTTCGCGCAAACCCATGCAAACCCGCTTACAATTGCTTAAAAGTGCCTTAAGCACTCTGTATGCATCAGCCTCTGTTCTGGCCAGAAACAAAATAAACAGTCTTTGCAGGTCTTGAACCAAGGAGCCTGCATACTATAGTCATAGCAGTTAACCACTAAGCTATCACAGCAGTACATAGTTACACAGTACATCACAGCAGAACATGTGAATGCAATCTATATACAGTTGTATATTGTATAACCAACTACAGGACATAAATATGTGAACTGGGGTACTGCATTAAGCCCAGATGTGAGTTGTCAATGTAATAAAGTGTTGAAATCCCCTAATAAACACAAGGACCCCATATAATGTACATACACATGAATCATGGATACCAAATACATATATAACATGTAATGAATAATAAATCAATGCCACAATGCAAATATAATGCAACTGAAATATTAAGTAACGCTAAACATTGTACAGCCCAGCTTACGAGGTGAAAGCAATATGTAGGCCAGCTAACTAAAGCTGTCCACTAGTATACCCCTTTAAGCAATGCCAACCTTAGGTAAGCAGGTTTGCCCATAGCTTAGCCTTTTCAAAACTGCCCAATCATGGCAAAGTGCAGGAAACAAGCCCTATTTAAACCCAACAGGCAGGAATACATCTCATAACTGGTTGTAGCTTTCCCTTGTAGGCACTATGTCTGGAATGGGAGAGGGTGTGCACTTTTGGGTGCAGCACTGGGGCATCCAGGAGTCCAGATTCATGGCAGGATTCCTTGTGAAAGACCATGACATGAGACTGCTGCAGGGCTGGTAGCAGGGTACCCAATACAAAGCAGAAGCCTGGGACCTTATTGCCTGTGACCTCACCAGTGGCACTGGCATACCCAAAAATGGTGAGCAGGTCAGGGATCAATATGCTGACCTGAAGCGGTGAAAGGAGGATCTCTTGGATCAGTGGATCCAAGAGGCTAGGAGGACAGGGGAAGTTCCAGCCATGTGTATCAGTCCACTACCTGTTTAATAATTGCCAGCTCATGTATATTATGGATAGGTATGGCTAAATATTCCTCTTATGTCTTTCACAGCGGCAAGTGAGTGGGCTATGAACCAGGAGGCCCATGGATATAGAGTGGAGCGGTTACGACATGAGGCAGGTTAGTAATACTCTTGCATGTACTGTCATAGGAAATACTACTAAAAGTAGTAGTAAGTTAATTGCCTGTATAAAACCTGTATTATTTAAGGCATGTACTGCATACACCAGAAAATATGGCTGGAAGAGTTTCATATAGGTTGTATGTAAATGAAAGCATAACAGCCTGACAATAAAGGTCTAACTGCTGGACTGCGTGTGTTTACTCTGGTATCATATGGTAATGTAGATTTGTAATCACTTACTAGTACTGTCGTATTAAGCATTGTTACCCACACTGTGCTACATAAATAAAATGTGTAGGAATGTCTGTATATGACTGTTGTAATCCCAAGAGGTCATATAGTACAACTGAGAGAGACATAGACAGAAAACAGTGAAGAGACAGACAGCAAAATCCAAATAGCACACTCAACTGAGACGTGAACTGTTGTAGTTTTAGCACACACAGCCATGGTTCAAATCCTGGGAGTGGTAGTAGGCTGTATGCATAATCATACCCCACAACTGTACAGATATATCCAGAATGTCTAGTAAATTGGCCCATATCTGCTGCCTGTCACCCTGTCCCCCTGGCAAATCAGTGGGATGATCCCAGACATTTAGGCAGCAAACAAGAAATACAACTGATTGTCAGACATCTATAAGAACAAACCTGTTACTCTAGCAACTCCCCAAAATGTTATGAGAGTAATAAGCCAAGTATGTCCCATCTAGACCCCCATGTTGTCAAGCTGTGACCAGAGTGTGTACAGTAACAGAGTGAGACGTATGTGCATAATACTAATGTGGAATCTGGTCATTTGTGTGGCAACATTCAGGTAGTGCTAACAAACATTGCTCCCACAGGTCTGTCAGAATCAAACACTGTGCCTAGAAATAAAAGATTAATATCTTGTACTGGTACTGTTTACTCTGGTATTGTATGGCATTGTTAGTGTTGCAGTTGCTCTGACTAATAAGGTATTACTCATCACTGTCACCCATACTGTGCTACATAATAAAACTGTCTAGGAAATCCTGTATAAGAGAGTTGTAATTACAAGGTCAGAATGTAAAACCACAGGAGAATTATAGACAGAAATGAGATATGAGATACACAGCAATATCTATATAGCACACTCAACTGTGATGGACAGCATTTTATTTATAGCAGACACAGCCATGGTTCGAATCCTGGGAGTGGTAGTAAGCTGTATGCAGAATCATACCCCACAAGTGTACAGAAATGTCCAGTTAATCGGCCCATATCCTCCGGCTGTCACCCTGAACCCCTGGCATATCAGTGTGCTAATCTCTGACATGTAGGCAGCAATTCATGTCATATAACTGACTATCAGGCCTGTTCATATTTGGAAAATGTCAATGAAAACAAACCTGTCATTGTACAATTCACTTAAGGTTTAAGAGGGCAATAGTCGAAATATGTTCATGTCATATAACTGACTGTCAGGCCTGTTCATATTTGGAAAATGTCAATGAAAACAAACCTGTCATTGTACAATTCACTAAAGGTTTAAGAGGGCAATAGTCGAAATATGTTCACCTGCATGTGGTCAAGACATGCCCAGAGTGTGTGCAAAAAGAGATGGACAGGTATGTGCATAACATCAACCTGGAATCTGGGAGTATGTGTAGAAACAGCTAGTTAGTGTTAACAAACAATACCTCCACAGGTATACCAGGTAAGAGGTGAATACTGCAGGCAAAACCAGTTCATGTATATAGTTGTCGACAGCCATACCGCTGTCCAAACTAAGGCAATAGGGTAGTGTACTAATACTTGTAAGGTACAGATAACAGCAGTGACTTTGAAAGTAATGCAAACTACAGGAATATACTAGTTGTTAATTGACATCCCCCCCCCACCATATCTGCAACAATAAACTAAATACACAACTCAATTGGTATGTGCTGACTTAATTCTAATGTTGGGACATATGTCCTATTGTTCGGTAATTAATTTAATCTGTTTCTATGCATGTGCCATGTTGAAATACTCCCACATTGGTGGCATGCTGCCATCAATGTATCTGCATACTGTTGTAATTACCACTGTGGTCCCATATATGCATGTGTTCTTTTGCTATGCAACTGTTCCATATCTGGTGTTTGGGTTTAATGGGAATATCTATGCATGCTGTTATACCTAATCCTGGAATGTGTTGACTATTACTAACCCACATATGTTGATAAAATTTAAACACCATAGCACATATGGGAATACGGGTCCCGGCGGACCCACCTATCCCACCTCAGCTGGCCATGGCACTGTGCACCAGCACATCTGGGGCCCAACCTGGGACCTACTCGTCCTTGGTCCTGCACCACCTTTGGGTAGAACTGCCTCAGGGGATGGGGCTCACCCATTGCCAGGTCTGGGTCGTGGTGCGTGGCGAGCTCCGCAGGGAGGTCAGAGATCTGCTACACCAACTTGAGGACCATGTGTCACAACTAGAGGGTCTGCCTGGCTCTCTTACTCAGCCCCCAGCACAGCCACCTTCAGGGCTGTGAAGGTGCAGTGATGACTGCCCATGGGCAGACCTTCCAACTGTCCTGAATTACTCGGTTTTTACCGGGTTTTGGGGTCCAAATAATGGGGTGCTATGATTCCTGAATGGCACCCCTTCATTTCCGATTTTTGTTTCTATATTTTGTATGTTTTTCACATTGTTTTTTTTTAATTTTCGCGGTTTAGTCAGCTCACCAGGGCTACCAGGCTGTCGGAATTAAGCTTGCGGCAGATGTATCTCTGGGTTTCCGGCTGGTTTAAATGATTTGTGAGCAGGAACGAACCAGCCGGAAAGAACAGCAATGATTTATTTTTATTTAGAAGAAGGCTCGTATTTTACAAGGCTCGCAAGGATTTAACTAAAAACAAACTGGCTGGCAGCAAAAAAAGGATTTATTTAGAAGGCTTGGACTGCAAGGAATGAACCAGCTGGAAAGAACAAGGCTCGGACTGCAAGAATTTAGTAAGAGGGTATGAAAGCTTGAACGGATTGGAGAAGGCAAGCCCTGGCTGGTGAGTAAGCTGATTGGGGGCTGGTGGTTACAAAATATATTGGTTAGAGTCCTGTGAATGAGGATTATTGTACACTGAGTGTCTATTAAAAAATCACAGGTATTGTGATCATTTGTGTTACCCAAAGGTTAGTAGCCAGAGTCAGATGTGCACCTCTTGTTGTATTTAGGAACATTTGGAATACTTTGTTGTTTATTTGCATTTGTTTAACTGAAAAGTCTGACTGGATTTTAACAGTCCCTTTTTCAGTAGAGGCCTGCAAGAAGAACAGCTGCAGTGTTTTACACTGAACTTGAACGTGAGAAACACAGAAAAGAGAAATTGCATAAAATGAATATACAATATTGCAAGAAGGTAGATAGCTACTAAAATTTAAATTTGTATTATGATTATTAATGCTGACACAGGATAAAAGTCTCCTTTTTAATGCAGTAGTTGGCATATGTAAAAAAGAAACAACCTACAGTAGAAAGTTGAAAAGCTGAACTAGAATGCCTGGCTTAAGAAAATTGAAATATGCTGACAATTGTGTATGGTTTTGAGTAAGGGATACATAAAATGCTAGTCAAAGGTGCAATAGTTTGTGCCTGGTGAAAGTATGTTCATGTATTTTGGGGTACAATTAGAAGTTTGTTACACAAATCAACAGAAACTATAATATATAAGCTTTGTTTCCAGATGGGCTGTACGTAAAGAAATAAAATGATTAATGAATAATGCAGATGTAGTATAATATTTCAGGAGTATCAGTTCTTTTCTTTGGATTGGTATCTTAATGTCAGGTCACTGGCATACTTTGGCATAACATAGTTTGTATACTTCTTCACTGGATACATTGTTTGCCATAGTCTGTAACCTTTTTATTCCTTCTTTCAGCACTAAAATGGATTTTAATTCTCTGCTCCATCTGCCAAAGCAAAACATTCTTTTAATAATGTGAAATGGCTCCTTGGAAGTATGATAGCTTTAGGCTGTTTCAGTCTCTGGAAAGATGCTTTTTGCTGGTATGCAAAACTGCTAAACGTGAGTACTTGTACTTGCTCTAGTAAAGGTGGTGGGGTTCAAAAGACTCTAATTCTATGGGGTATTCTGGCACACATAACATTCCTCTTTTTATATGGTATGTCAGTTGTGATTTATATATCATAGTAGCACTATTTGTATTCAATAATTAGCATTAACCGCTACTGGAGTGAGAAATATTACCTGTTAAGTCAAGTCTGGGTTATGTTTGACAGTTTATTGTTAATTTATGTGTTGCATACTCTTGAACTTATTTCTTTTATATTTTGTCATGGAAGGTTATATTCTATTTAGAAAGAAGATTATCTCTAAATGTCTCTTGCCTCTGCCACAATTTTTCATCTGAGACTGTTCCTCATAAAATTTGTGGTTTTCAGGATTTTTGTGGAAAATCACTGCAGTGCAGGACTGAATTCATTAAATAATGACAGGCATTTTAATTTCAGACTTCATATTCTTCAGAAAATAAATATTAACACAAAACCTTTTATTCTAGCAACTTTCCAAGTTTATAAGATCAGTATTTTAAATGTGTCCCTATTTGGGGGCTGTATTCCCCCATTATTGGCTTTGTCCAGGTTTTTGTGCTAAGAGTTGAGATAGCTATGGTGAGATGTGAGGACTGGATTTGTATCCCCCCATTGTTGGATTTGTCCAGGATTTTTGTGCAGAGGTTGAGAGCTACAGTGAGAAGTGAGAACTGAATTCACTAAATGATAGCCATTTAAGTTTCAGTCTTCCTATCTTTCATGAAACTGCTGATTTGGCATAGTGGCATGTTGCTCTGACTGTAGTGTGCAGGGTCCTGGGTTTGAGACTTGCCAGTGAAATGCATGGTGGTAACACAACATTTTATTCTAGCAACTTTCCAAAATTATACAAGCAATGTTTAAAATGTGTCCCTGGCTTTTGGCCTTTGTACCCCCCGCCAAAAAAAAAAAATAATTGAAAATAAGTGTGAGAAGCTGTGCAAGATGCCTATGGCTTATACTACTGTCATTCTATTTATAGTGTGGGTGTGTGGACACACTGGAAGTAAACTTTTATGATGGAAATGTTCTGAATTGGTCATTATTGGTTCACACATTTTGTTTCATTGCCTACAGCTTACTGGAAAAATGTTCAAACAATAAATGTAAAATGTGCTCTAACAAGTGTACTGTATTATACAAGGAATATAATTTAATAAAGTCAGGAAGGTGTTTCAAAGAAAACATGTATGTTTCTTGTTTTGTGTGCAAGGGGCCAGTGATTTGAAAACAGACCAAAGGTAATCTTTACCCACCACTGGCCAAATGCATTTTCTTTGAATGTGGTGTGGGTTTCAATGCTGCTTCAATGAATGTCAGTTTCAAGGGAAAACGAGTTTTAATACCAAGTCTATTTTTGTTGTGAGACAGTATTGTTTTGTTTAGCAGATGTCTATTGATGTTCGTGCATTGGGCTGTAAAATGTAAAAATAAAATCCAAATAATTATTGTATTAGTAAAGCAGTATGTATGCACACATTAGTTTATGGTAAATGGGCGAAATAGCCAGGTAATGGGACATTGGAATAGCTGCAAGGGGACTCTGGTGCCATATTCTGGTTGTCTGTTCTTTAGTTTGCATTTGAAAGTTGGTATCCCACAATTCCATTGGAGTGGGTGGGGTTATGCAATTGTGTATGCAAATTAGATGTTAATCAGTGCACATATTTATACCTATTTTTCATGGGCCTTGTCCAGATTGTTGATGTTTCCAGGTTGAGAGGTATGCCCATGGGTGGGGACCTCAGTCCCTCTGTTTCCACTAGGGGGCTCATGGGCTTCTGATTTCCCAACACCCCTCCCCATAAAGGTGTTTACCCCCATATGTGTCATAAACCATCCCTGTATGCATCTTGTTTGTCTTGTCTGTTAACCTACCCAACCTACCTCCCCAAATATACCTACTATCCCTCCCCAGCATCCCACTCTCATCTGAAAAAAAAATAAAAGGGCAATCTGTTCCCAAAAAAGATCTTGCCCCATACTTAGCTGTCCATTTCGCACACGTGTCCACAGGACACATGTAATCTGGTCTAATTGGCTTAACAACATATTATTGTTGTCCTCACCCTTCTCTCAGGGGTATGAGTGTCCCAGTCTATCTCCAAATTCAGTGTATATGCACAGCTGTTGCTGTAGAAGAAATGGGCAGCTATGGACCTTCCCTACACCCTTCCTGCACATCCCTAGCTATTTTCCCTATTGTCTTTCCCTCTTTGTGCCTCATTTTTACCACTTTCCTATCAACCCTTTTTCATTTCTTTTAAAGAAATTAGCGTGGAGGTAAGTGAGAGTAGGCACCTTTAAGCAGCAGTAAGCGGGTTTAACCTTGTTTGCACAGGGGTAAGCAATGCCTACACAGATTAAGCAAATTAGAAGCTAACTGAGTATAGGAAACTGTAACCGGAAGTTAACAGTGCTTACCGCCACATAAACCCACGCAAACCTGCTTACAACTGCTTAAAAGTGCCTTAATCATTCTGTATCCAACGGCCCTTGTTCTGCCCAGCAATAAAATAAACAGACTCTATAAAGCTTGAACCCAGGACCCTGCAAACCATAGCCAAAGTGATTGACCACTAAGTCATGTCAGATACACATAATCCTGATGTTTTTACAAACATATCATCCAGCACAGGCATTCAACAGTACAGAAAATGTATTTAAACATGTAGATGTATGTGTGTGTGTGTGTGTGTGTGTGTGTGTGTGTGGGTGTGTGTGTGTGTGTGTGTGTGTGTGTGTGTGTGTGTGTGTGTGTGTATATATATATATATATATATATATATATATATATATATATATATATATATATATATATATATATATATATATATATATATATATATAGTTGGGAGGGTGGCCTAATGGTTAAGGTGTTTGTCTTACAAACACAAGGTGCAGTGTTTGAGTCAGAAGGGATAATTGGCTAGGCTTACAATGGCTTGCAAGGGCAGTTAGCTTAGTACTAACCTATGAACCAATACGATATATACCTATCTAAATACAGACATATGCATATATCTATAGATATATATGTATACATATATATATATATATATATATATATAGAGAGAGAGAGAGAGAGAGAGCAATATAATCATGTAAACCTGTATATATAGATAAATATCTATAGATATAAAAAAGAGCATAACAACTATATGTATGAACACAGGCACCGTTAATGGGGGCGAGGGGGAGACCAAGCTACATACGTCTTGTATGTATTGATATTACCCCTGCCTCAGCCAAACAGGTCTGCCCTGCAGTACAATACCAACTGTTGCAAGTCCCATACCAGGAGCCGACACAACATGTGCACAAGATGTTAACAGTAATCCATCCCACCTGTATGATGTCAGGCTGGTATCAATAACATATCATGCAGTACAGTCTGGCTACTATAGGGAATCTGCAATGTGGAAGCAATAAACATTGCTAAGATACATATACACACATACATATATGCAGATACAGATATATATATATATATATATATATATATATATATATATATATATATATATATATATGTAACTACACATACACAGATATGTATAGAAAGATACATATCTAGAGGGTGCACACCATATGGAACAGCCAGTATATCTACAGTTGCCACCTTACCAAATGGACACTGTATGAGTCACCCATACAAAAGACAATTATTGCCTGAAACATATACCCACAGAGAGGTCAAAGGATATAACACCACACACAGGTTTGTATACATGAGAAAGCTTTATTTGTGTACTATTACAGTTATATATGCCATGTCATATAGCTGTTTAGACTCTGAAATACATATAAACAGACTAATACAACTCTCAAACAGATCAATTAATACAGTATTCCGGAAAGCATGACATATGTTGCTGTCCGGGCCAAGGCCTTCAAGTAGTACAACAGTAAAGACAGACTGGGCCGCAGGATAACAATCAATCAACAGTAAGTAATGCAGATATATAGTCCAGCAGCCTTTATTTACACTCTGTACTAAAATCCCTAGGGGGTAATCAGTTATCTGTTACATAACAAGGCATAACTGAAACCATCACAATCACACTGACAAACAGAACAGTCTGTGTGGCAGGAACCACTAGGCCTGCATGTACCAAAGGTGAATTGTATGGTAATGTACATCCAGATACCTTAAGGCAGCTTATCCCTGATACCACTCACATGTTGTAACAGCCTAGGTTAGTTATGGTGCATCCCCCTTCCATAGACTGACATACAAGGGTATATGCCACTGTTACATACACTGACCTCTGAACTGCATAAGGGCACACATGTATTCTGCAGCTAAATCCCACACATATATGGACCCAACCCCACAATGTGTGGGGCCACAACAGCAGTGAAATGATGGCAAGTATGCCAGCATGACATACTCACAGGCCACTACATAACAACCCCTGACAGCATGTCATATGGACAAAGCCTGGTATGTAGATAGAGGACAGAGACTGGAACACAGGCCCATATGTAAAATAGTGTTGTTATACTCTAAGCAAGTTGCTGGTGTTACAGGATAGTCTGCAACATACCCTTAGTCAGGAATATGAAGTCAGAAACACAAAAGGATGTAGCCTTGTGCTGATAGCACTCAACACACACATGCAATCTGATGTTGATGTCCATACAGACACCAAAGATGATGATAGTACTGTTAAGGCACAAGCGGGGTTGTCAGGGGCCAAAACTGCGCCATCGTTTGACATCCCCCCTTAGCCACCCCAACCCCGCACACGGTTACAGTGCCTATACATACCCCATCACCAGTGACCATAGCAGAAGAACAGTTGTCGGTTGGTGAAAGTGCACAGGAGAGTGTGGTATCCATGCCTACTGTGTCTGGTCCCAGCAGGCATAGCCAGATGTCCAACAGGGCACCACATTGGCAGATGTACCAGGGTGCTCATGGTAGGGCTGATTGTCATCATGTCCCGGGCAGAAGCTACACAACTGGTACCACCAGTCGCATGTTTCAGACTGTCAGGGGGGCGCAGGTACGTATGGAACTGTACACCAGACAGGGTCTGAGGTTGCAGAGGGCTACTCTCACATCTGCAAGCAACAACTTCCAGGAACTGTTTGGTGCTCTCTATGATTATACCAAGGACATGGATAGATGGTTGGGTGAGATGGTGGGCCTCATTGACTGTGGTTTGTCCGTGCTTGAACATGTGGTGGCCGTGTGGCGACGACCACGTGGATGTAGGCCAGCAACACCAACAGCCGGCGGTCAACGTGGATGTGCTAGGACACCAAGGTGCTCCCATAGTGGCAGTACCAGCCCCTGCACTGCAGAGGGGGTGCTGTTCACACCACACCACAGCAGGCCACGTGCACATGGCCGTGGCCAGTCCCAGGAGGGACCTGGTTCCAGTGGACATCTGTCATCATCAGGGGAGAGTAGCACAACAAGGTTTCTACCTGGATGTGCCCATGGAACCCTGGCAGGCACAGCCTGTGTTTCC
Organism: Protopterus annectens; assembly: GCF_019279795.1. Lineage (NCBI taxonomy): Eukaryota > Metazoa > Chordata > Ceratodontiformes > Protopteridae > Protopterus > Protopterus annectens. The sequence continues at coordinate 682,024,524 of NC_056751.1, read as the reverse complement.
ATGGCCAGAGGTGGTGAACTGTACACCCTGTTAGGTAAGGACTGCAGCTGTCCAAAAAACACCTGTATAGGGCAGCTACATGGCAGAACTGTGTGCATGCATACCCACACACTATGCAAACACACCTAGGGCAACCCCATACCTACACACACCACATCACCACACCCATTTCAACTAATTACAACCCTCACCCACACACATGGTATCAAACGTATGGCCCTCCCTCGGTCTCTAGCAAATGAATAACACACCCTGTGCATATGATGATACCTGTGCCACATCCCTATCATCCATAACATCAATGCAGGGACAGGCTAATATGGTTCTGATGCACATGGTGACTGTATTACAGTGTACCAATGTTTTGCAGTGTAACATGTTGTCAGGAGTAATATTTAATGCATACATGTCAGGTAGTGTAGCTGTCCAGCAATGATGCATTATAGCTGTTATTAACACTGGGTGATTGTGGTCTCCATAATGTTATCCATTTGAGTCGTAGATGTACATGTGTCAGCAGGAGGATGGTCTGCAGTGATATTCCACAAGAGGTATGGCACTGTGGTGAGACGATGGCTGTGACATATCCAGGGTACAGTTGAACACATGTCACAGGTTTGTATAACAGTTATTGCCTGTGCTTCATGGACAGGTGACCTGCTGGGACATGTATAATCAGCAACCTGATGTAGACCCATCTACATACATGTACACTCTTACTTGGCAACACTGAGAGTAGACCCCTACCTGTGCATGTAGTGCTACTGAAGTGTGTGGCTTTCATTGCACACACCACACAGTGTTTAGGGTGAGGTGTGTTCCAGCTTACATGTTACATGCAGAACATCCCCAGACATGTACAGGATGGTAAGGGAGGATGTAATGGTTGTATATGGACAATACATAGTATGATATACCATCATATACACATTAACAGACACATAACAGGCAGACACACATCCGAGAGACCTGGGCCTATCAGTGCTATCTAACTTGTCAGTGTGTCCAATATGTCACAGGTAGGCTGAACACAGCACATGCATAACTGGGCTGGTTTGTCGTATCAGTTACCTGTATTGTTGATGGTGACAGTGGTCACCATACAGTGGTACATGGAACATATACAGGCTGTACCATGCTGTAATGACAGTGTATACAACACCCACATCCCACAGTGGATATTGTACTCACTGGAACCCATGATGACACTATGACATACCCACCATCACACATTTCCCACAACTGTGATACAACCCATTGTATATCCCAACAGTGGTACTACAGGGATATGCATCTAATGCACATGCCACAGGCATAGTAGGGTGTTACATTGTCATGCCTCACCTATGGGCAGCAACATCACTATCCATACTACTGTGTGGCAATGCATATTGTAATAGGAGTATGTGGCCTCGGAATGCAGTAACCTACAGATATACAGACATACATACATACACACACTTGCCAGAACTCAATGGGTATCCCATGCCTATTGATCCATTTATACAAAATTGTTGTGCTGGTACTGCAAGGCTCATGTAGCCATTAGGGAGAGGAGTGTAACAGGGTAAATGTAATGTCTGATACAGCAGCAGCTACATCTTACTATGGCAATGGATGTTGCAGTGGTTGTGAAGGCCAACATGGTGTCCTCAACTACTGGTGTACTAACACACAGACACTGTTATCCTCAGTAATATACATGTACACATGTGTCAGTACTGGGGTGCATCACTGCAGGTGGTCATAGGTGTGTACCTGGCTATTGTCCATGGAGAGATTGGTAGTGTAGGGGGCATGTGTACAGTGGTATCATGCCACCTGCCATGTGCCAGCAGGCAATCTATTGACAGACACCACTGTGTTGACCCTCAGGTTGAGAGTGATATGCATCAGCCAATCCTCTGGGTGCCTTCTGCAAATGGCCACTGAGGTGATCCAGTTGACATGTATGCAACATGTATTACAACACATGGATAGTGTCTGTGATGGAGACCTGTATCCAAGCATGTTCTGTTGACTATGGTAGTATAGTGGAGGTACCCGTGGCATGTGATGCTTACAGGGTGTTGTCTCCTATATGTGCCAGTTATAACACAGCTAAGCAGACATGTCAGTGTCAGTCAATGATAGGTTGCTTGTACGTATCCAAGTTGGATACCTGCCATCTGCACATCTGTACAGGGACTGACAGACATCATCTTGGCAAGTAGCTATGCAGTAGGATGAATATGTCAACAGATAGATCTTTGACAACAATATGTATGTCATTACTACATGTTGGAAGCCCTCGCTGACATGTGCTGTACAGACGATAGTCTACAGTTACATTCCACATGTCAGATCATTATCCAGTAGGGGATATATACTGTGACACAGCTCACACACCAGGAACATGACAGTGAGGCCTCAGAGTCCAGCTATGCCTGCAAGTGTGCTTGTTGTCAGTACTACATTTAGCACTCTATTCTTGACTGGGAAAGCACTGTCAACAGTAGTACTGCCATGATACACTACATGCCAGTGTGACAGCATGTGACCTGGGTTACTACCATTGTATGTAACACATTCACATGGATAACAGTGCTGTACAGGTCTTATATACTTGTGTGTCCCAGACATGACACTCACACCCCTTGTTACTGTAATGACAGCACATAGAGGCATGCATTGCACATGGAATTGCATACAGTTATTAAAGATGTCATTACCCTGTTATGTTATAAGACTGGGATGTGAGGACTGGTTACCAGGGCTGAGCCATGCTTAGCAGGTGTCAGCATTGCTGCAGTTTAACAGCTAAGCAGATTTGCACACTGGTAAGCGAAGCTTACACGGTGTAAGCGCCCGTACATTTAACTGTAGTTTAGCACCACTTAGCTTTGCACAAACCTGGGCAAACGTGCTTAAAGCTGCTCAAAACTGCCTTAACAATTCTGTATCCAGCAGCCAGCAACAAAATAAACAGCCCTGGCAGGTATTGAACCCGGGACCCTGTACACTACAGTCACAACCATTAGCCACTACACCATGGCAGCTGCGAAGACCATTGTTGTTTTTCCAATATATCGGTCATTACACCTATTGAACAGTATTGAACAATTGCTTTGCCTTCCACAATTGTGTAGTACTTGTTATTGAGATTACTGTTGCATCACATATGTTGTTATATCTAAATATACACATATCAGATACATATAGTGAGATATATCTGGGAAGTTATAAACAACCGTGATGTTTACACATGACAAGAAAATGGATATATATATATATATATATATATATATATATATATATATATATATATATATATATAAATATATATATATATATATATATATATATATATATATATATATATACAAAAATCCAAAAAAGAAAGCTGAGGTAAGGCTCCAGTGTCCAAATAAATGCATAAACCAGTCTTCAGGCGTTGTATAAAATGAAGTCTTCTTTAATGTCACACAAGCGCTTTCACACAATGCTTCTTCAGGTGTATGAGTAACATAATTAACTACACCTATTTATATACCTAAATTAGTCACATGACCTAACAGTCTACTAAAATTAAAGCTATATAGTCACACAATTAATTATTTATTTATTTTCTTTATTTCTTTATTTATTTATCATTTGTTGACCGGGAATGTCCGACTAGGTTCCACAGAGCCTGTTTTCAGCGGAGGCCCAGGGAGAAACGCTCCAGAATTAAGAATAAATATGTATGAAATTGCTGGCATCTACCATCTTATTACTTCATTAAAGATATATGTACATATATAAACATACAAATATATATTTATTCACCTAAAAATATATATAATAAAATATTTAAATGCTCATAAATATGTGAGTCTTACTTACTAAATAAAAGTACATATATAAAAATACATATATAAAATATATATATAATCACAACAAACCTAGTATCAAAACTATCTACGTAGCCCCCTTTTTCTCAAGATGGGTTTAATGGGCATGGTGTCATTGAGCCCATGGCCGAAATTAGCTCTCAACATAACTATCCATTTGGCCTCTATCTCTTCAGTTCTATCTCTAATATCCCCACATTTCAAGTTTTCATATGTTCTTGCAACTATCATAAACTTGAATGTGTGCTGTTTACCCACTTTAGAAACATGTTTAGACAAGGCATTATTTTCAGACCCCTTCCCTATGTGGTATATATGCTCCCTAATTCTTTCTTTTAAACTACGATCTGTTTTGCCTATATAAAAACTATTGCATAGACAGCAAGTAGCAAGATATACCACATGTGTAGTCACGCATGTTCCACTAACCCTGATATCAAAAACCATACCTGTATCTGGATGTCTAAAACATACATCTTTATTAATAAACTGACATTGCTTACAATTACCACATGGTTTTGTGCCGATGGAATTAACTGTTGTTACACTATCTCTACTGTTACATAGCCTTCTTTTAAGATTCTTTTTATTTTTGAAGGTAAACTGTGGTCTCGAACCTACCAAAATACTGATGATGGGATCAGTCGTAAGAATCTTCCAGTGATTATTAATAATACTGGTATATCTCACAACATCCCTTGAATAGGATATATTAACCTTCAGATTATTATCTCTCTCATTTATTTCCCGATGGTATTCATCCGAAAAGTATGGTCTAGCCCTTGTCTCCCTCAATCGTTTTACATTCATAAAACCATCTTCTATAATATTTCTCTCATACCCTCTCTCTTCCAATTCATAGCAGGTTTTAATAAGTTGCTTCTCAAATTCATCCTTATTAGCACTTAATCTAGATGCTCTAAAAAATTGATTTTGAGCAACATTTCTAAATACATATCTGGGATGCATACTCTCCCTTGATAACAAAGTGTTAACATGACATTCTTTCCTATAAAGTTTAGTGCTAATAGTGCCTGAATCTCCTTTTTCTAAAAGTACATCTAAAAAACTAATCCTCTCTGCAGAGTAATTTAAGGTAAATTTCAAAAATTGTGTTGTATTATTAGTATATTCAACAAACGCTAACAAATCTATTACTGTCCCCCCCCCACAAAATAAAAAGATCATCGACAAACCTCCTATAGAATAATACCAAGTCACTATAGGGTCCAGTAAATACATATTCTGTCTCCCATGCCAACATAACGGCATTTGCATATGTGTTGGAACATGAACTCCCCATCGTTACACCATTCTTTTGATAGTAAACTTGGTTCTTAAACAAAAACACATTATTCATAAGCACTATATTCATCAATTCATGCAATGTTCTCACTTCATCAGGTTTATACAAACTAATTCTGGTCATGAGTTCACTAAATAACTCTAGACCCACTGTGTTAGGAATAACAGTAAATAATGAAACAACATCTAGTGTTACTAACAAAAAAACAGAACTTATTTTACCCTGTTGCATATATACATATAGATCATTAAGAAATTGTTCAGTGTCTTTAAGAATAAATTCAGATTTATCTATAATTGGTTTTAACTTTTTATCTAAATATATGGACAGTGCCTCGGTGCACCAACCACTACTTGAGACTATAGGTCTCATAGGGGGTCTAACAGGGTTCTTATGAATCTTAGGCAAACCCTGTATGTGGGGAATATTATATTTGGTACTAGTAAAATATTCACTTAGTTCTTTGCTAATAAGGTGTGTTTGTTCTAGTTGCCTAACATTATTATTATTAACTGATGTAACTATTTCTTTAACATCAGAGTATCTAATCTTCTGATAAAAATCAGTATTGTCAAGCATCTCATACATCAGAACATCATAAAACTCACCATCCAAGACAACTCAAGTTTATACAGGGCTTCACATTCACCTTTACTAAGGTTGTGCCATTTATTACTGCATTTCTTATCATTGTAAGTTTTATATATATCATCTATAACAATCTGTTCAAATGCATTAATCAATGCTGTTTGTTTGGGGACAAAAGTGCTAGGTCTATTAAAAACATAGCCATCATTCACTGCATTCTGCTGGAATAAATATTTCAACATCAAGTTTCTTGTGAACATCTTAACATCAAAGATTATATCTGTGATACTCATATCACTAGAAGGTATAAAAGATAAACCTTTCAAGAGTACATTAATTTCTGAGCTTGTTAAAACACGCTTAGAAAGATTTGTTATATATGTCTTGTTGGAAAGCTTTCTTTATGGTGTAGGTATTGTCCTTCACTTCTTCGTACTTTCTTTTGTACCGAGTGTTGCTCCTGCCCCTGGGTTGATACATCTGCCCCTGAGAGCCTCTCCGATTCCCTGAGGTGTCCCTCATAGGAAGCGGAAAATTTAGACTATGATTAACTGCAACAACAGCTTCTTTCAACATAGACGGTTGCTCACGTTGAAGAGTACCCAATACTTCATCCTCCACTCCCCTGTGTACTTCTGCAGTAGTCAGGACGACCTTTTTCCTCGCACCCATCACATCACATCATTAGAATTCACTACTGGCGAATTTGTCTGGATGCATAAAGCATCATTCGCCATGCTTTCTAAATGCAATGTCACTCCACACTGTTGTACTGACAAAGCACCATTTTCGACCTCAACGGCTCCTATGCTGAGGTCATTCCATCGTTCATCATCCGACCTGGGTTGCCTGGTTTCACTAAATGTTGTATCACGTGGCCAAGTGAAGATATTGCCTAAGGCAAAGACCTGGTGATCTCTTCTTAGTTTCTTCAATTTAATTTGTAAAAGTTTACGCTTATACGTGTTAACATTATCTACAGTTTCTGATAGCAGTCTTGCGAACACATCTCCATTATATTTAGTGCATAATTGTGAGTAGTTGGTCTTCACCTCTCCTACGAGAATCAGTTCTTTTCTTTCTGCAGCACTGATTAACAATTTAATATAACTCATACTGGTCGCAATATTTAATTTCTGCCATTCACTAACAAGTATAGAGTCTCGGTCAGCCTGAGCTGTCATTTTCAATATTCTCAGGCCTCGTGGTATCACGTTTTCAGCCAGACAAACTTGCAGATGAAATTTCTCATACTGCAGCCTAGCTAATTTCGACATATTTTTCTCTAATGTCAATAAATCAGTACGAAGTAGTAAAAAGTCAATTTCAGATTCACTGTCACCATCAATAGTTAAATCTCTATTTAAAAGAGGGTTCTCTCAATCAGTAACTTTAGAAATAAACAGTTCAGCACTTAAATCAGGTTGTTGAGCATTAGAAATGCTATTTGAAGGATTAGTTTCAGGTGAATAATCAAGTTCAATTTCATCCATACCACTGGCCATAACTTTGGTGTTATCAGGCATAGAGAAAAGTAATAAAATAATACAAAAGTACCCAATAACCACCAAATACCTCTGCAGAAAAACTTGATACAGACAAAAATCCAAAAAAGAAAGCTGAGGTAAGGCTCCAGTGTCCAAATAAATGCATAAACCAGTCTTCAGGCGTTGTATAAAATGAAGTCTTCTTTAATGTCACACAAGCGCTTTCACACAATGCTTCTTCAGGTGTATGAGTAACATAATTAACTACACCTATTTATATACCTAAATTAGTCACATGACCTAACAGTCTACTAAAATTAAAGCTATATAGTCACACAATGAATTAAGAATAAATATGTATGAAATTGCTGGCATCTACCATCTTATTACTTCATTAAAGATATATATACATATATAAACATACAAATATATATTTATTCACCTAAAAATATATATAATAAAACATTTAAATGCTCATAAATATGTGAGTCTTACTTACTAAATAAAAGTACATATATAAAAATACATATATAAAATATATATATAATCACAACAAACCTAGTATCAAAACTATCTACGTAGCCCCCTTTTTCTCAAGATGGGTTTAATGGGCATGCTGTCATTGAGCCCATGGCTGAAATTAGCTCTCAACATAACTATCCATTTGGCCTCTATCTCTTCAGTTCTATCTCTAATATCCACACATTTCAAGTTTTCATATGTTCTTGCAACTATCATAAACTTGAATGTGTGCTGTTTACCCACCTTAGAAACATATTTAGACAAGGCATTATTTTCAGACCCCTTCCCTATGTGGTATATATGCTCCCTAATTCTTTCTTTTAAACTACGATCTGTTTTGCCTATATAAAAACTATTGCATAGACAGCAAGTAGCAAGATATACCACATGTGTAGTCACGCATGTTCCACTAACCCTGATATCAAAAACCATACCTGTATCTGGATGTCTAAAACATACATCTTTATTAATAAACTGACATTGCTTACAATTACCACATGGTTTTGTGCCGATGGAATTAACTGTTGTTACACTATCTCTACTGTTACATAGCCTTCTTTTAAGATTCTTTTTATTTTTGAAGGTAAACTGTGGTCTCGAACCTACCACATTACTGATGATGGGATCAGAAATAAGAATCTTCCAGTGATTATTAATAATACTGGTATATCTCACAACATCCCTTGAATAGGATATATTAACCTTCAGATTATTATCTCTCTCATTTATTTCCCGATGGTATTTATCTGAAAAGTATGGTCTAGCCCTTGTCTCCCTCAATCGTTTTACATTCATAAAACCATCTTCTATAATATTTCTCTCATACCCTCTCTCTTCCAATTCATAGCAGGTTTTAATAAGTTGCTTCTCAAATTCATCCTTATTAGCACTTAATCTAGATGCTCTAAAAAATTGATTTTGAGCAACATTTCTAAATACATATCTGGGATGCATACTCTCCCTTGATAACAAAGTGTTAACATGACATTCTTTCCTATAAAGTTTAGTGCTAATAGTGCTTGAATCTCCTTTTTCTAAAAGTACATCTAAAAAAACTAATCCTCTCTGCAGAGTAATTTAAGGTAAATTTCAAAAATCGTGTTGTATTATTAATATATTCAACAAACGCTAACAAATCTATTACTGTCCCCCCCCCCACAAAATAAAAAGATCATCGACAAACCTCCTATAGAATAATACCAAGTCACTATAGGGTCCAGTAAATACATATTCTGTCTCCCATGCCAATATAACAGAATTTGCATATGTGTTGGAACATGAACTCCCCATCGCTACACCATTCTTTTGATAGTAAACTTGGTTCTTAAACAAAAACACATTATTCATAAGCACTATATTCATCAATTCATGCAATGTTCTCACTTCATCAGGTTTATACAAACTAATTCTGGTCATGAGTTCACTAAATAACTCTAGACCCACTGTGTTAGGAATAACAGTAAATAATGAAACAACATCTAGTGTTACTAACAAAAAAACAGAACTTATTTTACCCTGTTGCATATATACATATAGATCATTAAGAAATTGTTCAGTGTCTTTAAGAATAAATTCAGATTTATCTATAATTGGTTTTAACTTTTTATCTAAATATATGGATAGTGCCTCGGTGCACCAACCACTACTTGAGACTATAGGTCTCATAGGGGGTCTAACAGGGTTCTTATGAATCTTAGGCAAACTCTGTATGTGGGGAATAGTATATTTGGTACTAGTAAAATATTCACTTAGTTCTTTGCTAATAAGGTGTGTTTGTTCTAGTTGCCTAATATTATTATTAACTGATGTAACCATTTCTTTAACATCAGAGTATCTAATCTTCTGATAAAAATCAGTATTGTCAAGCATCTCATACATCAGAACATCATAAAACTCACCATCCAAGACAACTATACGCCCACCCTTATCTGCTGGTCTAATGACCAAGTCAGCATAATTTTCAAGTTTATACAGGGCTTCAAATTCACCTTTACTAAGGTTGTGCCATTTATTACTGCATTTCTTATCATTGTAAGTTTTATATATATCATCTATAACAATCTGTTCAAATGCATTAATCAATGCTGTTTGTTTGGGGACAAAAGTGCTAGGTCTATTAAAAACATAGCCATCATTCACTGCATTCTGCTGGAATAAATATTTCAACATCAAGTTTCTTGTGAACATCTTAACATCAAAGATTATATCTGTGATACTCATATCACTAGAAGGTATAAAAGATAAACCTTTCGAGAGTACATTAATTTTTGAGCTTGTTAAAACATGCTTAGAAAGATTTGTTATATATGTCTTACTTGTTGGAAAGCTTTCTTTATGGTGTAGGTATTGTCCTTCACTTCTTCGTACTTTCTTTTGTACCGAGTGTTGCTCCTGCCCCTGGGTTGATACTTCTGCCCCTGAGAGCCTCTCCGATTCCCTGAGGTGTCCCTCATAGGAAGCGGAAAATTTAGACTATGATTAACTGCAACAACAGCTTCTTTCAACATAGACGGTTGCTCACGTTGAAGAGTACCGAATACTTCATCCTCCACTCCCCTGTGTACTTCTGCAGTAGTCAGGACGACCTTTCTCCTCACACCCATCACATCACTAGAATTCACTACTGGCGAATTTGTCTGGATGCGTAAAGCATCATTCGCCATGCTTTCTAAATGCAATGTCACTCCACACTGTTGTACTGACAAAGCGCCATTTTTTACCTCAACGGCTCCTATGCTGAGGTCATTCCGTCATTCATCATCCGACCTGGGTTGCCTGGTTTCACTAAATGTTGTATCACGTGGCCAAGTGAAGATATTGCCTAAGGCAAAGTCCTGGTGATCTCTTCTTAGTTTCTTCAATTTAATTTGTAAAAGTTTACGCTTATACGTGTTAACATTATCTACAGTTTCTGATAGCAGTCTTGCGAACACATCTCCATTATATTTAGTGCATAATTGCGAGTAGTTGGTCTTCACCTCTCCTACGAGAATCAGTTCTTTTCTTTCTGCAGCACTGATTAACAATTTAATATAACTCATACTGGTCGCAATATTTAATTTCTGCCATTCACTAACAAGTACAGAGTCTCGGTCAGCCTGAGCTGGCATTTTCAATATTCTCAGGCCTCGTGGTATCAGGTTTTCAGCCAGACAAACTTGCAGATGAAATTTCTCATACTGCAGCCTAGCTAATTTCGACATATTTTTCTCTAATGTCAATAAATCAGTACGAAGTAGTAAAAAGTCAATTTCAGATTCACTGTCACCATCAATAGTTAAATCTCTATTTAAAAGAGGGTTCTCTCAATCAGTAACTTTAGAAATAAACAGTTCAGCACTTAAATCAGGTTGTTGAGCATTAGAAATGCTATTTGAAGGATTAGTTTCAGGTGAATAATCAAGTTCAATTTCATCCATACCACTGGCCATAACTTTGGTGTTATCAGGCATAGAGAAAAGTAATAAAACAATACAAAAAGTGCCCAATAACCACCAAATACCTCTGCAGAAAAACTTGATACAGACAAAAATCCAAAAAAGAAAGCTGAGGTAAGGCTCCAGTGTCCAAATAAATGCATAAACCAGTCTTCAGGCGTTGTATAAAATGAAGTCTTCTTTAATGTCACACAAGCGCTTTCACACAATGCTTCTTCAGGTGTATGAGTAACATAATTAACTACACCTATTTATATACCTAAATTAGTCACATGACCTAACAGTCTACTAAAATTAAAGCTATATAGTCACACAATGAATTAAGAATAAATATGGATGAAATTGCTGGCATCTACCATCTTATTACTTCATTAAAGATATATATATACATATATAAACATACAAATATATATTTATTCACCTAAAAATATATATAATAAAACATTTAAATGCTCATAAATATGTGAGTCTTACTTACTAAATAAAAGTACATATATAAAAACACATATATAATATATATATATAATCACAACAAACCTAGTATCAAAACTATCTACGTAGCCCCCTTTTTCTCAAGATGGGTTTAATGGGCATGCTGTCATTGAGCCCATGGCTGAAATTAGCTCTCAACATAACTATCCATTTGGCCTCTATCTCTTCAGTTCTATCTCTAATATCCCCACATTTCAAGTTTTCATATGTTCTTGCAACTATCATAAACTTGAATGTGTGCTGTTTACCTACTTTAGAAACATGTTTAGACAAGGCAATATTTTCAGACCCCTTCCCTATGTGGTATATATGCTCCCTAATTCTTTCTATAAAAAACTAATGCATAGACAGCAAGTAGCAAGATATACCACATGTGTAGTCACGCATGTTCCACTAACCCTGATATCAAAAACCATACCTGTATCTGGATGTCTAAAACATACATCTTTATTAATAAACTGACATTGCTAACAATTACCACATGGTTTTTTGCCAATGGAATTAACTGTTGTTACACTATCTCTACTGTTACATAGCCTTCTTTTAAGATTCTTTTTATTTTTGAAGGTAAACTGTGGTCTCAAACCTACCACATTACTGATGATGGGATCAATCGTAAGAATCTTCCAGTGATTATTAATAATACTGGTATATCTCACAACATCCCTTGAATAGGATATATTAACCTTCAGATTATTATCTCTCTCATTTATTTCCCGATGGTATTTATCCGAAAAGTATGGTCTAGCCCTTGTCTCCCTCAATCGTTTTACATTCATAAAACCATCTTCTATAATATTTCTCTCATACCCTCTCTCTTCCAATTCATAGCAGGTTTTAACAAGTTGCTTCTCAAATTCATCCTTATTAGCACTTAATCTAGATGCTCTAAAAAAATTGATTTTGAGCAACATTTCTAAATATATATCTGGGATGCATACTCTTCCTTGATAACAAAGTGTTAACATGACATTCTTTCCTATAAAGTTTAGTGCTAATAGTGCCTAAATCTCCTTTTTCTAAAAGTACATCTAAAAAACTAATCCTCTCTGCAGAGTAATTTAAGGTAAATTTCAAAAATCGTGTTGTATTATTAATATATTCAACAAACGCTAACAAATCTATTACTGTTCCCCCCCACAAAATAAAAAGATCATCGACAAACCTCCTATAGAATAATACCAAGTCACTATAGGGTCCATTAAATACATATTCTGTCTCCCATGCCAATATAACGGCATTTGCATATGTGTTGGAACATGAACTCCCCATCGCTACACCATTCATGAAGGATTAGTTACAGGTGAATAATCAAGTTCAATTTCATCCATACCACTGGCCATAACTTTGGTGTTATCAGGCATAGAGAAAAGTAATAAAACAATACAAAAAGTGCCCAATAACCACCAAATACCTCTGCAGAAAAACTTGATACAGACAAAAATCCAAAAAAGAAAGCTGAGGTAAGGCTCCAGTGTCCAAATAAATGCATAAACCAGTCTTCAGGCGTTGTATAAAATGAAGTCTTCTTTAATGTCACACAAGAGCTTTCACACAATGCTTCTTCAGGTATATGAGTAACATAATTAACTACACCTATTTATATACCTAAATTAGTCACATGACCTAACAGTCTTCTAAAATTAAAGCTATATAGTCACACAATGAATTAAGAATAAATATGTATGACTGAACAATTTCTTAATGATCTATATGTATATATGCAACAGGGTAAAATAAGTTCTGTTTTTTTGTTAGTAACACTAGATGTTGTTTCATTATTTACTGTTATTTCTAACACAGTGGGTCTAGAGTTATTTAGTGAACTCATGACCAGAATTAGTTTGTATAAACCTGATGAAGTGAGAACATTGCATGAATTGATGAATATAGTGCTTATGAATAATGTGTTTTTGTTTAAGAACCAAGTTTACTATCAAAAGAATGGTGTAGCGATGGGGAGTTCATGTTCCAACACATATGCAAATGCCGTTATGTTGGCATGGGAGACAGAATATGTATTTAATGGACCCTATAGTGACTTGGTATTATTCTATAGGAGGTTTGTCGATGATCTTTTTATTTTGTGGGGGGGAACAGTAATAGATTTGTTAGCGTTTGTTGAATATATTAATAATACAACACGATTTTTGAAATTTATGTTAAATTACTCTGCAGAGAGGATTAGTTTTTTAAATGTACTTTTAGAAAAAGGAGATTCAGGCACTATTAGCACTAAACTTTATAGGAAAGAATGTCATGTTAACACTTTGTTATCAAGGGAGATTATGCATCCCAGATATGTATTTAGAAATGTTGCTCAAAATCAATTTTTTAGAGCATCTAGATTAAGTGCTAATAAGGATGAATTTGAGAAGCAACTTATTAAAACCTGCTATGAATTGGAAGAGAGAGGGTATGAGAGAAATATTATAGAAGATGGTTTTATGAATGTAAAACGATTGAGGGAGACAAGGGCTAGACCATACTTTTCGGATAAATACCATCGGGAAATAAATGAGAGAGATAATAATCTGAAGGTTAATATATCCTATTCAAGGGATGTTGTGAGATATACCAGTATTATTAATAATCACTGGAAGATTCTTAAGACTGATCCCATCATCAGTAATGTGGTAGGTTCGAGACCACAGTTTACCTTCAAAAATAAAAAGAATCTATTTAAAGGTACAAAACAAGGATGTCCACTTTCTCCACTATTATTCACTTTAGTAATGGAGCCTTGGGCTAATTTGATCAGAAACAGTACTGACATAGAGGGTTTTGAAATAGATGAAAATACAACATCCAAAATTCTACTTTTGCAGATGATGTTCTAATTACATCAGCAGGATCTAATTCTTCTATGCAGTCTCTATTTGATAAAATGATGAATTTTAAAAGTATTTCTGGTTTAATATTCAATGAAGAAAAAACTAAAATACTACCTATATATACACGAAAAATATTCTCATTAGTGATTTTACTAAATATGTACCCAATTCAGGTCAGATAACTTATTTAGGTATAATATTATCTAAAGATATTAAATCTATTATATATAATAATTATAATACCTGTTTTCTTAATATACAAAATCTTTTTAATACCTGGAATAATATGTTTTTACTATGGAGGAGAGATTTACAATTATTAAAATGATAATATTCCCCAAGATTTTATACTTAATACAATCAATAATACTTCCACCTACAAAAATAATTATCAAGAAACTGAATACACTAATGTTAAATTTCCTATGGGCACCTAATAGACCTAGGATTGCATTAAAGAAACATACTAATAGCTGGTCTCAAGGGGTATTTCTTTTCCAGACTTTAATTTATATACTATCTCTTCTATTGTAAAAGTTATTACTTTATTAATAGATCAGTCATATGTCGCAAAATGGAAAGATTATTGGGAGCTAATTAGTATGCACTTCATGAAAATCTCCTTAACACATAAAAATATGATTGTAAATAACTCCATGTTATGGTTACTAAAGGAATTTTGTACTTCACCTATTACACCTAAACATATGGTTTGTTACCCATTAAATATTATTATTAGCTATCGTAACTTTATATTCATGCACCCTAAGTATAGGGAATGGAATTTTATTATATTCCTATAATGTATACTCAGGGTATGCTTTTGTCATCTACTTCTGAAGGAACTCATTTAGCTATAGATAATGATCTAAAGTACTGGTATCAGTTGATATCTGATAATAAAGTTAAAAATCTAGATTTTTAAAACAAGAATTTGATCTAAGAGAAACTTGCTGGTTAGAGGTTCAGACCTTTAGACAACATCTCATTAATAAAATAGATCTAATGTCTATAACAGTTAAAGAATCTATTCCAACACTGATTGATTACTTGATATTAAATTTACAACATAAAGTTTCTGATAAAGGTAAACTTTCATACATACATAAAATTATCAGACAAGAAACTTTTTACAGTGTAGATACATACTGGAATTATTTCACTTCTATTAATGGGGACCCACCAAATCAACAAGATAAACAATATATATTGGAATCTGCCTATAGAACTACGTCTTCCATTGTCTGGAGACTTTATACATGGAAATTTTTACATAGATCTTTTTATACACCTTTGATGATGAATAAAATAAATAATAAAGATAATCTATGTAAGAGATGTAATGTAGAAATTAATGCTGACTGGGCTCATATGTTTTATGACTGTATAAAACTGAAAGAATACTGGAAGTCAATTAATGAATTTTTGCAGGCTCTTTTTACAGATAATTTCATTATTTCTAAATCTCTTATATTATTCAACACACCTGTACCTCAAAGTGTTAAAAAGGTTAAGCTTTACTTGTTATGGTCTATTCTAGCAGTGGCTAGGAAAATAATAACCAGAAATTGGATTTCAGATACACCTCCTTCGTTCAATGAATTTAAAAATGTTATGAATATAGTGTGCCATATGGAAATAAACACAATTAGGTCAAGAACAACTAGAAAAACATCTTATTATATTGTATGGGATAATTTACAAAATTTGTTAAAAAAATCCTAATTTCAATAGCATGGTATTTTAGTTTAATTAATTGATCTGATTGTAGTGGATGTCTTTGTAAATACTTTAGTTGTTTTGTTGAATGTTATAATCATATCTATTTTTAATTACTTGTATAAAATTGTTATGATATTTCTCTTGTATGTTAAAACAATAAACCTGTTTTGAAAAAAAAAAAATAAAAAGAATCTTAAAAGAAGGCTATGTAACAGTAGAGATAGTGTAACAACAGTTAATTCCATCGGCACAAAACCATGTGGTAATTGTAAGCAATGTCAGTTTATTAATAAAGATGTATGTTTTAGACATCCAGATACAGGTATGGTTTTTGATATCAGGGTTAGTAGAACATGCGTGACTACACATGTGGTATATCTTGCTACTTGCTGTCTATGCAATAGTTTTTATATAGGCAAAACAGATCGTAGTTTAAAAGAAAGAATTAGGGAGCATATATACCACATAGGGAAGGGGTCTGAAAATAATGCCTTGTCTAAACATGTTTCTAAGGTGGGTAAACAGCACACATTCAAGTTTATGATAGTTGCAAGAACATATGAAAACTTGAAATGTGTGGATATTAGAGATAGAACTGAAGAGATAGAGGCCAAATGGATAGTTATGTTGAGAGCTAATTTCGGCCATGGGCTCAATGACAGCATGCCCATTAAACCCATCTTGAGA
>NC_056751.1:681907577-682005077 GCF_019279795.1 Protopterus annectens | reverse complement strand
TAATTACACTAGGCTGCTAGGCATGTCACAAAGCACTGTGCAAACTACAGGCAGACTGCCACAATACTGGACTACATTTTGAATGGGGGACTACACATGTGCCTGCAATTATAGCAGGCTCTACGTGCAGTTCACAGCACCAAGTAACAGACACCTGTGAGAAAGTGCATACCCACAACCAATGTGAACACAGCCACATATGGTATGCAAGCTTAATATGACACTATACTGACTGTCTGATAAACACCATCCTCATATGTGCAAGTCACACACTAATCCTACATACACTGGGTCATGACACAGTGTGGTCCGATGCCTGTCTGTGGTATGGGACACGTGTGTGTCTAGCCCTACAGACATGTGAGCCAATAGGGTACCATACACTGGAGCAGCATATAACATCAGATAGAACAGGGCCAAGACCAATGGCATCTATTACAGTCTGTGCATAGCCCAAGGTACGTATGCCCAATACACATACTGTCGACAATCACCATAAGTACACAGACCCCAGTACTATACACACTACCACAGAATGCCCAAGTTATGTCCTCAGAAACATCCCCTACTATACATAACATGTTTAACAGTCTGATATCTGACTGGCTTGTTATCAGTATGATGTCAATAAATAATGGTGTGCAGAACATATGCACCTCTTACTACATAACATATGTACAAAGGTTGATAGACTTGTGGCTGGAGCTACAAATACTGGCCCAATATTGGCATGTCGTTGAGATAACATCATACATTTACTGTCGTACCGGGTTTGTTGTGACATATGTCCTATGAGGTATATGAAGTCAGTAACTCTCATGGCTGTCACCATGTACTGACTGCAATCCTCACACTATGCTTCTGCAGTTCTCAGATAGGTGTTCTGTGAGTAACACAAGAAACAAAAGGCTCCACACACTGCCCAGTCTGCAGATGACTCTACAGATGGGGGTTTCCTCAAACACATAACACTGTCATGACAGGTATTAAATCATGTAGACCAGCCATATCCACACACACCCTGTTAAACCGACATTACTCCAAATGCAGGAGAGCAACACT
Organism: Protopterus annectens; assembly: GCF_019279795.1. Lineage (NCBI taxonomy): Eukaryota > Metazoa > Chordata > Ceratodontiformes > Protopteridae > Protopterus > Protopterus annectens. The sequence goes on along the minus strand of NC_056751.1, from coordinate 682,004,015 downwards.
TACATTCTGTATTCATGTCTGGCACATCCCCCTCCTGTCTGCTGGCCTGTTTCCACAGTGTATGTTGTTAGAGGTAAATCCCAATACCATATGTGATGCTGTTTGCCAAACACCAAATTTAGGTTCTGCTCACAGTGAATGAAAAGGCCCGACACCAACACGATGTGACTAGATACTGGAGCACGTTTCCATGCAATTGGCTATGGGAATGTTACCACAGCTAAATCAAACCGGAGTAGGTGCCAAAAAGAACTTAAACCAAAATAACCACTAAATAACACCAGTTTGGAGAACAAGCTGTAAAAATGAACGATTACACCATGAAGCTCGATGGAAGCTGTTTTATTAACGTTTCCAATGCGCATACGTTTTCGTCCAAAGGACTTCATCAGACAACACAATGTGTACTCCCCTAATTACCTTATATACCACCTCATAAAACTGTCAACCTATCACATCTTTATTCCAATCAATAATTCAATAAAATCTTTGTTTAAAAAAAAACTTTTGAAAAGTTATTAACTTTCCACTTTTGATGCCTATAAACAGTTGGACTTTATATAAAGCAATAAATAACTTCTAATAAATACTTATAATTTATCACGTAATTGATTAAATGTAAACAATAGTTTTAAAATATAAATTAAAAATAAATGTTAAAAACATCCTTCTTTAAAAGTAGTGAAACAAATGCTCTATCTAGAGGCCAAAGTAGGAATAGCTTTTATTCTACCTACAATTTGGCTGCTCTAAGCTTTAGTACAGGGGCCAGGGAAACAAAATCATTTAATCCATAATTCTTACTGGCATCCAATTTTAGCTGTCAAAACAATTCTCGGTATTCAATGGTTGTCTCCCAAGGCCCTCCACATGGATGAATTTCTACCTTTTCTACCACAAAAAAGTGAAATTTAGCTGAAGGACAGGCAATAGTATGTCTAAATAAGGCATTCTTCACATCTTTGTTTTTGACGTCATTCAAGTGCTCGTATATCCGTCTTTTGAGCTTCTTAGTGATTTTACCAACATAAAACGCCCCACATATATCACACACTCCAATGTACACCACCCCTATGGTATCACAATTGCAATGTGTGTTGGTCCCTATTTCTATCTCTCTTTGAGATAGGAATAACTTTTGCCCTTGAAGGCTGTAGGGGCATTGTGAACATCCCCCACATTTAAAGGTTCCCGCTGTCTTAGCTCCATTACTTTTCTTTTTACTTTCTAATACTTCTTTAATGTTTCTACCTTTCCTATAGGTGAACCTTAAAGGTTCAGCGAAAATGTTAAAATCAGAACATTTGCTAAATTTGTTCCAATTGGAACTCACTACATTCTTAATCAATGTAGTTTCGGTACTAAAATTTAAAATAAAATTACTACTCCAGTTAGTGTCACTCTGGTCTATCCTGGACTTCCTCTCCTCCTGGGTTAAAGGCTTCCATAATATTGGGGCAAACTTGTTGTGTCTATTTGTTTTATTTTATCCATGATTTCCTCAATTAGGGATAAGGGATATTCTCTTTCCAAAAACATTTGCCTCAGTTTTCCACATTCTGCATCAAAATCTTTGTTGTCAGAGGTCATATGACTACTCCTAATTACTTGCCCCCTCACTATTCCCCTCTTGTGAGAAATGGGGTGAGCACTTGTGTAGTGAAGGTAGAAGTTAGAAAATGTACTTTTCCTGAAGACACTAAATTTAAAATATTGAGTCTCCCCTGTTTTTTCTAACAAAACGTCTAAAAATTAAAGTTTTTCATGGAAAATGTTATGGGAAAATTTAAAAAATGTAGTAGTGTGATTAATGCAGTTGATAAACTCCAACAAGTTTTCCTTGGATCCCACCAAGAAAATACATATATCATCCAGCTATCGGCAATAGTAATTCCAATATTGACTATATTGTGAGTTTAGTATGTATTTATCCTCCCAAGTGGAGAGTACCAAATTGGCGTACATGGCGGCACAACTTGCTCCCATTGCTACCCCACTAATCTGTTGGAAAAACTCTCCGTCAAAAAATAAGAAATTATTTCTAAGAAATAATTCCATCAGCTCTAGGTACAAACAGACTTTCTCATGCTGAATATTCCCCTTGAACCTTAGTGCTTCCTCAAACCACTCGAGTCCTGTAGTATGGGGTATAACATTAAATAAGTCGTGGATGTCAAGAGTGACAAAAATCATTTCATCTCTGAATAACTTCTGGTTAATGCTTCTCAAAAAATCCTACGAGTCTTTCAGGATCCCTTTCCTCTCTGTCCAAACTTTATTTAACTCCCCAACTAAATATTTGGTGAGAGGATATGTTTTGGACCCTCTTACTGCCACAATGGGCCTAAGAGGTGGATCTTCCACATTTTTGTGGACTTTAGGGATCCCAAACATAGATGGTACTTTGGGTTGATCTATAGTCAAATATTCTAAAATTTTTGAGGTTATAGTACCTTCATTTAAAGTTTCTTCCAGCATAAAATCTATCTTACTATAGGCTACATTAATTTTGTTCCTGGAAACTCTAACATATCTATCCGTATCATTAAGCATGTCCAACATTTTAGCTGAATAAATAATGTCATCCATAAACACCACCCCTTCCCCTTTGTCAGGCTTTATAACTCTAAGGTAGTAATTTTCTCTGAGTACTTTTAATAACTGGTTTTCTTCCTTACTGAGGTTGAAAAATTTCTTACCTCCCTTATATCGGGATCTAATCTCCTCTTCCACCTGTAGTTCAAATTTTTTTCAATTGTGGGTGGAGGGGGGGGGTTATAAGTACTTTTCTTCCTAACAGGGGTGTAATTGTTGTAATTGTATCCTATTCTATTATTAAAAAATAGTTCAAAGTTCTTTTTACGCACAAACATTTTCAAGTCAATTAAAGTCTGTGAGATGTTACTAGTGTAGGTTGGAACAAATTTTAGTCCTTTGCTAAACAATTTAAAGTGGGTGTGGGTGGCTTCCTCATTACTGTAGTTGTAAATACTAAAATTATGAAAAATATTTCTATTCCCCATAACTACAATAATATTGTTGTACTGGTGTGGTGTGTTGTCCAGAGGCCCACTCCTATCTGTACTTAGTAGTTCTTCCCGTTTGGGTGCCCTCCTCTGTAATTATAATAATTTACAGGCCCTTGCCTCTTAATTCTCTCAGATCTTCCGAGATTGGGAAAATCATCCATGTTATCTAGGTCGTACCCTGTTCATGGATTATTAGGGTGTCTCCTAAGATCTTCGTGGTATGCCCTGAGGTCAGAATTATCTTCAGGGACTCTGTTTCCAGTAGGGTGGGTCATATTTTGATAATTCCTGAACACATTCTTTTTGGGTTTAGGGTAACATATCTTATCTCTATATTCAATAATGTCCCTATCTAATTTTTTACATTTCCTAAAATAAATCAATTTGCACTTATCCTCAATCGTGTCCTTCATGTTGAAATATTTGGCCTTTTCTTCTTCAACAGTAAATAATAAATCATTAATAACTAAATTATTCACTTCTTTAATTGTGGTCAATAGCTTCCCTATTTCTCGATCATTTTCTTTGATGATAGCTTTCACTATCTCTATACCACAACTGTTAAAAATTTTTAACAGTTCCTGGTGGAACTCACTTCCTTCTTTGACATTGTTCGGGTACGTATAAATTCGGAGCCCTTTCGGTACTATCCCTCTACATACACATTCTTTCAAGTAACTGTTGTCTAAACATAAACTTTCATACTTGAACATTAGATCATGCAGGTGATTAACATTCTGACTGTAACTATATGCATCTTGAAAGTCCGCAGTGTGATGTTGAATGTTGAACAACATTTTCGTTGAACCTTTAAGGTTCACCCATAGGAAAGGTAGAAACATTAAAGAAGTATTAGAAAGTAAAAGGAAAAGTAATGGTGCTAAGAGAGCGGGAATATTTAAATGTGGGAGATGTTCACAATGCCCTACATCCTACAACGGCAAATGTTATTCCGATCTCGAAGAGCGATAGAAATAGGAACCAACACACATTGCAATTGTGATACCGTAGGGGTGGTGTACACTGGAGTGTGTGATATATGCGGGGCTTTTTATGTTGGTAAAATCACTAAGAAGCTCAAAAATCGCATATACGAGCACTTGAATGACGTCAAAAACAAAGATGTGAAGAATGCCTTGTTTAGACATACTATTGCCTGTCTTTCAGCTAAATTTCACTTTTTTGTGGTAGAAAAGGTAGAAATTCATCCATGTGGAGGACCTTGGGAGACAACCATTGAATACCGAGAATTGTTTTGGCAACTAAAATTGGATGCCAGTAAGAATTATGGATTAAATGATTTTGTTTCCTTGGCCCCTGTACTAAAGCTTAGAGCAGCCAAATTGTAGGTAGAATAAAAGCTATTCCTACTTTGGCCTCTAGATGGAGCATTTGTTTCACTATTTTTAAAGAAGGATTTTTTTAACATTTATTTTTAATTTATATTTTAAAACTATTGTTTACATTTAATGAATTACGTGATAAATTATAAGTATTTATTAGAAGTTATTTATTGCTTTATATAAAGTCCAACTGTTTATAGGCATCAATAGTGGAAAGTTAATAACTTTTGAAAGTTTTTTTTTAAACAAAGTTTTTATTGAATTATTGATTGGAATAAAGATGTGATAGGTTGACAGTTTTATGAGGTGGTATATAAGGTAATTAGGGAAGTACACATTGTATTGTCTGATGAAGTCCTTTGGACGAAAACGTATGTGCATTGGAAACGTTAATAAACCAGCTTCCCTCGAGCTTCATGGTGTAATCGTTTGTTTTTTTAGCTTGTACTCCGAACTGGTGTTGTTTTGTGGTTATGTTACCACAGCTGTTCCATGTGCAATCAGCTAGAGGGGGACTGCAATTCATGCAGAGGCCATCAGCTGATCCCGAGCATCACTTACAAAACACAAGTTGCTGCCTAAGCATAGCAGGTGTACATCTCCACATCACCAGAGAGGGAGTGAGAGACAGACAGAGACAAAGTAAGTCAGGGAGGGGGTGGAAGAGTAAAATCTAAGCATGTTTTTTCTCACACACCTACCAGTACAGGGTTTTAAACCCCTGACTGACTTTGTATTGCTATCACATGTCTATGCAGTTACTGCATGCACCAGATAGCTTACTTGCTGGGGAAATGTCAAAAGGTATATCTGATGGTGAGTGACATCTGCAACAGTGATATAGTAGCGATAAGGTAGGTGTAGTACATGTGCCTGTCCACATGAACAGGTGTCAATGTCAACACAGCCACACTCTCTCAGAGACTCACACACATTGACACAGTTGGCAGGGTCAGGAATAGACTTCCTAAGTAGCTAGTTTGTCACAATACAGTAATGCGCAGCTATCACGTGCACCACAGGGGACATCCGGATGTTATATGGGCAAAGGGTATGTGAAGGTGTCTGACATCAGACAGCATCTTCAGTAGGCCAATGGGAGTTGTAGTGAGTGTGAATGTGGTCAAAAGCATCATACTCCACACACACACAGACACAGGGTGTCAGTACTAACATGCATGGTGCATTGCTTCATGGGTGTGTAGTGGTTGACTGTGCCAGAAGGCTGTATAAGGCTAGATAAAAGGCATACCTTGGCATCAGGCCAAATGGCAATGGTCTACAGTGTGGTTCAGGGGTGTAGTGTCTGGATTGGCCCACACATGTGGGTATTGTATTTACCATCCAGTCATCTGGGTTACTATTGTTTGTGGCCAGTGCTGTGCAATGCTTACCATGTATGTGTTCTATAGTCCATGACATGGATGGTGTCTGGGATGTGCACACATCCCACATGCATGTTCAGTGACATGTGGAACTATACCTGGGGTGTCTGGCCCATGTTGTGTACACAGATTGTTATCGTCAGATGTGCCAGTCCTTGCCTCATGTGGCAGGAACTGGTAATGGACACCAGGTTGACCCTGCACTTACATTGATAGCATGATACAGGTATTCCCTGGTGTCAGTGGCATCTGTCCATACAGGGCATGTGTTTAAGGCATGGTATGTCCTTTGCGGGTCACATTTGATGGCACCACAGTTGTTGCAGGTGTCCAGTGGGGAACATAGTGAAGGCGCACTGTCTGCAATTATGTGCCTATTGTAGTGATGGGACAGGGTGCCATGCCCTCTGTAGTCCACTGAAATCACACCATGGTTACTATCTGTGGACAATATGCAGGGTACTACCAGCAATGTGGTTGTTGCCTAAGCAAGTGTGTTTGTGTATGGATATGGGTTGAGAGTGTTCTCTGGGTAATACAAGAGTTGCTTACTTTGTTCACCAGGCCTTGATGTCACATGTTTTTGGATGGATTGGCACCCCAGCCTCTCAGATATTTGACATCTGTTATCCTTGTAAGGTGGACATTGTGACATTTAATATGCCCACCATTTAAGAAATTTGCAAAACCCACTTCATAACGAGTCCAGTTGTTACACACTCACAGTCCCCTCCACACAGGACACGAATGGCAAACACAGACACTTCTGTATTGAATGTGTGGATCCATTCCAGGTAGATTGTACTCCAGTGCAGACTTTTGTGTTCTACACCTACAGCTAGCAAACAGATTCTGCAGGATATCTGTAGATCAGTTGGCAATATGGGGTCAAACTGGGCAAGGGATAGTGGGTTACTGTAGGTAATTGTGTCTGTGCTGCTTCTGCTACATGGACCTGGTGTTAGCAGAGATATTCAGACATGTGTACTGTTATACACTGTGATGTTTTATGTCCTCAAGTACTATCAGATAGAAATATTTGCTTGCAGTGATGTCCTGGGGAACACGGGGTGAATGCAGCTGTGTCCAGTATTGCTGTTAAATGCCTACATATTCCTGCAAACTAATGCCATTCTGGAGGGGAAGCTGCAGACACTTGCTGCTGGGTCTGTGTAACTGGTTCAGCACCTTGGTACAGTGGTGGCAGAGGATCCCATATTTGTACATCCATCGACATGACAGTATGGCCTTATCTTGCTGTGGCAATACCTCACAGCTGTACAGATTCACACAGGTAACCTAGAGGCAGGGTTAATAAGTCAGAACATTACCCCTGTTGTGGTGTATTGGCAGGTTTGTAGATACCCATTCTTGTGTTTGTGTTTTGGACATCTCACACTCCATGCTGCCTCCACCCCCCCTCTATTATTCTATCCTCTTTCATATATTATGAGAACATTCTCTGATATTTTCCCTATAGTTATCACCTCATCACAGCAGTATATTGGTGTTGGTCCACAGTTCATGCAGTAGGACATGGTGGACATGTTACTGTGGTTTGTCCACATAGCCTTGCATATGGGTTCTGTGGACTGTGTTATGTTGTTATTTGGGAGTCCATGACATAACATACATTGTCAGTACGGGTGAGATGCAGGCCTTTAGCAGAGGACTGTAGGCCATTTGGTAGTGATGCAGGCCAGCTGTAGCAGGCCATTGCAGTCTGTCAGTCCTACAGTACCAGACTGCCATACAGTATATTCCCCTGGGGTGACAGGGTAGGTGTGTTAGGTGTTCATGCCAATACTTTCTGTCAGTATTGATTAGGTGGTTTGGATGCTGGCAGGGTGCTGCTTTCAGCTAGGGACACACTTGCATGGGACACCTGCACTGCATGCTGCATTCTTTCACTATTGCCATACACAGGTGGGGGTCATATTGTACCCATTCCCAACAGCAGGGATAAGACCGGAGAGGTACCTGCGGGTGGTGGTTGGGTGAGCTGGGTGCATGTGTGCTATGGACAATACTTGCATCTGACTCATAGATATGTATGGGGCATTCCACTTATGCTGGCTTGTGCAGGGACATCAGCTGATTCTTAGTACATCATTCCTATGACCTTTGTGATCTGCGAGTGTTTCGCCAGACGACATCGGTATTCCCTACTACTAGCCCAGATAATGTGATGCAAACCTGTTTGTGCAATTCCAAGGGTGTGTCCATTTCATGGTTACACATTATATACTGTCTGTCTGGGGTACTATTCCCTGTGTCATGCCATGTCCATCTTTCAGATGGTGACACATATTACCTCCATACATTTATAATGGCTTACTGCTAGAATGTGTTATACTGGGGAGCATTGTGTTTGGCACTGCAGTTGTGAGGACTTGGCCCTGTCATTGGCAGTACTGGGCAATGGCCACCAGGTCAAACCTCACCATGCATACATACTGACCACTCTCACACAATATGAAACACACATCAACCTAACACATGCATATCGGCATATTGTACAAATGCTACAATCTATCCTGCTACCTTGGCCACGTCAGCTCATCTGTGCTCCACTGGTATTATACCTACACATACATGTTACTACATTTCTACATCGGATTGGGGGTACACCTGACTGTTACTACATGTCTACATAGGATTGGAGGGGCACACCTGACTGTTTCTACATTTCTACATAGGATTGGGGAGGGGCACACCTGACTGTTACAATGAGTCTACATTGGATTGGGAGGGGCACACCAGACTGTTACTACATTTCTACATAGGATTGGAGGGCACACCTAAGTGTTTCTACATTTCTACATAGGATGGGGGGCACACCTAACTGTTTCTACATTTTACATAGGATTGGGGGGGCACACCTGATTCTTGTACACATTTGCTATGACTGTACTATTATGTCAGGTACTCCTTGTCATTCTGTATTCTAACCTATCATGCTCACTAGAGGCGTATCTGTGTACTACAGGTCTTCTGATGATTGACCTACATATCAGTTACTGACTTTTTACCCTTCAGAACTAACATTCCACTGCCTGACCTGATGTAGTCTGTCTGTGTAGGCCTGGGGGGGAGGTTACCCATAGCCATCATTCAGAGGCCTTAGCACAGTCTTTGTGTATGTCTACACCTGTCCTGCTGGCTGAGACTGTTGTTCGGTATGTGAACCACCCTAACTGGTATGTGTGTGTCATATGGGCATGCATGTGGTCCAGCACATTTCCTGCAGTGGGTTTTGTCACCATGTGTAGTACTGGCTACAATGGTGACACCAGTATTTGTTACAGATCTCATGCTGCCACCATAGGTGTCTACTATCTGCTGACATCCCATTCAGTCACCCGATTCCCTTGCATGCTCACATGCATACTGTAGATACAAGTGACAACACATACTACTCCATTCAGCAATTGGTAAGAAGAGTGACTTACCTTGTGGGTGTGCCAGTACTGAGGATGGTGCTGAAGGGCTGCCTATGTTGGATGCACATAGTACACTGCCTATACATGGTTGAGCACAGGTAGTGTCATGTTTGGAATCCCTTTTACTGTATGTGCAAGTCATAGAGAGGTGTCATTCTCTGGGTCCCTACTGTGTCAGTGTACATGCTATGAGTTGCCTCTTGGCCAAGGCCAGAGCATACTAGGCACACCTAGTTCTGCCTACTGGGGCAGGCTCAGGTTGTTCCTTCTCTGAGTCTCTCTGTGCCTGTGCAGGCCTTGGCAATGGTGGGGGGTTGTGTGGCCCTGCCCTGTGCTGTTCCTGCTGCAGCTGTTTCCACAGGATCATATTGTGTAGCATAGCACATATGATGACAATTTGAGTACATGTAGCTGGTGAGTACTGCAAGGCTCCACCGGATGTGTCCAGGCACCCGAACTGTGACTTGAGCATCCCAAACAACCAATCTATTATAATTCTGTTCTGTGCGTGTACCTCATTATGGAGTTCTTGTTCGGGTGTGTGTGCATATCTGATGGGTGTCATCAGCCATAGCTCCAGTGCGTACCCAGCATCCCCCACTAGGTGACCGTAAGAGATGTCCCCATTGGCAAATCTCTGGTACAGCTGTGTCAGATGCCAGATGTGGAAATTGTGATATCTTCCAGGGCAGCCAGCACACACATTCATTATAATGCCCTGGGTATCACACACAACCTGGCAGTTGATGGAGGGAAAGCCCTTGTGGTTGATGTAGACCCTACCCCACTCACCGGGTGGTGCTTTGATGCTTATGTGCATTCAGTCTATAGCACCCACTACCTCAGGGTATTCTGCTATTTGGTGGAAGAGACACATATTCTGGCCAATGCCTCACAGGTGTTGGGGAAATATACATGCTCATTGGCATGTGCTGACATGGCATCCAGGAAATGGTGGAGTACCCTGGATGCTGATACCTGTGAGATCCCCATGATATCCCCAGTTGGCCTTTGGGAGGTACCTGTGGCTAGTATTCTTAGGCCTACACATACTGGGATGGGTTCCCCTCTATTAGTTCTGTGTGTCAGGCGTGGCTGGCACAGCTCAACAATTTGCTGTAGGAGGTCCCTGTCTACCCTATAGCACTCCACTATCTCCAGCTCATTTAGCCCCTGGTAGGTTACCCTGGGTCTGTACACTCTTCTCCATCTCCTCAGTGTGGGTTGTTCAACAGCATTTTCATCCTCACCACCCTCAGCCTCTTCCACATGTTTATGTATAATAGCTACTGCAGCCCCTATCATTTTGTTGGTTTTGTTTGTTAAAATGTCCCCACTTGTATACACCGGTGGTGTAGAGTATGTGGGAAAAACCAGAGGGAAAAGGTGTTTGCATAGCTTATAGTAGTGTTCTGGGCTGGGCTGGTCTGCTGCCTGTGTAATTGGTTGATTCTGATACATTTCATCTCCCAGATATGCTAGTTCTCCTTGATTACCTTCCTATTGCTGTTTTCCATTCCCATTGCCTTCCTGTTTAAGACCAGGGGCGTGCCATGCAAACACAGTGCTCAAATATGCACAGAGCTGCTATTTCCTGGTTTACCTTTTCTTCCTTTAAAACTCAGTGTGTGGCGTGCACACCCACTTAGGAAATGTAAAGAGTGCTAGGCAGCCTCAGACACACACCCTTGCTTAGCTCTGCTAAGCTAAGGGCAGACCCGAGCCACAGGGCTACATTCCGCTAACATTATGCCTGATACACCCCCCATGATGTCAGCTAACTCCTAGGCCTACACCAAGCTATTCCTGCACTTCACTGTTGGGTGCTGACTAGTATTGAGGGGAAATCTGCGATTCAGTATCATTCCTCTCATTTGCATAGGATTGCCTGCTGATGCATAGTTATTGGTCCCACACTGAGCCTCCCCCCTTAGCAACCACTATTCTGCCTGCCATTGAGTATAATGGCAAAATAGTGATTTTGGTTAGAATGCTTATTTTAGGTTATTTTCTTTATTTTTCGCCTGATCCTGTTCGCGTGCCACTGCCCTATGTTTAAACAGCCAAAATCGGCTAAAAAAAATAAAAGTTTTTTTTTTTTTAAACTGCTTTCCATGCCAATGGCCATATATGTGGCCATTGGCATGCTTTACACATTATATATACCCTTTATTTGGAGCTGTCATGGATCTGTTTTGTAGTTTGCAGAAATGTACTCGGTTACTAACCGAGTACATCTCTATAGATTACACTAGACCTGCATGGCCGGCTGCCAGCTTCCTGGATTGCAAATTCACCTTATTTGTATCGTTTTCATCTGCAAATGGGATAATTTGCATACAGGAGATGTGAATGTGCAGGAATAGTGCAAGAACACTCGTGCACGTCCCTGCAGCTTATTCCTGTATCGCACAGCAGCCATATTGCCTCCAGGTGCTATTGCACCGTTCCTGCACACCGTGCAGGGCTTGCTGAATCTGGGGGGGTCTGTTTTTTAAATCAACAGTGCAATGTCAAAAGATATTTTTGTACTCATTTTAACATCTGTACTTTACTTTCCATCACTGATAAAATGCAAAGCAAAATGTCAGAGCTCCATATTGTAAAGTCCTACAGTGCCAAATGTTGCCTTCCATAATAATTTTAAAAGAGAGTATATTACTTTCACATTACTGTAAAGTGAAAATAAAATGCCAAAATGCCACAGCTCAAGTCATGCCTGAATCCTACACTAGGTATATAGTACTATGCTGTTTGTAATGCATGTTTTGCATTTTAATAGTACACAGCTAAATACTGATTTCCAGAAACATTTCAGAATGTTGTATGGTGCATGCTGGAATAATGAATGTTCATTTTTATTGCTATAATAGCCATAGGCAGTTGTCACAGCTCCTTTGGGCACATTTAAATACCATTAGACATTGTTAATAGTGCTTCTTATCACATATAACATTGTTTTGCTAACAGTGAGTGCCCCTTTTTAATTTAAGTCGTGCATGCTTCTTTTCCAGGAATGTTTGAAATGAAATTTCACACCTCAGTTGGACCCTACCCACACCCTAAAGGTATCTGAGAATATGGCTTGTTACATCATGATATTGCATGATATCAGTGTGTTACTAACAGCATGTCTTCTATTTTTGTTGCTCAGTACTGTCCTGTCAAATGCTGTTTTCCAAAGACATTTTCAAATGTTGTAATCTGTTTCCCATCATGGCAAAATGCAAAGCGTAATTTGACAGCTCACTTCAGAAAACACATTCACTGTCCATTGTGCATATCTATTGTGCAAAACATTGTTACTTTTATTATCTATTGTTCAAGAGAATTTCATAGAAAGTGATGAATTGTTCAGAATTTCTGTCATGCTTGTTTTTACAGAACAGCAACATGTTACTAACAATGTGTTCCCTGTCATTGCTTTATTCAACAGTATACTATGAAATCACAGTTTAATTTTAAAATGATGTCTCTTACTTTGCCTTCATGAAAACATGCAAAGCAGTATACCTGAGCTTTGTTCAGAAAATAATTTCCTTTCCATCATACGTCTGTAACGCTTAACAGTGCTACTTTCCCTGCTTATTGTACAGAAGGCTATCACAGAATCATGTTGTGCTGGTCACAGTCTCTTTACTGCTTGCTACTACACAGTAGCATTATATTCTTAAAATATGTATCCTATTTTGTTTAAGGGTATATTGTCCAATAACAAATTCACATTCATTTTGAAATGCTATATGTTCCTTTTCATAAAAAATGCAGAAGAGAATATGACAGCTCCCTATATAAAAATGTTTTTCCATATGTTGTCCATATTACCTATTGTAAAAATCAATGCTACTTTCTCTGTCTTTGCAAAAAAGAGTATTATAGATTACAAGTACATTGCTAGCAGTTTCTGCATCATATGCAATACAACGGCACTATTTTGCTAACCATATGCATTTCATACTTTTCTTTAATTTAGTGGTACGATTCGATGCTAGTTACCTTAAATTACAGTGCTATACTGAGGTGTGCAACAATAGTTGCAACATTTTTCTATACTGTTGTAAAATATCCTACAGAAATTGCTACCGATGTACCTCTATTCATGTATAACTCAAAGAGAAAAAAAACATTAAATTCAATACTTGTTAATCTGGCCTCTGCTAAGCCTGTTTTTATTAAACTATCATACTGCTGCCATAGTTTCTTTGTCTTGACATTGTCATGGTAACAGTTTACCATTGCAAGTTCTCATTAGGTGATCCCAGCACAGTACAGCACAATATTCATAAAGGAGCATCATTTTCAATGGGGAGAGGCTTGCTCATTAACTTAGTACTTGTATCAAAATAATGATTATAATGATTGGAATAGTGGCACTGCCATAAAATTACTGTACTAACATTGCCATAGCAGTGTGTATTTATGTATGTATGCATGTATGCAGTTATTGATTTATTTAGTCTTTGGATAATTAAGGAGGTAGGTTGGGCCCTGAACCCTTTTCAGCTATGACCCAGCACGTTAGCAAAATCAAATACCAGTTAGTAATTTAGAAGTCATAAGAAATCATTTATATAGAGTTTCGCAGGGGAAACAAAGTAATACAAAGAGCTTTAAAAGCATGCTCTCATCAAGAAAAAAATGAAGAAAGACATTAAACATAGTAAGATAAAACATAGCATAATTAAGTTAGCAGTATAAAACACTATTAACTGTTAAAAACACATAGCTATGCTGTAGTAGATTTTCTTCAGTATAGAAATGCTGGATTAATAATGGCATAGATAAATGTCATACTGATTTTGCAACTGTTCTTCCAATTGTGGTGTATTGGATGAGTCAGTTACCAGACTATAACTGATTTCATGGTGGTGTGTTACTATTTTAGTAGTAATATGAAAATATCTAGAATATTCCTTATGTTCCTGGGAGATAGTTAGGATGCTGACATAAGCTAAGTCATTCTTCTCTGCCTAATGTAAGTGATGAAAAAGTGAATTCTAAATTATCCATAACAATATATATATATATATATATATATATATATATATATATATATATACACACACACACACACACACACACACACACAGACACACACACACACATATGCACACATACATATAAGGGTCTACTTTCATTTGTCAAAAGCTTATTATTTCAACAAACAAAAGTATGACCTCATTTACGTGAAAGTACACTTAAACAAAAGTGCACTTTTGTGAATACTGGTTCACCGAACTGGTAATAAAAACAAAAAAATTACACACTACAAAGGTAGTTTTTCAGAGGGGGGCAAGCCCCATGCACCCCCGACACTCCTGCTATTTTATATATACTAACTCCGAGATCGCACTACAGTTGTGAAACAGGTATATTCCCTTATCTCCACTGTAGCGTGCTTCTGTGCTCCAGACTTTCTTTTGGTTTTTATTACTGGTTCAGTGAACTGGCATTCGCAAAAGTACACTTTCGTTTAAGTGCACTTTAGTGTGAATGGGGTCGTACTTTTGTTAGCCTAAATAATGAGCTTTCGACAAACGAAAGTAGACCTATAGATATATATTGGTTTATATATTTATTTGCATTTTTCTATTAGGTAATAGCTTCACTGTTTTAACCGTGTTATTATAAGATTATATTTAAGCCGCGGTGGTGCAGCGGTTAGCATTGTCGCCTTACAGCAAGAGGTTCTCCCATTCGATATTCAGCTGGAGGGCCTTCTGTGTGGAATCTGCATGTCCTCCTCGTGGTTGAGTGATGTTAAAGACATGCAGGTAGGTGCGAGTGTGAATGGGCGTGCCTTCATTGAAGGTTGTGCATCGGGCTGGCAATTTGGCACTGTAAAAATCCACTGACAATCATGAGCGGACCGGAGTTCCGCTGTGACGACCCCTAACCAGGAAAAGCCAAAAGTCTAGCAACAACATTATAAAATTATATTTATTCTTAGATTTTTGTATAAATTTAAGTTGTTGGGTATGGGCTTTGATATTAGCTACTGCTAATATAACAGTTACACCTGTAGATCTGCTTTAGGAATCTAAATAGTTTTTTGCCTCAATTGCTTATAATCTGTCAGCTTCTGAATACTTACAGATAGATATTTCTAGTTATTAGGAATAAGTTTAGAGAATCTGTTTTCTCCAATAGCTAGGAAGAGGGGATGGCTGACTGAAGTGGCAAAATTCTAAGAATTTTTTTTTTCTAAGAAAAACTATCAGTTAATATCAGGTGAAAAGACTCACACTGAGTATTTGACAATCAGGTTGCAGTAATAGAGTGTATGAAAGTCTTAGGCTAGGATTCAATAAACTCCATGCAGGAATAGTACTATTCCTGCAGAGTGACTCGTGTTCATTTCCACACAGCCCTAACAGCAGCGCACCTTGCATATTCATGAAGGCATGCTACTGCTAAGGCTAAGCAGACATGAACACTACTGAGTGTAGGGGGGTGTTTTAGTAGTGTCCACAAATCCAACCCCACCCCCCCCCCGTACTCTGAAAGTGCTGTATGGCACTTTCTAAGTGCTTTCAGTGTCTACGGACACTGAAAGCAAGACACGTAGATAGGAAGCAATGCAGGGGGTGTGTGACAGGTACTGTCACACACCTCCTACATTGTCAAAGTACCATACGTCACAGAAACTGAAAGCAGCTATTTAGATAGGAAGTAATGCATTGTCAAAGTGCTGTATGGCATAAGTGCTTTCAGTGTCCATGGACACTGAAAGCAGCTATTTAGATAGGAAACAATGCAGGGGGTGTATGACAGGTACTGTCACACACACACCCTGCAATGCAAAAGTACTGTATGGCACCTTTAACATGTCCCAACCTCTCAGAGCAAAAAACTGGCCAAAGTCTAAAATTATGGGGGGACAAGCAGGGACATATCATATATATTCCTTTACAAATTTAGAAAGTTGATAGAGGAACAGGGTTTGCATTAATATAACAACATGTAGGAAGGATTAGAAGTCTGAAACTCAAGTGTATGCCATTTTGTGGTGACTTCAATCCTGATATGTCCCATACAGACTTAAACAGTTGATAGAATAACAGGTAGTGCATTACCAAATATGACTTACAAGGAGTATTGATACATGAACTTAAAGTGCATATATATTTTTTTCTGTTCTATGTTAAGTTTAAGTGTAGCTGAGCAGTTTGCGCATTATGGCCCTCTGCTCAGCATTGCTTAAACATCTCATAGGAGCTAAATAAAAATATATAGCTAAAACCCTTGATAACAAGACAGCATAGTGGTTAGAGTCCCAGTTTTGTATGCAGGTGTTCACGGTTTGTGTACCAAGATAGACGCTTTATTTTTACATGTGAAAGCATTGTTAAAAAATATTTTTTATGTTAAATTATGTACTAATTAATATTTGTTACCTAGAGTAGTGTAGCTGGTCCAAAATGGAAGTGTGAGTGCATATAACATGTGAAATCAGCCATGTATACACAAGTGTCCCATACAGGATAGTCACACCCTAAGGTAATGTAATGAAAGCACAAAGGGTATGTCATGTAAAGTAAATCATATACACTTAATCATATGTCAGTGATGATAAATTAATCGACAATTCTGATATTTTTTTAAAATGAAAACTGAGCAATGTTAAGTAGTGCTCAGCTATGTTTACCTGGTTTAAGCATTGCTTAGACATAAATTCTAAGCAGCAGTTAGCTCAGCTAAGTGGATTAAGCAGTGCTCAGCATTTACCCCTTTAAGTACTGTTCAACTTACCTTAGCGGATTTGCGCACCGCTTAGCTGAGCTTAGCATTTTCAAAATTTTCCAATGACTACAAAGGATGGGAATATGGCCTTATTTAAACCACACAGGTGGGAATACAGCCATAACCTGTTGTAGTCTGATCTCTGCAGGAACCATGACTGGCATTGGAGAAGGAGCACGCTTTCAGGCACAGCGCTGGGGTATTCAGGATTTCAGGGTCATGGCTGGACTCCTTGTAGAAAACCATGATGACAGACTGCTGCAGGGCCAGTACCAGGGCTCTCAGTACAAAATGGAGGCCTGGGACTGTCTGGCATGTGACTTCACCAGTGCCACAGAACTCCCCTTAACTGGTGAGTAAGTATAGCATCACTATGCTGACCTAAAGCAGAAGAAGGGGAGCTCTTGGCCCAGTGGATCCAAGATGCACGGGCATGGAATACTCCAGTAGTAAGTAAGTATATCCTAGCCTAAGTATGTGATAGACCGGTATGCATAATGTTTGATTTCTACCCCTAGAACTGCAGTGGAGAGGGCTAGCAGTGCCGGGGCCCATGCCGACATACTGACAATGCTGCGCCAACAGGCTGGTGAGTACAGATCTACCTTGCAGTATATAGTGAAATAAATAAGAAGGAGTAAATTGTTTACTGCCAGTAGGTGTAGTGTGTTCTGTGTCTAACAATTAAATAAAAGTTTGACAGACTAATATTGATCTACAGGATATGCAATAGTAAAGCACTGTGTCATATATGTACAATAAAGACCTAAACTGCCAACTGTTGTGTTTAATCTGATATGTTGTTGTACAAATAGAATGTGTACAGGTTCTTCACAGCAAATATGGCTTTGACAGCATGAATTTACTTTGGTTGTTCTGAGAACCAGCTATTATGCAAAACAGTAGATTGTGGAGCTGTAAAACAAGATATGAATGAAATATGAAATATGTTATGCACTAAGATCTGAACCCTGAATAGTAATGTGTAATGTATAATAGTGTGTCCCCAAATAGCTTTATGTACTCTAAATGAATATCTGAGGCATTGATAAGTCATTGTCACATTAAATAAATAAGCAAGCCAGAGCACTGTTATCAGTGAATGTAATACACAAGTGGAATTCATATCTTTAAGCAATAACCAAAGGGCTGCTATAGGACTGGGCTTATTAAGTGCCATTTAAGAAAAGGGGCAAATATGGTTTAGACACTGCATTGTTTAGAATAATTACAGTGGATTCATTTTGATTAACTGTTATAAATCTACATTTGTAACTGGTCAGTTCCATCTTACAACATTTTTAATCTTGGTTTGTCCAACAGAGTTGGTCTACTGTTTGTTTAAGATTTGATTCAGCAAGTCATATGGGTTCATAGGTTCATAGGACGTTACTAGGTTAGTGGGCCTAGACCCTTTACAAGCTTAGCCATGTTTATCCCATGTATTCCCATTTGTTCTTTTTTGGGTAGTTCACAGAATGAGTTGATGAACAGAGTGGGTCTGTGATCAACACCTGCTACCTCTGTCCATGAGGGACATGGGTACTATCCCAGAGGTGAATTTGCAGTCTCCTCTCCAATTATCTAGGTTACTTTTCTGTTTTACATGAATAGTGAGTCTATACCAGATAAGCAGCAGTTTCTGGGAGACATATATGTCTCTCCAGAATGATCTGTTAATGTCACAACCTAGGTTGAGATCGCTAGAGCAGTAAAGCAACGAGGCTTTCAGCCTGTCAATGTATGTCATGGTTTCTTAGTGAGAAATCTCTGAGGTCTCTCCAGCTGCTGCAGGTGTCTAGTGAGCTACATGCAAAAGGGTGAATTATACTCTATTAGTGGTCTGATGACGGTTGAGTACAGTACAGTTATAACAGCTCTTGACCTGAATGCTTTGCCCTTACTTATGAGGTGCGCTACATAGAAAGCTTTCCTTATCACTTTGGAAACTTGGTGGTCTAAACTCAGATTGCTATCAGCCTGTGTTCCCAAGTCTTGCACCAATGGGTTGTAACTCATGGGGGGGGGGGGGGAATGCTGTCAATATTGTAATTTGTAGGGAATTCTGTCTTGCCAATGGAGATAGCAATGAAGTTTTTGCATTTAGTTTTAGACCATGGTTTTGGGACAAATCATTTGTTTGTGTTTCCCTTCTTGTAATATGTTGACATCATTGGGGGACTCAATGATTGCTCCCAGTTTGCAATCATCAGTGAACTTGGTAAGCCAAAGGCCATCTACTTTAGCCTGAGAAATAGGCTACTTACAGATACTTCTGAGAAATAGATGCTAGACAAGAAGGGACCCAGAACAAACCACTGTGGCACACCACTGGTAACAGGTCTACTGGTGGAGGTGGAGTTACCAATTTTGACAGTGTATTCTCTTGGTGATCCAAATGGCTACCCATCTAGTAATGTAAGGGTTAATCCCTATCTGGGAGAATTTCTTAATGATGTTAGGGTGGGGAATTGTGTCAAAAGCCTTGACAATGTCAGATAGGATGTGTGCACTGTCTTAACTTTGTCCATGGCTTTGGTGACATTCTCAAAGAAATCTACCAGGTTTAATAAGCATGATCTACCCTTAACAAAGCCAAACTGGTTTGGGGCCAGTGTTTAGAGGTCACCTATGTCCTTGGTGATAAGGTCCATGATAATTCTTTCCATAGCCTTGCAGATGAGGCTGGTTAGACTTATGGGTCTGTAGTTCCCATGGTCAGTTGATGGCCCTCCTTTGTGCGGGGGGGATTACTGCTGCTGTTCTCCATTCTGCAGAGACATAGACAGTTCTCATTATATGATTAAATAGAATGCCAAGTGGTTCTATTAGGTCTTGTTTTAGATTATTTAGTAAATAACCTGGGATATTATCTGGTCCCATTGAGACCGTGGTTTTGGCGTTGGCGAGCACAGAGATGACCTGTTCTCTAGAGGTACTAAGCAGACAGCTAGTGTCAGGTATGCTTTAGGATATGGTAGGTGGGGATAGTGGGGTGAAGTTTGCACTGAATGTGTCAGCTAGCAGGTTAAAGATATCTTTGAGTGTAGTATGAGTGATCCTATCTACAACTGGTTCAGCACTTAACCTGGACATCCCCTTTTAGACTTTGGATGTAGTTAAAGAATACCTTATGATAATCCTTGGCTAGGGATGTGATTTTAATTTTGTAGTTTGCTTTACAAGATGTTACAAGATTTCTGATTTTCCTTTTTAGTCTTAGGAGGTAACTCTTTCTATGCAGAGTGATATCTTGCTTTTGCACGACAGTTTCTTTCTCTTGTTATATAATCTGTTTATACTTGAAGTCCACCATGGTGGCTTGTTTTTATAGGAAAACCTGGTTCTGATCCAGTCAGGTTTATGCAGTCACTTAAAGTGTTTTTTACTGGGTATTTGAGTACACTTCTGCATAGTGATCATCGGTGTCTTCGATTGTGGGTGGTATGAAGCTTTTTATACCATTGCTTAGTATGCTTTAGTTAGCTTTGGTTAAGTTTTTTTATAATTTTTGTTCATGTGGGGGTGTTAGACCCAGTAGTTACTTTAAACAAGACTGATTTATGGTCTGACTTAACCAGAAAGGGCATCACGCATGGAGAAGTACAGTGACACTCCATACTGGTGGATACTATGTCCAGAATGTTAGAGCCCCTAGTGGAGGTGCAGACTATCTGTTCCAGAGGATTTGTGTTAACAAAGTCCAGGAACCTCAGGGCAAGTGTGTTTTTGCTCATGTATGTCCCCCAGTCTATGGAAAGATAGTTGAAATCTCCCATGACTAAAGTGTCGGGCTGTATAGCAAGGGATTCCAGTAAATCAAGGTAGGTGGTGTGCTTATCCTGGTTCATGGTAGGGGATCCATAGCAAGCAATGATGTGGTAGTGTATTTTCCCAATAGTTAATTGGACATGGAGTAGTTTGAGAAAGTCATGCTGTTTGGCAAGTCTTGAAGTGTATTTAGTTTTAATAAAGATGGATACACCTCCACCTTTGGTTCCTTCATGCTTATCTTGAGGTCTGAACATGTGGAAGGCATTTAGCCTTGCATGGCTGGAGTGCTATTAGTGGCCTTGAACCATGTCTCTGCAACTACACAAGCATCAGCATCCTCCAAGGTGGAGTGCTTCCAGGCAGTGCAGTTTTGTGTTTAAACTCCTAGCATTAAGCAGCACGACCCCAAGTTTGTTTCAATTAGATTTTTAGATTCTGTTACATTAGAAAATTTGTTGTTTTGACATTGCCTAAAAAAGGCTCTATGGGGGAGTAAAGGGGCTTTGCCTGTATCCAAAAGCCTAGGGAGGAACAGGTGCAGACCATCTCTAGGAAAGCAGTGAGGTGTATATACCATATCCTCTCAGGCTGACAGATACTGGATCCCCCTGGAGTGACACCAGAATCTGAGCCAATTGTTGAAGTCAATCATATTTTGCTTATATTATGGCATCATCCTGGGTGAGGGTAGGATACTGCTTAGGGCTAGGGACATACCTGTCTGGGACACATAATCAGAGAGTTCTGTCATGTCTCTCTTCATATAGTCCAGAGAGGTACGTCTCAAGTAATTCACTCCAACATGGACTACGACAGAGTCATAACAGTACTTGTTGAGTGACTTCAGTGCATGCATGATTTGCTGGATCATGGCACCTGATAGGCAGCTGACTGTGACCTTCTCCTTGTCTAGTCTAGTGAGGGGGACATCTGAGTGTCTCACTATGGAGTCACCTATGACCAAGACATTTAATGTGTTTTGCCTTAGGGGCTTATTTGTTGAGACACGGATGTGTGTGTTGATATGTGTAGTGGTATCGTTATGCTTAGTGGTGATTGTGGGTGGTGTGCGTTTGGGAGGTCTCTGTTCTTTTGATAGGTGTTTAGTGAGTACATCCATGTATTTGGGTTTATGTGTCATGACCTTATTTTGTGTGAGAGATGAGGTGAAGTATGTGTGCTGACAACCTGTTTGATGCCTAGTTTCTTTTTACATGAGAGAACCGACTACAATTCCACAGGGTATTTGCATCTCTCACATAGGGTGCTAGTTTGCTTTAGGAGTAAATGGTTGTGAGTATACATGAAGCAATTGCTATATTACCTCAAGATGCCCATATCAATCAAACTGGTAGGAGAAATTATGGGAAATTGCCCGTCCATTGTGGCAGGTTTTTTCTGAATGTGGTAATTGGGAAGGAAGTGAGCTAGCCGGACCTAGTCACAAATAATAAAAATGAAGCAACAGTTCAATTAAATACAGTTAACAAAGTGCATTGCTGGCTAAAAATATACTTATTTTTTAGTTTTGTTTCAGTGGATGCATTGGACTTCAGTGCAGATGCATGCCAGACCTCTGGCTAAAGTTGCTAAACATTGAGCAGTTCCGGTAAACAGTGCAAACCCATCCAAATGCGAGGCTTATATACAGGCAAGTTTAAACAGTTTTAACACAACTACCAATGGGAAAGCCCCAAAATGAGCTTTTCTCCAGCAATCCCCAATGTATGGGTCCTGAGCTACACACTTCTGTCACAAGGTTGCAGGGAGGACCTTTTGATGTAAGATGGCTGGTTTAAGAGCACAGTGATACCAAACAGTCTAGATTCAGCAGGTCTGAACCTAGCCTATGCTATGTAAGGCAAGGATAGACAATTTTTAGACGGGAAGGAGTAAGGTAGAGTCAAAGTGAGAATGTTTATTAGTATACTATTAGATAATCTTCAGTAGTACCTCCTTCTGCACAAAATGGCAGCTCTTCAAGCAGCTATGAAGAGTGGGAGACTATGGAGAGTGTTTCCTACAGAGAATTTTAAACTGGAGAGGTTTGCTTATATGTAAGTATGAGGAAGTGCGTTTGTGAGGCTTTTATATGAGTAGGATGAAGGACTTTTATAAAGTTAAACCTTCAGGTCAGTCAGATAAAAACACAATACTGGTGGTCCCCTACTTACACCCTTTCAACTTATGGACTTTCAGACTTATGAACAAACTTGTCTGTAAGCCTAAAATTAATGGTAATACAGCACTACAGGGTAACTTGATCAAGATTTATCAATGTAGAAGGAACAAAACCTGAACAGTTTAAATGTAGATTGATAACCAAGGCTGCCTGGGATGTGTGTTGTATTGTATCATGTCATTTACATCAGGAAGACTGCAAGTAATATATATTTTATGTAGTGGATTTGAAGATCGCGCCGCAGCTGATAATACAGAAATGTCACGAAGTAAATGTTTTGGTAGATATGAAAGGATTGCAGGCAGTTTTGAAGAAGTCTGAACAGTTCCTATAGGCTGCACTAATCAGGGGGTGACCACTTTTGCTTCATGGATGAATGTTGTTGCAGCCAGTTTTAGAACTTCACAATGTCTCTTGGGATGAAGCTGTTACCTCATTCCAGTTGGATGTAGCATTCCCAGAACATGACAGCATGAGGTTCTAGAAATTATCGAACAAAAATACTGGAAAGACAAACTCTTGAAGAACGAACCAGAAATCCAGGAGGTCTATAAATTCCACGAATACTTTATTAAATTCTCTTTAAGTGCGATAATAAACATACACTTTTCGTTGTGAAAAAGTAACGCTAACTTCCTCAGAAGAACAGACAAGTGTGGTTAATGCTAGCTACTTATATACTGACAATTCATTAAAGTCTAAGCAATTAATAAATCAGTCAGTCAATTCATTATGTAATAATTAAAAAGACCAACGAATGTGCCTCACACAATGAAAATACTAAACATTTATAAATAACATTTGTAAATACAAGTTTCCATAAATAGGAATTATGTTAGTATATTTCATACCTAACTTAAAATATACAATAAACATCAAATGTTAAATCAAAACGCTAAAACCTAACTTGTTAAATATATTAGTTAATAAATAGTTTGATAATAGGTTTGATAATAGTTTAAGGTCCTATTGTCCTAACTTCTGTACAAGAACGACACCTACACTACATATCTAAATAGCATATTGCTAGCTCACGCATTTATTTTGTGGATAAAAATAGCCAAAACACGGGGTTTATTTGGGGACACAAAACCTAACTCCTAATTTAAAAGGCGTGAATACGTGTTCATTCGTTTGATTTATTTACACCTTAATATAAGAATGAATATTGAATAATGAATGTCAGTATATAAGTAGCTAGCATTAACCACACTTGTCTGTTCTTCTGAGGAAGTTAGCGTTACTTTTTCGCAACAAAAAGTGTATGTTTATTATCACACTTAAAGAGAATTTAATAAAGTATTCATGGAATTTATAGACCTCCTGGATTGCTGGTTCGTTCTTCAAGAGTTCTAGAAATTATAACAGTATATTTTTTGACTTTATCAGTATCTCCAATTTCCGATAGGTTGCAGGTCAGTTTCATTGTGACTGCTGTAGTTACCATGATTATCAAGATAGTGGTTTTGGTAAATTTCTCTTGGCCCCTTTAACTTCATTGTGACAGACCTTCTGACAACACTGTTTTCTGCCATACCTGACGTGATGATCATCAAATGAGTTTTTTCCCTTCATTAAGCAGTAAGAATGAATTATTAGGCGACGGACAGTTG
This sequence comes from Protopterus annectens, assembly GCF_019279795.1. Classification (NCBI taxonomy): domain Eukaryota; kingdom Metazoa; phylum Chordata; order Ceratodontiformes; family Protopteridae; genus Protopterus; species Protopterus annectens. The sequence goes on along the minus strand of NC_056751.1, from coordinate 681,979,503 downwards.
AGGCCATAGTGGGTAAGGAGTAGGAGGTAGTAGCTTTGTTTTTTAGCTGATGCCAGTATTTTGTTGTTTTGAGCTAACAAGAAATCAATCTGTTGTGCAGCTGGCGCTAGTATTTTGTTTGAGACTGAACAAATAACTGTTTTCTGGCATTAAATGCATGGGATTCCAGTCACCATCTTGTTACTTTGATATAGTAAATATTAACTTGTTAGTTTATGCTAAAAGTCACTCTGGCAATATTGGGGGTTATTGGTACAATTTTGAGCACATTCCATTAATCATCAGGGGTGTTGGACTTGCGAACATTTTCTATTTACAACAAATCCTCAGGAAGGAAGCCTGTTCATAAGTAGAGAAGCACCTGTAAGTTATCAACCAGTAGATCCCACCTTAGATGGGCTGAATTTAGATCTCTGCTCCCACCAGAGTTCAAAAGAACCCTCTTAATGTAAAACAAGCAGGTTTTGAGTTCAAGTGCACTAACAAATGCTTTACAACAGAAGTAAGAATTCCTGCACTATCAGAAATATTTGGAAATAAGTTCACTAACCCTGAGAAATGTTTACAACACACAAAAACTTTGCAAAATGTAGAAATATGTTGGCAGGCTCATTCAGAACAATTTTTACAGTATCAGAGGAGGTTAGGAAATATTAGAATATTGTTAAAACAACCTAAGAACAGTACAGTAACAAACAGATGGAGTTTCTTTAGCCACTTCAGGCTGAAAAACAGTGATAAATTCAACCAAATAAATGCAGCACAGAAGTGTTAAATATCACTGACACGGTTAGAGCAAGTGCAAAAATATACATAGCAGGTCAGATGATTTTAGAAGCATTCCAAGTCTTATAGTCAGAAGTGTCCAAGCCAGGCACAAAGAAACTCAGAACAAATAAGCACATTCTTTAAAAAAATGTAAGGCTTTTATATGAGCAGGATGAAAGACTTTTATAAGGATAAAAACTTAGGCCAATCAGATAAAAACTCAGTAACCTATTAACCAGTAGTTCCCACCTTGGATGGGTTGAATTTAGCTTTCTGCTCAGACCAGAGTGCAAAATAACCCTTCCAATGTAAAACAAACTGACTTTGATCTCAAGTGCAGTAACAAATGCTTTACATCAAATGTAAGAATTCCTGCACATCAGGAATCATTGGAAATCAGTTCATTAGCCCTGAGAAATGTTTACAACAAACAAAAACTTTGCAAAACTTAGAAATATTTTGGTAGACTCACTCAAAAAAGCTTCTGCAGTATCAGAGGAAGTTAAGAAATATCAGAATACTGTTAAAGCAACCTGAGGACAGTAAAGTAACAAACAGATGGAGTTTCTTTAACAAGCACAGGCTGAAAAACAGTGATGAATTAAACAAAATAAATAAATGCAGCACAGAAGTGTTAAATATCACTGAAACAGTTAGACCACATGTGAAGGCTGCCAGCCTAGTTAGAATTTTGTAGATAATTCTATGTCATTTTTAAATATTAATATAATCCACAGGATTGGTTTACAAATGTAAAGAGAACTATATGTTATGATTAAACTATATGCTGTACTGAGCTTCAAAAATGTAACCACAGTGCATTCTGCTGGAAGAAAACTGATAAGTCAAGCAATGTATGACTGTTTGATCTCAAGCTCGGAGACAGGATGTCTGGGCCAGGAAATTATTTCTATTGTCTTGATTTAAGATATAATTACTAAAGCTTTACATGTATAATGTCTTTTATCAATGTGGCTTCCTGGGCAGGTGCAGCTTACTAAGAAAAGTAAGTTTTGAGTTTCAGTGAGCCTGGGAAACTAAATCAGAATGGTTACGAATGATGTAATCTGAAATGGCTCAACAGTACTGTGTTATTAATTTAAGAATTTCCCAGAGAAAAAGAGAAAGCATTTTGGATTTTGTCTGAACCTGAACACATCAGCTCACCAGTACTTGCTTGCTCTGTAAGTAAGATATTTGTTTAGATGAGTGATTTCTCTTAGAGATAGATAGAAATAGCCAGATTTGTTTAGCCATTTTCTATATTTATGTCAGACTTTTCTACAGTATTATTTTAAAGCATTTGTCTGTGATTTCTGACCTTTGTAATGTAATTGTGTTCAAGTAATAAGTATTGTCTTGTGTTTTTATTATTTATTATTAACTATTTTTCAACCTTTCAACTGTGGCTGTTTTGTGTAGAGATAATTTAAGCACTAGAGTGCTTGCATGTATTTAGTGATACTGCACTAAGCCACTCCAGAATAGCCTTAGCCCTCGGTCACACTTACTATTTGGATAATAGTAATATTACATAGTGAAATTGATCACCCTTTGGGAAGGGCCTTATTAGCAGCTGATAAAAATAGCTGGTGGCAGTGATTACTACCTTATAGCCTGGCAGGAGGGGGCATAGCTGCTGAACGTGTGCCAGCCTTCCCCAGGAGTGTCTGTGTATTTGTATATAAACCAAATCTCAAATTGTGTGTGTGTGTGTGTGTGTGTGTGTGTGTGTGTGTGTGTGTGTGTGTGTGTGTGTTAGCTACTTTAGCAGGGACATGAAGCACTGCTTGGACAGAGAGGGTACTGGAGGTTTTGGCTTGTCTACTCGGCTGAAATCCGAACCCTATAGCTGTACCAGTGGGGAGTCTTATTAGGGATCTGTAGAGAAAGGGAGAAACCAGCCTCAGACTGACAGTGATCTCTGTGTGCTCTTAAGAGAAATTGTACTTTACTGTGTGTGTACTTGTTATCCTTCCCAATCTGCATACCCCTCATGGGTGCTAGTGGTGAGAATTGAAGCTCCTTGGTTACTGGGCCAGTGCACGGGTGTCACATATTAATTGGTCGGCAGTGGTGGGATATTCACATCACATATTAATTGTTTGGCAGTGGTGGGATATCCACATCAACTATTTTTTTTTGATAGTGGTGAGTTAGCGACATCACATACTAAATGGCTTGTAGTGGTATGGATAGTGAATTCCTATAGCTTGTGTACAGTGATCACTGAAGGTGGTTTTGTACTCTGAATCAGCCACACAGTTAAAACTCAGAGTTCAGATCACAATTGTTTATTTCTTTTGTTAGCTCAGTTAGTCAGGGAGAGCAGGCAAGCATGTCAGCAGACGAGTATGGCAAGCTTACAAGAAGCCAGTTGACTGAGATGTGCCAGGCCAAAGGACTGGTGCATGGAAACCTGACTAAGGCAGACATGATTGCAGTTTTGGTCACAGCTGCATCAGAAAACAGCAATCAGGAGGAGAATCAGACTGGCCAGGGAGATGTACAACACTCAGAATGGACAGCTCACCCTTTCTGCAGAGGAATTAAAAATCCATCTGGAGCTAAAGAGACTTGAGTTAGAGGCCAGGCATTTGGAAATGGAAGCTATGGAGAAGGAGAGGCAGAGGCAGCATGAAAAGGAGATGCTGACTCTTCGCCAGAGTCATGGAAGTAATGGGGAAGGGAGTAACTGGACCCCAGAAGTAAAAAATGTCAGTAAATTTCTTCCATAGTTTACAGAGGGGGATAATTTTGATGGTTTCATTCATATGTTTGAGAGGGTATATAAATAGTATGATGTTGGCCAAAGGCTCTGGGTATGGTTCCTGACCCCCTTACTCCATGGCAAAGCTGTAAATGGACTTTCCAAATTATCTGATATTGACTGTTTTTACTATAGTGCTGTAAAGAATTCTTTGGTAGAATTTTTTAAGCTAACACTTGAAACTTGTAGGAAAAGGTTTCGTGAGCATAGACGTAAGACAGATGAAAGTGTGTGTGAATATGTTGCTGAACTGAGCACTTATTTTCATAGGTGGGTGAGTGGATGTCAGGTCACCACTTTTGAAGGGCTGGCAGACGTTTTGGTGAGGGAACAAGACCTTAGCACTTTGTCTGAGGATATGAGGATCTGGTTAGCTGACAGACAATGTGCTACGTCAGATGAATTGAGGAAGAAGGGAGACATATACCTGTCAAGCAGGGCATCCCTGCACAGGAAAGGGACACCCAGTGCTTCTCATGGGTCTAAAAAAACTCATGGTAGGAAGCCCAGACTGCCCCAACAGAATCTGCCAGTAATAGGGGAAGCCACTAGTCCAGGTACATGTCCAGGACCTAGAGTTAAATGTTTTGAATGCAGCCAGTGGGGCCATGTGGCATATAGATGTTCACAGAGGCAAGGTGGGGAACAAAAGATGAGAGAGCCAGTAGGTGTGAAAGACAAAATGCCAATAGTAGGTTGTCGTAAGACAACAGGGGTGCCAAACTACCATCCTGCAGATGTCCTGATAGGGAAGGATTTGGATGAGGCAGAACCATGTGTTAATGCAGTTACACACAACCAGGCTTGGAGACATGCATGTGGGTCTGGTAGCCTGGAGAACTCAGACAGACTGCGCACTTGCAGCCAAGACTGGTGAGGTGGTTACTTCAGGGAGGGAGCTACTCTGTAGCACTGAGATTGAAGGTGAGCCACAGCTGCTTGTGGGTACTGATGGTCTCTTGGACAGAGTGACTGCAAAGCTAGAGGTGAGTAGTAGTACCCAGGCTGACAGTGAGGCACTGCTGTCAGAGGATACCAGACTTCCTGTGGAAGGGGAGCTGGGAAGGGTTACAAAGAGAGAGTTGAGACAGGCTGAGATCTTAGACCCTACATTACAAGGCCTGATGCAGGTAGCTAGTGAAGCACCTGATTCTCAAGGAAAGGGGGAATCTGCATACTGGGACAAAGGGTTACTGTATAGAGAGTGGATCCCTGAGGGAGGGTTAGATGGTGATAGAATACAGCAGTTGGTAGTCCCTAGAGCCTACCATCTGGCACTTCTAGTCATACCCATGATATTCCCTTTGCAGGTCATATGGGCATAAAACATACAAAGAGACGTATAATGCAGAACTACTATTGGCCTGGGATTTCCAGAGATGTAACAGGGTACTGCAGGACCTGTGAGCAGTGCCAAAAGGTAGGCAAGGCAGGAGACAAGATAAGAACTCCTTTGATGCCTTTGCCTGTGACTAAGGAGCCATTTCAGTGGGTAGCTATGGATATTGTGGGGCCTCTGAGTACCGCAAGTTCCACAGGAAAAAAGTATATCCTAGTGGTAGTAGATTATGCTACAAGATACCCTGAGGCAGTAGCTTTGTCATCCATTAAGGCAGAAAAGGTGGAAAATGCTTTGTTAGAGATTTTCAGCAGGGTAGGTTTTCCAAAAGAAATACTGACTGACAGACAGAGGTGCCAATTTCATGTCAGACATGCTGGCTTGTCTATGGAAGTACTGTCAGGTGAAGCACATGAAGACCACCCCCTACCATCCCAAACTAATGGTCTTGTTGAGAGGTTAAACTCTATACTCAAGTCCATACTACAGGCTTTTGCAGACCAGTTTAAGAGGGATTGGGACAGATATTTGCCCCATCTGTTTGCTTACAGAGAGGTTCCCCAGAAATCCACAGAAATTTCACTCTTTGAGTTGCTGTATGGGCAAAAGGTGAGAGGACCTCTAGATTTAATTCATGAGTGGAAAGGTGAGTGTGAATCCCACAAGGAGTCTGTTATGGGATATGTCCTAAACCTCAGGACAAGGCTCAGGGAACTCATGGGTTTGGCCCAGGAGAACCTTTCAGAAGCCCAACAGCAGAAAAAAGTCTGGTATGACAGGAATTCACGAGCTAGAGAGTATGCTATAGGGCAGCAGGTAATGGGTCTCATTCCTTTCAGACACAAAAAACTGTAAGCAGCTTGGGAGGGACCCTACAAGGTGGTAAGAAAGGTAAGTGATGTTAACTACATGGTAGAACTCCTAGGCAGGAGGGAGGGGCACAGATTGTACCATGTTAACATGATGAAAACTTACCATGATAGGGAGGCCCTTATGCTGAGTATTTGCAGTGGATTGCAGGAGGAGTCTGAGGGAGATCTGGTGACTGATCTCCTCAGTGAGGATTGGACTGACACCTCAGTGGAAGGGGTAGCAATGTCCCAGCAGCTATCTCCTACCCAGGTTCAAGAAATCTGAGCAGTGTTACAGGACTCTGGGGCATGTTCATTGGGAAACCAGGGTGCACCCACCTGGTGCAGCAGCAGGTGGATATAGGACCACAAAGGCTTATTAGGCAGGCCCCTTATAGGGTGCCTGAGAGAGTCAAACAGACTCTGAGGGATGAGATACAGGAAATGTTAGAACTATGGGTAATTCAGGAGTCCAACATTCTCTGGGCCTTCCCAGTGGTGCTGGTGCCAAAGAAGGATGGCAGAACCAGGTTCTCTGTGGACTACAGGAAATTAAATAGTCACACAGTGTCAGATGCTTACCCCATGACTAGTACAGATGAGGCCCTAGAGCAGCTGGGTGGAGCTAAGTATCTTACAACCATTGATCTTACCAAGGGTTACTGGCAGTTGCCCTTGACTCTCAGTGCTTGCGAGAAGTCAGCCTTTGTGACTCCTTTTGGCTTGTATGAGTTCACAAAGATGCCCTTTGGGATGAAAAATGCCTCAGCAACTTTTCAGAATATGGTAGATCATATCCTAGCAGGAGCAGGAGTGTTTGCCTGTGCTTACCTAGATGATATTGCCATCTTCAGCCATTCTTGGCAAGAGCACCATCAGCATGTCATGGAGGTGCTGGGCAGACTACAGAGGGCAGGGTTGATCATTAAGCCGAGCAAATGTCAGGTGGGTATGGCAGAGGTCACATACCTGGACATAGAGTGGGGAGTGATAAGATCAGGCCAGAACCTGCCAAAGTGGAAGTCATTCAGGTATGGCCTGCACCTGTTACTAAAAAGCAGGTGAGGGCATTCTTATGGACAGCAGGGTACCACAGAAAGTTCATCCCCAGTTATAGTATCATAGCTGCTCCCCTCAAAGACCTGAAGATGGGGACTACAGCATGTGAGCAGGCATTCCAGAAGCTTAAAGAAGCTTGGGGAGGACCCTCTGTGTTAGCCAGTCCTGATTACAGCAAAAATGTGTTGTGCAGGTGGATGCTTTGAACCATGGGGTGGGGGCTGTACTTAGCCAGATTTCTTTAGAGGGAGAAGAGCACCCAGCAGTTTATCTCAGTCGTAGACTCCAACTCAGGGAGGAATGCTATGCAGCTGTAGAAAAGAAATGGCTAGCCATAGAGTGGGCACTGCATAAATGTCAGCCTTATCTCTATGGAATAAAATTCACTGTAGTTACAGATCACAATCCCCTAGCATGGTTACACTAAGCCAACCAGCAAAATGCCAACTTGCAAAGATGAAGCCTAAGGTTGTAAGCATATGATATGTCAGTGCAAGACCTAACCCTCTCAAGCAACATTTCTCAAGGATCACTTAAAAAACTAGCTTGAGTTCTCCGGGGGTGGGGGGGATATATGAAGGCTGCCAGCCTAGCTAGATGGAATTTTGTAGATAATTCTATGTTATTTGTAAATATTAATATAATCCACAGGCTTGATTTACACATGTAAAGAGAACTATATGTTATGATTAAACTATATGTTGTACTGAGCTTCAAAAATGTAACCACAGTGCACTCTGCTGGAAGAAAGCTGATAAGTCAAGCATTGTATGACTGTTTGATCTCAAGCTCGGAGACATGATGACTGGGTCAGGAAATTATTTCTATTGTCTTGATTTAAGTGATAATTACTAAGGTTTTACATGTATAATGTATTTTATTGCTGTGGCTTCCTGTCCAGGTGCAGCTTATTAAGAAATGTACATTTTGAGTTTCAGTGAGCTTGGGAAACTAAATCAGAACTGTTAAGAATGATGAAATCTGAAATGACTCAGCAGTACTGTGTTATCAATTTAAGACTTTCCCAGAGAGAAAGAGAAAGCATTTTGGATTTTGTCTGAACTTGAACACATCAGCTCACCAGCACTTCCTTGCTCTGTAAGTAAGATATTTATTTAGGACAGTGATTTCTCTTAGAGATAGATAGAAATAGCCAGATTAGTCTAGCTGTTTTCTATATTTATGTCAGACTATTCTACAGTATTATTTTAAAGCATTTTCCTGTGAATTCTGAACTCTGTAATGTAATTGTGTTGAAGTAATAAGTATTGTCTTGTGTTTTTATTATTATTAAATATTTTTAAATGTTTCAACTGTGGCTGTTTTGTGTAGAGATAATTTAAGCTCTAGAGTACTTGCATGTATTTAGTGATACTGCACTAAGCCACTCCAGAATAGCCTTAGCCCTGGGTCACACTTACTATTTGTATAAGAGTAATATTAGACAGTGAAATTGATCACCATTTGGGAAGGGCCTTATTAGTAGCTGATAAGAGTATTTGGTAGCAGTGATTACTACCTTATAGCCTGGCAGGAGGGGGTATAGCTGAAGAATCTGTGCCAGCCTTCCCCAGGAGTGTCTTTGTATTCGTATATAAACCAAATCTCAAAGTGTGTATGTGTGTGTGTGTGTGTGTGTGTGTGTGTGTCAGCTACTTGGGCAGGGACACAAAGCACTGGTTGGACAGAGAGGGTACTGCAGGTTTTGGCTTGATTACTTGGCTGAGATCTGAGCCCTATAGCTGTGCCAGTGGGGTGTCTTATTGGGGATCTGGATAGAAAGGGAGAAAACAGCCCCAGACTGGCTGTGATCTCTGTGTGCTCTTAAGGGAAATTGTAATTTTCTGTGTGTGTTCTTGTTATCCTTCCCAAGGTGCATGCCCCTCACTGGTGCTAGTGGTGAGGATTGAGGCTCCTTGATTACTGGGCCAGTGCATGGGTGTCACACCAAGTACAAAAAATATCCTTATTTCAGCTTTATAGGCCAGATGATTTTAGAAGCAATCCAAATATTGTAGTCAGAGGTATCCAAGCCAGGCACAAGAAAGCTCTGAATAAATGATATGAACTGGTTTATAAAATGGCTGATGCTGATGTGAGCAATGTATTCTGATGAAGTGTGTAATTTCAGATGAAAGTGCTTAATACAAAAAAAAAAAAAAACTTTGGAATTTTTATCCTGCCTTGCTGGTAATCCTTTCTACACATTTGGATAGCATTGTACTTAAGTAACAGAATGTCTTTCAGAAAGGCATGCATGTTTATAACTTTATCTCTCCTAATACTTCATTATCAAAGCAATGCAATGCTTTGAATTTGTTAAATTAGTAATGCTATTCAAAAACATAGTGCTGTGTATTTGTCTAACATAATTTTATTTCTATAAGTAATATATTTTACAGCATTTTATTCCTCCACACTACTTCACAAATGTCAGAATTATTGAGCTTCAGATAAACTGCATCATAGAAGCAAATTAATGTTGATAACTTTGTTGCAAAGCAGTGCACTTGAAGAGTAAATTAAAAATAGGCTTTGAATGCCTATGATGTTCCAAATACTATTTGACCCCTTAATAAATTCTTCATGTGATGGGCTCTGTGGGAGAACAGTATAGCCCAAAAAGTTTAATTCTGGTGATGATATCAGTGACATCCCCAACAAGGAAATTCCATAAATGCTGCCTTTTTGAAGAGAGGTAGGGCAAGAAACAGTTTTTGCAGAGATGATCTCTTCTAGCTATATTTTAAGAAGTTTTTTTAATTATTACAATGGGTGTGTTATAAGGGCTGTAGTTTATTAAAAAGGTAGCAGAGCTAATAGTTAAGGCATGCCAGATGCTTCCCACAGTGATTCTAACATTCTAATGTTCCATGGCAGCATTATACAACAAGGGCTAAGAGGTTTTATTTTTGTTAGAATAAGGATATTGACTTGGTTAGGTCCTTGGATGAATATATGAGCAAAACTGAATTATCTGACAAATGACAACTTTCACCATAGTATTTCAGTTGCTAAATAATTAAGTAAAAAAATTCTGAATTAATAATGCATTTTTAGACTACAATTTTATTCTGTCCAAACCATGAACAGTACAATAGTCTATTACTAAAGTATCAGAATTTACTAAACTAATGCATACAATATTAAAAATAAGATTGGGGAATTACCGGCTATAGCTAGTCAGACACAACTTTCTTTTGTAGCTATCACTGAGATATGGCAATGTAGTGATGTTCAAATATTAGGATTTTATAAATAGGAATGCCTCCAAACTGACAGGGAAGTGGGATTAGTGTTTTTATTCATGATTGTTCGCCCTAAAAATTATTATTGGATAATATTGATATGGAGCCTCTTGCCATGAAACTTCCATGTTTTTTCAGTGATACCAGTTTACATATAATTTCTAGTTATTACAGCCCAAGAATGAATGTTGAGCAGCAAACTTAGTTTATACAGTTCATGGGTAACAAATAGAATTTTAATAACTTAATAATCCTAAGTGACTTTAATTTTTCTAATATTAACTTGAGATACAGAAACATGTAGCTCACCAAGTGAACATAAATTTTATTACTTAATTACATTGACAGATATGGTCAGATGACCGATTTTTCCTATTCAAAATAGTAACATTTTGTAGCTATTGTATACTAACATTTATAGTAAGACGCATAATATGAACTATCTTCCCTCATTATGGGTCTCTGATTGTTTGGCTTTAAAATTTACTTTAAATTCATGAATTAATGCTTCTAAAAGGGTTAAAACAAGTTATGACCTTAATGCAAGAGGATTAATGATCAATTACTGTTTGAAGAAATTAATGACCTAGTTATAAACTGGAACACCACTCAAACTCCAACAGCAGTAACCAAACAGTAAACACCAGTAGGAACTTACCACTGCACTTTATTCAAACCAGCAGTTGACCCGTAGTTAAGCGCTTTCATCCAACAGGACTTCCTCAGAACTATTGATACTAAAAAATCCCCCATATATATACTCTAATCAATGCAATTAAGCAATCAATTAACTCTTAAAGTAACAGACATAACAATGTTAAAACCTCTTGTCATTTGGATGATATTGTAAAAAACACTTTGTGTCTTTAAAAACATTTTACCTCAAAAAAAGTAACATGCTAAAAATCCACATAATGAATAATATGCATAATAAAATACACTTTAAACCAATACAAAATGTTACTCCTCAGGCTTTTAAGTTTCAAAACAGGTGCAATAGAACTGCTTCATTTAAACCTGGATATATCTGTGTGTTCAAGACCAATTGCCACATGAGTTCCCTAACCAGATGTTCCTCTGTAATTCTACCTCTCACATCTTTTTGTAGTTGTTCTATTATCATATATTTAAAATGATGGTTGGGACAATCTTTAATATGTCTATATAATGCATTAGATTCCCTACATTTTTAATGTCCCTTTCATGCTCATATATCCTGTCTTTCACCTTTCTCAAGGTTTTTTCTATATAAAAGGCAGGACATAACTGGCACCATGCCGTGTAAACAACATAATTTGTCTCGCAATTATACCGACCCTTTACCTTAACTAGTTGTCAATTTAAATTAACCCTGTCAGCTACTGAAACAAATTTACACATGAAGCAACAGCCACATTTAAACATACCTAATCTGTTAGTGCCCCCACTACCATGAATCCTGGAGCCTCTTTCCAAAAGTTGTTTAAAACACGTATTTTTCCTGTACACAATAACCGGATGGCCTCCCAACAATTTCCATAAACTGACTATTCAATGAAAAAATATTCCAATAAAGTTTAACAATATCTACTATCTTATAGGAGTCCAAAGTAAATGTTATTACCAGGGGTTTAGAAAAATCTTTTTTAACTTCTAACCCATTATTAATACTTTCATTTAGACAAATAATTTGTCCATTTGACTCTCCATCATGGTTCAATAAAGGCTTATAACATTTTCTATACCTTTTGTCAACAACTTCATCCCTAATAAGTGACAAAAATTCCATAGGATAACCCTGCTTAACAAGCATATCCAACAGTTTATCAAATTGAACAAGAAAAGTACTATCATTTGACAACATTCTGGATAATCTAACCAATTGCTCTTTAACTACTGATTTTTTTTTTTAAACTTGAGGTGCCATCTACCAAAATACAAATAACTGTTGGAAAATGTAGATTTCTGATGTAAATTAGACACAAAACAATGCCTATCATCATCTTTAGAAATTACAATGTCCAAAAATACAATACTCTCATTGTCTATAGAGCTTTTCTCCACAGGACTCCAGAATGAACAAATCTCAAAAATGAGGTACTGGAATTTATATACTCTAAAAACTCCATTAGTCTATCCATATTGTCATTCATACAATAAATATAGCATCCAAAAAGTGGGTATAAAAAGAAAAACAAATGTAGTCGGGGGGTATCAAATGCATAGTTCTTTTCCCAACAGGCCATTACCTGCCCCCATTGCCACTCCTTTAGCCTGTTTAAACAATTGGCCTTCAAAATATAAAAAGTTATTAGATAACACAATATCAATTAAATTAACCAAAACATTAATTCTGTCCTGGCTCAACTTCTGGGAATCCATCAGAACATTTTTCAACATTCTTAATCCTTCTTAGTGGGGAATAACCAAATAAAGGCTACACACATCAATTGTAACCAATATACCATTCTTGCTAAACCTAACAGCAGATAACATAGTCAAAAAATCCCATGAATCACGACAAATCTGTGGAATAGAAGAAATCATTTTTTTAAGAAAATTGTCAATTTACTTTGAAACAAAATAGGTTTTACTCCTATTCTGTTCAACAATTAGTCTGAGTGGAGGGTTGACTTCATTTTTATGGATTTTCAGCATACTGAAAATTCCTGCTATAACAGGACAACTGTTGTACAAGAAATCGTATTCATCCTTATTAATTTTCCCTTGCATCAACATGTCATGCAATTCCATGTGTACCTTAGCATATGCTATGTTCAATTCATTTCTAGAGATTTCAGTATAATCCTCAGTAAGCAGTATAGCACTCATTTTGTACTGCAGTGGTAGTGCTGCGGTAGCGTTGTCGCCTCACAGTAAGACGTTGTCCTGTTCGATTCTCAGCTAGAGCGTCTTCTGTGTGGAGACATGTGTGAATGGCCATACCTTCATTGAAGGTTGTGCATCAGAGCTGGCAACTGGGCATGTAAAAATCTACTGCCAATCATTAGCGGACCAGAGTTCCGCTGTGGCGACCCCTAACCGGGAAAAGCCAAAAGACACAACAACAACTCATTTTGTTATTATAATCCATCATATCCACAACTATAACCCCCCCCACCCTTGTCCGGTTTCATAATCCTAAATTTCTTATCATTAACAATATCCCATAGTGTATCCCTTTTTTTTCTATTTAAATTGTAGCAGGGTCTAGCTAAAGGCTCACTGATAGCTGACCCTATGTCCCTATCACATAACTGTTCAAAAATAGACAGTGCATTATTGACAGGTGGATTAAATAAACTAGATCTTTTCAGACACACAGTCTGGTCTTGGGAAACATTCAATGAATTAGATAAATTACATACATTGCCCCCACACCAGACAGATTTAGTTTTGAATAAATAACTTCAAGTCCAACAATGTTTGTCCCACCCTTGCTTGTGTTGCAGGTACAAAATTAAACCCCTTTGCGAGCAAATCAGCATGAGCTGTGTCAAAATCTCTGTAAGAAATCTTGAAAACTGTAAAATCTGAGTCAGTATTCAATACCTTTCTCAAACAGTCCACTGCTTCAAAAGAATTCCCTTCTCCTGCACATTGCACAGTCAATGCCATTTCCTCCTGGTGTTGCTCTTCTTGTTGAAGTTCATCTTCGGTTTGATGCCCTGTTTTTGATAAAAATCCTCAGAATTAGATGTTACATAATTCACACCATTATTCTGCAATTGAATTCTTTCAGATCGCCTAACGTCATCTTGCTCTGGCCTGCTGTTAACTACCGGAACTTCTCCTTGAGTTTCTAAAATTTCCTCTCTCCTCCCTATTGGCAGTTGCCAGGAGACCCTAGGATGTCTTGTTAGGCTAATGGATAATTCCGGATAGGCAGACCCATTCTTGTATGCTATAGAGTACTTCATAAGGGCAAACCTGTTACAGTTATGTGATAAAAATCTCTAAATTTACCCATGCCATCACCATAGCTGATGTAGTTACAGCAGCCAACTTCACTAAGGAGTTTTATGCCCACCTAGACAAATGCATAGATCTAGAAGACCTAACTGTAGCCAAATACCAAATGGGAAATTTAAAAACAACCCCCTTGATGGTTAACCAGCATAAACCACATAACAAGAGAAAATTCCTTAAGCTGTACAGTAAGGTTGGAACTCTTTAGAATGAGGATAGTATAAAGAATTATCACCAGCAAACTGAAACACACTTTGTGGATCAGTAAGGTAACATTTGAATGGAGATTAGCTTCTGAAATTAGGAATAACTACATTTCCTTCTTTATGTATTTTAGAATACTAAGACGTAGCAATTGTTTTCTTAATGGCCACTCAAATTCACCCCGATGACATCATAAATATACTAGCAAATAAGTTCACCAAAAACTTCACCCCTGGAACCCCTGTTCAAACACCACTCAACCATGAATCCCTTGTGCTATCAGGAATCTCATTAGGCTTGACCTACAACAATTTTGCATCATCAAGGGTAGATCATCCCTTAATAACTTCTTCTAGAAGGCTATACAAGCTGTTGACATTGGCCACAATGTTATATCTTATCTCAATCTGCCCAAAGGATTTGATACCATACTTCATGCCAGAATTGTAAGAAAACTATCTGCCATAACATAGATACCTAGGTGATAAGATGGAAAGGCAGCCAGCTAAAATACACACCTCACATTGTTCATGTGGAAGGTCCCTCTACAAATAACCAGTGGAGTGCTAAGATAGCCAGTTGAGTTATCTAGAGATCTTTAGTGGGTCTTCTCCAGTTTGGCGTCAACTTCCCTTACCTGAAAACATATAACCAGGGTTTCCCAGGATTAAAGCAGAAATTGGAAAGATATTATAGGAGCTACCTACTATGCAAGCACTGGAAGTTATGCCTAGTTTTCATGAATGTGAATCAAATTCCATCCTTAACCAGTTTCACCTTTGCAAAGTCGTTGTACTGTTGGCATATCATGTGTATCCAACTTAAAAAATGACATCTATCCACAAACTCACACTGTTGGTGATGTAACAATGACTGTGTAGGCTGTGGACACTTGATGTGGCCATGCCCCAAGTTCAGCAAATATAGTGGACTTCTTGTAGCAACAATATCAAAGCAATTTCAGACTTGGTTACGTGATGTACATGAAGTATTATTTTGTTGCTGTTGTTGTTTTTAAGTAACGCCCATATGTGGTGACAGTTATATACTATGCAGTTTTTATGAATCCATTGTGTGTCTTTAACTTTACTAGCAGTGACTTTTCAATTCTAAACACATATCACTGATAACTTGTTAAAAAAATTCTGTATTCTGAGCTACAAACTGGAAAATGGACTTGTTCCATTAAACTCTAAATCTTGGAATCAGTACTGGCCCACCTGTTTACAGTTACTGGATTTGGGAAAGTTAATTTCATTAGCTGTTAGAATATAATATTTGTCTGTTAATATTACAATGTATTTTATAGAGAAAAAGACATTTTATGTCTCTTTCAGTAGGTATATTCACTCATATTTAAGTGAAGCTTCCAATTTATATTTCACAAAACTGTTACTGTGTTTAGCCATATATTTCAATAAATATTAGGCTAAAAACTGATAACCAAGACATCTGGTTAACCAGATTTGTAGATGACTTCAAACTGGGTGTAAATCTCAAAACTCACTCAGATATCCATACCCTCCAGAAAGAGCTTACCCTGGTTAATACCTGGTGTATAGATAGCTTAAATTACATACTGAAATGTGCAGTATTGTTTCTTTCAGAAAACAGCACTTATCCACTTATCCTAATATAAATAACTCTCCCTTACTGACTGAAAAAATTGTCAGGTACCTGGGCATCTCTCATTTGATTATCTTTTAGTAACTGTAGTTAAGAAATCCTTCTATTTAGCACAGCTAATAGACAAAAATACAATTTTGAACTGAGGTGGATTAAGAAGCATTGACAGACCATTTAAAAACTGTCCCCTGGATTCTGCAAGCTTTGCACAGCATGCAGGATCAGTGCAGGAGCTCCAGCAGGCAAGATGTCTGCCGTGCGATCCAGGAATAGCCTGTAGGGGCGTGCACAAGTGCTCCTGCACTAGTCCTGAACGGACTCAGCCCCTGTATGCATTTGCAGGAGAAATCCATGCAAATAAGGTGAATTTGCGATCCAGGAAGCTGGAAACTGGACGTGCAAGACTAGTGTAATCTGCAGAAATGTACTCAGCTAGTAACCGAGTATATTTCTGCAAATTCCAAAATTGAGCCATAACAGCTCCAAATAAAGAGTGCATATCAGTCAGGAAGCATGCCAATGGCCAAGTATAAGGCCTTTGGCATTGAAAACAAGTTAAAAACTAAAAAAATCAACTTTTGTTTTAGCCAATCTCAGCTGTTTAAGCGTAGGACAGCGGCGCGCAAATGGAATTGGGACGAAAATAAGAAAATAAACCTAAAATAAGCATTCTAACTAAAATCACTATTCTGCAATTATAGTCAATGGCAGGCAGAAGACAACATGGCCAGTGAGTACTCATTGCTATGGGGGGAGGCTCAGTTGAGACATGTAACTATGCATTAGCAGGCAATCCTATGCAGATGAGGGGAATGATAGTGAATCCCAGATTTCCCCAGCATGCTAGTCAGCTCCCAACAGTGTAAGAGCAGGAATAGCTTGGTGCAAGCTCAGGAGTTAGCTGACATCATAGGGGTGTGTGTCAGGCAAACTGTAAGCAGATTGGAGCCCTGTGGCTCAGGTTTGCTTCTAGCTTAGCACAGCTAGGTAAGGTGGTATGTCTGAGGCTGCCTAGCACTCTTTCCATTGCCTAAGCGGGTGTGGTGCCGCGTACCATGTTTTAAAGGAAAAAAAAAAGTAAACCAGGAAATAGCAGCTCTGTGCACATTTGAGCACTCTGCTTGTGCAGCATGCCCCTGGGCACAGGAAGGCAATGGGAAGGGAAAACAGTAGTAGAAGGTAATCTAGGAGAACTAGCATAGCTGGCAGGTGAAATGTATCAGAATCAGCCAATTACACAGGCAGCAGACCAGCCCAGCCCAGAACACTACTATAAACCATGCAAACACCTTTTCCTCTGTTTTTTCCCATACTATACACCATCGGTGTATACAAGCAGGGAACATTTAACAAACAAAGCTACAAAATGATAGGGGCTGCAGCAGGCATCATACAACAACATGTGCAAGAAGCTGAGGGTGGTGAGGATGTGAATGCTGTCGACAACCCACAGTGAGGAGACGGAGAAGGGTGTACAGACCCAGGGTAACCTACCAGGGGCTACATGAGCTAGAGATAGTGGAGCGCTATAGGGTGGACAGGGACCGCCTACAGCAAATTGTTGAGCTGTGCCGGCCACACCTGACACAGAACTGACAGAGGGGAACCCTTCCCAGTAGATGTCAAGGTATATGCAGACCTAGGAATACTAGTCACAGGTACCTCCCAAAGCTCAACTGGGAATATCATGGGGATCTCACAGGCATCGGCATCCAGAGTATTCCACCAGTTACTGGATGCCATGTCAGCACATGCTGGTGAACATGTATATTTCCTCAACACCCGTGAGGTGTTGGCCTGCAATATGCATCTCTTCCACCAAATAGCAGAATACCCTGAGGTAGTGGGTGCTATAGACTGCACGCACATACACATTAAAGCACCATATGGTGAGCCAGGTAGGGTCTACATCAACCACAAGGGCTTCCCCTCCATCAACTGCCAGGTCATGTGTGATGCCCAGTGCATTATAATGAATGTGTGTGCTGGTTGCCCTGGAAGCTATCACGATTCCCACATCTGGCATCTGACACAGCTGTGCCAGAGATATGCCAATGGGGACATCCCTTACGGTTACCTAGTGGGGTATGCTGGTTACGCACTGGAGCCATGGCTGATGACACCCATCAGAAACACCCGAACAAGAACTCCATAATGAGGCACATGCACAGACCAGACGTATACTACAGTGTGTGTTTGGGATGCTCAAGTCATAGTTCCGGTGCCTGGACACACCTGGTGGAGCCTTGCAGCACTCACCAGCTACATGTAATCGAATCTTTATGGTATGTGCCATGCCACACAAAATTATCCTGTGGGCAGGGCCACACAGCCCCCCCCACAAATGCCAAGGCCTGCACAGACACAGAGTGACTCAGAGGAGGAGCAACCTGTGCCTGCCCCAGTAGGCAGATGGAGGCATGCCCAGTATGCCCTGGCCTTGGCAAAGAGGCAACGCATAGCACATACACTGACACAATAGGGACCCAGGGAATCACACCTCTCTCTGACTCGCACATACAGTAAAAAGGATGTAAAACATGATGCTACCTGTGCTCAGCCATGTATAGGGAGTGTACTATGTGCATCCAACATAGGCAGTCCTCCAGCACCTTCCTCAATACTGTCACACCCACAAGGTAAGTCAGTCAACCTACCAATTGCTAAATGGAGTAGAATGTGTTGTTACCTGTATCTATGGTATGGATGTGAGCATGCAAGGGAATTGAGTGGCTGAATGGTATGCCAGCAGATAGTATACACCCATAGTGGCACCATGACATCTGTAACAAATACTGGAGTCACCATAGTAGCCAGTACTACACAGGGTGACAAAACCCACTGCAGGAAATGTGCGGGCCGTCATGTGTGTCCATATGACTCACACATGCCAGACAGGGAGGTTCACATACCCAACAACAGTCACAGCTAGCAGGACAGGTGTAGACAAACACAAGCAGAGGCTGTGCTATGGCCTCTGAATGATGCCTATGGGTAACCTCCCCCAAGGCCTACACAGACAGACTACAGCAGGTCAGGCAGTGAGATGTTAGTTCTGAAGGATAGGAAGTCAGACACTAATATGTAGGTCAACCAAAGCTAAGACCTGTAGTACACTGATATGCCTCTAGTCAGCATGATAGGTTACATAATGAAATGGAGTACCTGACATACCAGTACAGTCATAGCAAATGTGTGCAAGTGCCAGGTGTGCCCCCCCATCCATTGTAGACATGTATAAACAGTCCGGTGTGCCCCCCAATCATATGTAGAAATGTAGTAACAGTCAAGTGTCCCCCCAATCCTGTGTAGAAATGTAGTAACAGTCAGGTGTGCCCCCCACCCCTATGTAGACATGTAGAAACAGTCAGGTGTGCCCATTCCCCCAATCCAGTGTAAAAATGTAGTAACAGTCAGGTGTGCCCCCCAATCCTGTGTAGAAATATAGTAACAGTCAACTGTGTCCCCCAAGCCTGTGTAGAAATGTATTAACAGTCAGGTGTGCCCCCCCAATCCTGTGTAGAAATTTAGAAACAGTCAGGTCTGTCCCCCCACAATCATATGTAGAAATGTAGGAACAACCAGGTGTGCCCCTTCCCCCAACCCAGCATAGAAATGTAGTAACAGTCAGGTGTGTCCTCCTCCCAAAATCCTGTGTAGGAATGTAGAAACAGGTGTGCTCCATCCAACCCTACTTAGGAATGTAGTAACAGGCCGGTGTGCCCCCCCCCCAATCCTATGTAGAAATGTAGTAATAGTCTGGTGTCCCACCACCCAATCTAATGTACACACTTTGTAACAGTCATGTGTGTGTCCCCACAGCCCTATGTAGAAATGTAGTAACATGTATGTGCAGGTATAATATCAGTGGAGCACAGATGCACAAAGGTGGCCAAGGTAGTAGGATAGGTTGTAGCATCTGCACAATAATGCAGGTATGTGTGTGTGTTAGGTCCTCATGTGTTTCATATTGTGTGTGAGAGTGGTCGGTATGTATGCATGTTGAGGTAAGACCTGGTGGCTATTGCCCACTACTGCTGATGACAGGGACAAGCCCTCACAACTGCAGTGCCTTACACAATACCCACCAGTGTAACACAAGCTAGCAGTAAGCCATTGTAAATATATGGTGGTAGTATGTGTCACCATCTAAAAGACTGACATGGCATGGCTGTTGAGCTAGATATAAAAGCAGTACACAGGGGAAAGTACCCCAGACATACAGTATATATTGTGTCACTGTGAAGTGGACACACCCTTGGAATAGTACATATAGGTATGCATCACATTATCTGGTCCTGTAGTAGGGGATACCAGTGTTATCTGCCCAAACACTCGCAGATCACAAAGGAGGTAGGACTGATGTATTGGGAAACAGCTGATGTACCTGCACATGCAAGCATAACTGGAATGCCCAATGCATATCTGTGTGTCAGATGCAAATAGTGTCCATAGCACACATGCACCCAGGATACGCAAACACCACCCGCAGGTACCTCTCTGGTTGTACCCCTGCTGTGGGGAATGGGTACAATATGACCCCACCTGTATATGGCAATAGCAATAGAATTCAGCATGCAGTGCAGGTGTCCCATGCAGGTGTGTTGCTAGCTGTAGGTAGCACCTTGCCAGCATCCACACCACCTGATCAAGACTGATAGAAGGTATTGGCATGAACACCTATCACACCTACCCTGTCACCCCAGGGAAATACACTGTTTGGCAGTCTGAAACTGTCGGACTGACAGAATGCAATGGTCTGCCACATCTGGTCCGCATCAACACCTAATGGCCCACAGGTCTCTGCCAAGGGCCTGTGTCTCACACATACTGCTAATTCA
Organism: Protopterus annectens; assembly: GCF_019279795.1. NCBI lineage: Eukaryota > Metazoa > Chordata > Ceratodontiformes > Protopteridae > Protopterus > Protopterus annectens. The sequence continues at coordinate 681,958,849 of NC_056751.1, read as the reverse complement.
TGTTATGTCATGGACACTCAAATAACAACACAACACACTCCACATAAGCCATATGCAAGGCCATGTGGATAAACCACCTTAACATGTCCACCATATCCCAATGCATGAACTGTGGGTAAACACAAACACACAGCTGTGATGGGGTGATAACCATAGGGAAAGTATCAGAGAATGTATGCATAATCTAAGAAAGAGGATAGAATTACAGAGGGGGTGGGAGCGTGGGCAGCATGGAATGTGCAACACAAAGCTGTGTGCACACACTATCCCTGGCTGTAAACACATAAATGGGTGGCTACACACCTGCCCATATACCACAATAGGGGTAATGTCCTGACTCATGGCACCTGCCTCTGGTTAACCTGTGCGAATCTGTACAGCTGTGAGGTATTGCCATAGCAATATAAGGCCATACTGTCATGTTGATGGATGTACAAGTATGGGATCCTCTGCCAGGACTGTACCAGGGTGCTGAACTGGATACACAGACCCAGCAGCAAATGTCTGCATCTCCCCCTCCAGGATGGCATAACCTATCATGAATATGTAGGCATCTGCCCACAATACCGCACACAGCTGCAGTCAGCCTTGACCCCCCAAAACATCACTGTGAGCAGGAATGTCCACCTGACAGTACATGAGGACAGAAAACATCACAGTGTATAACAGTACACGTCTGAATATCTCTGTTAACAGCAGTACCATGTAGCTTAAACACCACAGACAGAATCACCTACAGTGCACACTATCCCCCTGCACACTTTGTCCCCATACTGCCAAATGATTGACGGATACCCTGCAGAAACAGTTTGCTACCTGTAGGTGTACAACACAAAGGTCTGCACTGGAGTACAAACTACCTGAAATCAATCCACACATTCAATACAGAAGGGCATACTGGGCATGCTCACACACTTAAACAAATGAAGGCCATGTCTGCAAACAACAGTGGACCAGACATATCTGGCAGTTGAAGATGTTAGTGCAGACACTCCTCAGTATGCACCACTCATGCTTTGCGCACACAGTGGATAGGAATACAGACATATATCCAAAGACAACACACTATAATAAGCCAAAAGTAGACGTACATAGATGTGTGGAAGAAAGTGACTGTGACAAGGAGCCATCCCTTATAAGACCTGCCCCACCCAGCACACAGCCAAATGGCTACAACTACATGAGGTTCAGATGTCACTCACTGTAGATACTAGCCACCAGTATCTGTCAGCATTACAGACTATGTGGTGCAAGTGCTAGCTGTGCAACATGACTGGACAAGGAAGTAGTCATCTCGCAAATGTATACATGCACCTGTGGAATATAACTCTGCATGTGCCTGCATGTGATGTGTCAACCTCTAGATGAATGGGTTATGGCCCATGCACACACACTGCCCTCCCCATAGCCCTACTGTGACAAGGCTGCTGAGGTTATTCACTTTGAAATACACCTTTGGGAAGTTTGGAGCCCAGTAATAGCTGTGGTGTGTCCTATAACTGTGTACTGCTGTAGCGTGATAAACTCATTAGGTAGGGGTTCTAATCCCAGACATGGCAACTGTGTGTGTGTCTGTCCCTGTAGAGGGCAATGCTTTTTAGGCTAGTCATACTCCTTACACTTCAAATGCCCTACTTTGGCAAGGCTGCTGATGTCATCAGCCTTGAAATACACCTTTGGGAAAATTGTAGCCCAGTAATCTCTGTAGCATGTCCTATAACTGAGTACTGCTGTAGTGTGCTAAACTAGTTAGGTAGGTGTTCTAATCCCAGACAAGGCAAATGTGTGTGTGTGTGTGTGTGTGTGTGTGTGTGTGTGTGTGTGTGTGTGTGTGTGTGTGTGTGTGTGTGTGTGTGTGTGTGTCTCTGTCGCTGTTTGTATAGGGAGCAATGCATTTTAGACAAGTCACACTCACTACAATTCAAATGCCCTACTTTGGCAAACCTGCTGATGTCATTCACTGTGAAATACACCTTTGGGGAAAGAATACTCCAGTAATCTCCATGGCGCATCCTATAACTTCTTAGTGCTGTAGTGTAATAAGCCCGTTAGGTAGGAGTGGTGTGTATGTGTGTGTTTGTAATTCGTATCCTGTGTGGAGGTGGTTGGGAGTGTGTAACAACTGGACTCAATGTGGAGTGGGCTTTGCTAATTTCTTATATGGTGGCCCTAGTATATATCACAATGTCCACCGTACAGTGATAACAGATGTGAAATAGCCAAGAGGCTGGGGTGCAAATCCATACCCCTACATGTGACATCAAGGCCAGGTGAACAAAGTGAGCAACCCTACTATTACCAGAGAACACTCTCAACCCATGTCTCATACACACACACACACACACACACACACACACACACACACACACACACACACACACACACACACACACTTGCCTAGCCAACAGCCGCTATGTTGGTAGTACCCTGCATATTGCCCAATGATAGTAACCATGGTGTGATTGCAGTGGGCTACATTGGGCATGGCACCCCATCCATCAGTCCAATGGGCATGTACACGTTGATAGTGCACCTTCCCCATGTCCCCACTGGACACCTGCAACACCTGTGGTGCCATCAAATGTGACCCACAAAGGACATACTATGCCTGAAAAACATGCCCTGTATGGACAGATGCCACTGACACCAGGGAATACTGGTATCATGCTATCAATGTAGGTGCAGGGTAAACCTGCAGTCCATTAACAGTTCCTGCCACATGAGGCCAGGACTGGCACATGTGATGATAACAATCTGTCTACACAACATGGGCCAGACACCCCAGGTACAGTCCAACATGTCACTGTACATGCATGTGGGAGGTGTACACATCCCAGACACTGTCCATGTCATGGACTAAGGAACACATACATGGCATGCAATGCACAGCATTGGCCACACACAATAGTCACCCAGGTGACTGGATGGTGAATACAATACCCACCTGTGTGGGCAAATCCAGAAAGTACACCCCTGAGCCACAATGCAGACCATTGTCATGTGGCCTGATGCCAAGGTATACCCATCATCTAGCCTTGTATAACCATCTGGCACAGTTGACCACTACATACCCATGAAGCAATGCACCCATGCATGTCAGTACTGGCACCCTGTGTGTGTGTGTATGTGTGTAATGTATGATGTGTATGATCACATTCACACTCACACTCACTACAACCCCCATTGCCATACTGAATCATGTTGTCTTATGTCAGACACTTCCATATACCAAAAAATAAAACCACAGTCAAGGATAGTCGAAAATAGCGTACACTCCTTTATTGTCCGCTTTCGTCAACAGACTTCATCAGAATAAAAAGCATCTCTACAAGCAAGGTATATATAGCACTACTAATCAAAAAGTAATTGAGTAATTGATTTAATTAATTAAAAACTTATTTAAAAAGACAAAAATCAAGAAAAAACAGAAATAATGTCAGCATTCTTATTAACAGACAAACCCCTGTATTTTAAAAAACATTTTACATTTATAGTGTCATTTAAACCTGGATATACATCTGATTTCAACTTAATTTGCCAAAGGGTCTCACGTTGTTCCAAATAATTTTTGAAATCCCCCCCTCTAAGATCAGGGTGAACAACCTCTAATACTGAAAATACAAATTTCTTAAAAGCAGAACAACTAACTGAATGCCTAAACAATGCGTTAGTCCCATCTTTCTGATGAATAGCATAAAGATGCTCCCTAATACGCACTTTGAGGTGCCTAGTGGTCATCCCCACATAAAAAGCAGGACAACCAGAACATAAACTAATATAAACAACACCTTTTGTGTTGCAATTCACAAATGATGGCACCGCTATAGTTTTCTGATGGGTGTCGATATTAATATACGGACCGTCAGATATGTATCGACACATGTTACATTGTTGACAAGAATTCATTCCTTTTTTGTCAGTAGGAACGGTAACAAAATTATAATCATGAAATTCTAGAATTTTCTTTAAACTATTGTTGCTCTTTGACACAAAAAAAGGTTTATCACCCAGCACTTTATACAAGTCCAAATTACCTCTGATAATCCTCCAGTTATTTCTTAATATTTGCTGAATGTGCTGACTATCAAGTGTCATCTCAAGAGCACAAATCAAATTTATATCGGTGTTTTTGTTAGAAAAAACAATATCAGAATACATCTCTGTTTTGTCAGTATAGTCCAACAATGGCTTATAATCATTTGTATATTTGTTTTTAATCTCATCACTGACTTTTAATAAATCAGGCTTATAATATCCTCTCTCGACAAACAAATTGATGATAAATTCTAACTCATGAATAAAATCCAAATATTTTGAAGTCATGCGACTTGCTCTTATAAATTGCCCTCTAGGAATGTTTTTAACAACATGTCTAGGGTGATTACTTGTGTAATGCAAATAATTATTGTTAAACGTCGCCTTGCGAAAAATACGACTGTGTAATCTGTGGTCTTCTGAATCCCACCAAAGAAACACGTCTAGAAAATTTACTTTTAATCCAACACAATCTTTGGTAAATTTAAGGTAGTTGGACAATGAATTAATTTCAGAGAGATATGAATCAGTAGTATTTAAATCACCTTCAATAATGAAAAACAAATCATCAACATAACGGCAAAAAAAGGAAATGTTGAATTTCTTACTTAAATGGGGTAAAAACTCATACTCCCACCAAGCCATTACCAGGTTGGCATACGCTGGAGCGGCAGGAGACCCCATTGCAACTCCCCTCTTTTGCCTATAGTAAGTTTTCTCAAAAATAAAATAATTGTTCTCTAGAATTATATCCAAAAAACCACAAATGGTGGATATGACGCTTGTTGTAAGTCCATAATTCTTTTTAGATAAAAGACAGCGTACAGCTTCAACACCTTCAAAATGAGGTATACAAGTATACAAAGATACCACATCAATCGTTAACATAATATGTTTCTGATAGTCAAATGCTCCACGTTGCACATATGTATTTAATTTGCTCAAAAAATGCCATGAGTCTCTAACATATGAGTCTTCTTTTTTCAAACATGGTCCCAGTACAGCATCTATAACAAGGGAAATACCTTCAGTTACAGAATGCGGTGAGGAGACAATTGGCCTAATAGGAGGATTCTTCAAACACTTGTGGGTTTTAGGAATCTCAAAAATGACACCAATTCTGGGTTGTTGTATAGTGCAAAAATCAAAAATCTCATAACCAATGTCACCAGACATAAGAGCGTCATATAAATATGAATTAATATTTCGTTGTTTCTGTAAAATTTCATAGAAACTAATAATTTCATATTCTTCAGTGTTGCTTAAAATCTCAAACATCTTAGCCTTATATAATTCTTGCTCCATGATGACAGTATTGCCACCTTTGTCACTTTTCATAAATCTAAAATTTTTACATAAACTTTTTAAATTATAAAGGGCTTTTGTCTCATCAAAATTTAAGTTTGAATGTGTGTTTGATCTAGTTTTAAACATCTATTCTAAATCTTGAATACACAATTCTTTGAATACTTTAATAGTATGATGTAATGAAGGAGTGAAAGAAGAAGGTTTAACCAAAACTTTGCTTTTAACAGGAATGTCATTCATGATATAAAATAAATTCAACTTCCTTGTGTATTTTTTAATTTCTACAACAGTTTTACTGTAAATAGCTCTAACTCCAGGGACAAAATTCAATCCATAACTTAAAATTTTTAGCTCAGTGTCAGTGAAACAATGATTACTTAAATTAACAAGACCAAATTTTTCAATAACAAAGTCTATGTTTCGTCCCCCGAAGATCCTGAGGCAAGAAAAGTCCGGCTTCTTGTCAAAATAGTCTGTTTGTTTGCGTGATTTTTCTTGTTGAAAAAAAGAGAAGTAGAACCTTTTGTTGCTACTTTAGAAACAGTCCTCGCTTTGTTTTTAACATTGCTGTTACTGTTAGAAACTGTATATATATATATATATATATATATATATATATATATATATATATATATATATATATACCCTTTGCCCATATAACCTCTGTATGACCCCAGTGGTGCATGTGATACCTGCACAGTAATGTGTTGTGGCAATCTCACTAGTGATGAGTTGTATTCCTGGCCCTGTCAAGTGTGACAGTGTGTGTGCATCCCTGTGAGAGTTTGGCTGTTGACGCTAGCACCTGTTCATGAGGACAGGCATGTGTACTACACCTACCACATAGCTACCATATCCCTGTTGCAGATGTCACTCACCATCACATATACGTTATGAGGGCTCCTCAACATGTAAGCTATGTGGCGCATCCAATAACTGCATAGAAATGTGTTAGCACTACATAGTCATCAGGGGTTTGATACCTTGTGCTGGTAGGTGTGTGACATAAACATACTTAGGTATTACTCTCCCACCACTCCCTGACTTTTCTTTTCCTCTCTCACTCCCTCAATGGTGGATGTGGAGACCTACACCTGCTTTGCTTAGGCAGCAGCATGAGTATTTTAAGTGATGCTCATGACCAGCTGATGGCCTCTGCACGAATGCAGCCCTCCTCTAGCTGATTGCATGTGGAACAGCTGTGGTAACATTCCCATAGCCAATTGCATGGAAACACACTCCAATATCAAGGAACATCATGTTGGTTTTGGGCTTTTTCATTCACTGTGTGAGCAGGGACTTGATCTGTTGTTTGGCAAACAGCATCTCAGATGGATTGGGGATTTATCTAACAACATACACTGTGGAAACAGGCCAATACACAGGAGGGGGATGTGCCTGACCTGACTACAGACTTTAAGTGCTGCTATACTGCATTTGGAGTAATGTTGGTTTAACAGGGTGTGTGTGGCTATGGCTGTCCTACATGTTTTAATACCTGCCATGTCAGTGCTATGTTTATGAGGAAACCCCTATATGTAGGGTCATCTGCAGACTGGGCAGATTGTGGTGCCTTTTGTGTCATGTGTTACCCACAGAGCACCTATCTGTGAACTGCAGAAGGTAGTGTGAGGATTGCAGTCTGTAGATGGTGACAGCTGTGAGAGTTATTGACTTCTTATCCCTCATAGGACATATGTTGCAACAAACCCTGTTACAAAAGTAAATGCATGATGTTATCACAGCAACATGTCAATATTGGCCCTGTGTATGTACATCCAGCCACAACTCTGTCATCCTTTGTACAGATGTCATGCAGTAAAAGGTGCATATGTATTGTACACCATAATTAGTGATGTTATATCTGATAACAAGCCAGCGAGATATCAGACTGCTACACATGTTATGTATAGTAGGCTTTAAATTTAATGACATAACCTGGGCATTCTGTGGTTGTGTGTACAGTACTGAGGTCTGATTACTTATGGTGAATGTCAACAGTGTGTGTATTGTTAATATGTACTTTGGCCTGTGTACAGACTGTGGTAGATGTCATTGTTCTTTGTCCCATTCTATCTGATGTTACATACTGCTCCACTGTATGTTACCCTATTGGCTTAAATGTTTGTAGGGCCATACCCACACATGTCCCATACCAAAGACAGACATCGGACCATACTGTGTAGCAGCCCAGTATATGATATGTAGGGTTAGTGTGTGAGTGGCACATATGAGGATGGTGTTGAACAGATAACCCATATACTGTACTATTATGCTAGCTTACCATATGTGGCTGTGGCTGTGTTCACATTGTTTGTGGTTATGCACTTTCACACTGATGTATCATACTCTGTGCTGTGACATGCCTGTAGAGCCTGCTATACATGCTGGTACATGTGCATTCCCCATAGAAAATGTAGGCCAGTGTTGAGCCAGTCTGCCTGTAGCCTGCACAGTGCTTTGTTACATGCCTAGAAGCTTAGTGTACTTACCCAGTGAGATTTCATGTTCAGATACTTGCCAGATGTACTGCTGCTGGGCCACCTTTAATAGCCATGTATGTTAGACAGAGTGGTGGGATGCTGTAAAGATGTATGTCAATATCTTGTGGGTAGTATGTGGCCATGGCACTCCTGTACCAGTGATTATTATGTGTCAGGACAGACAGAGGTGTGTGAATGCATAACCTATGGGGCGATATGTATACCAGTTGTTACGTGTTATACCCATCTACATGGCTGTTGACATCCACATTGTCAGGCTTGGTCCACATGTCTTGCACTAAGGGGTTCTTTGTATACCTGTGGATTGTCAAGAGTGTGTCAGAACATCCACATATATTGGCTATCTCTGCTGTAGACCACGGGAGAGTTACGTGCTAGCAGCGGTACTGTACAGTGATGTCCTTAGGATGTCTGTCAGTAGCCAGTGGTGCACATGTTAAAAGCATATATGACTTCCCCACGCACCATGTCTGTGAAGACAATCCCTATTACAGTAGCAATGGTCTACAAATATACCTGCTATATATACCTGACATCCCCTGCACTACGAAGTTAGGACAATAGGGGCTGAGGTAGGGTTACACCCCATGTTCAGGACATATGGTGAAAATATATGTATATATAATTATACAGATATCTAGATATATACACATATACATACTGACATATATAGATGAATATGTATATGTACATAGATACACATGTAAACACCCAGATATATACATATACAGAGCAATATATGTCTACACATATATAGATAAAGATACATATGCACATATACTTATGGATATCTACATATATATTGACAGTAGTAGGTATATCAGAATAGATATGTATGCACATATAGTTATATATATATACAGATATACCAACATAACTAGGCATATCTATACACATAGGATGTGCATACATATATAGCTATATATACATATATATATATATATATATATATATATATATATATATATATACATATACATATATCTATATATACATATATCTACGTATACATAAATGTATATGAAGAGATGTACACATGGCCATATATATGTAGCACTATACAGATGTGTATACAGACATATGTATGAGTATACATGTGCATGTACATGTAGACATATATAGATCTATTATATGTATACAACCATATCCCTGTCATGAGTAAACCTCACGGTTGTGTATACCCTCCCAGATGTATCTTACCGTATGTAACTGCTATGTGTACATTATGATAAAACAACATAAGTGATGCAACAGTCATATTAATAACAAAGACTACACAATTTGGAAACTAAAGGCAATTGTTCAATACTGCTCAATATGTGTATTGACAGCAATATTCTTAAAACAACAGCTGTCTTCACAGTGGTCATGGTGTAGTGCTTAAGTGCTGTGACTTCAGTGTACAGGGTCCTCGGTTCAAGGCTTGCAAGGGCTGTTTATTTTGTTGTTGAGTAGAACAAGGGCTGTCAGATACAGAGTGGTTAAGGCAGTTTTGAGCAGCTCTAAGTGCGTTTGCGTGGGTTTGTGTGAAGCTAAGCGGTGCTAACCTATGGATTAACGTTCGGATGCTTACACAGTGTAGGCTTTGCTTACCAGTATGCAAATCAGCTCAGCTGTTATATTGCAGCAATGTTGATACTTGCTAAGCATGGCTTAGCCCTAGTAACCAGGTCACACCACCCAGTCTGATAATCCATAATAAGTGTATGTAATGCCATGTACAATACATGCACCCATGTGCTGTCATTGCAGTAGCAAGGGGTGTGAGTGTCATGTGTGGGACACAGACATATAAGAGGCCTGTACAGCACTGTTATCCATGTAAATGTGTTACATACAGGTTTAGTAGTTCAGGGTACACTCTGTCACACTGGCATGTAGTGTATCATGGCAGTACTACTGTTGACAGTGCTAACCCAGGTAACAGCAAAGTGCTAAATGTGGTACTGTGGTACTGACAACAGGCACACCTGCGGGCATAGCTGGACACTGAGGCTTTCCTGTTGTATCCCTGGTGTATGAGCTGTGTCACAGTATATACCCCTTACCGGGTAATGATCAAACATGTGGAATGTAACTGTAGGCTACCGTCTGTACAGCACATGTTAGTGAGGGCTTCCAACATGTAGTCATGGCATACATATTGCTGTCAGACGTCTATCTGTCAACACACTCATGCTACTGCATAGCTACTTGCCAAGCTGATGACTGTCAGTCCCTGTACAGATGTGCAGATGGCAGGTATCCAGCTGGGATATGTACAGGCAACCTATGCTTGATTGATGCTGACATGTCTGCTCAGCTGTGTAAGAACTGGCACATATAGAAGATGTCACCCTGTATGCACCATGTGCCATGGGTACCTCCACTATACTACTACAGTCAACCAAACATGCTTGGGTACAGGTCTCCATCACAGACACTAACCATGTGTTATAATGCATGTTGCATACATGTCAACTTGATAACCTCAATGGCCATGTGCAGGAGGTACCTGGAGGATTGGCTGTTGCATGTCATTCTCACCCTGAGGGTCACCACAGTAGTGTCTGTCGATAGATTGCCTGCCACCATCTGGCAGGTGGCAGGATACCACTGTACACACAACCCCTACACAACCCATCTCCCCTTGGACAATAGCTAGGTGCACAGCTATGACCACCTGCAGCAATGCACCCCTGTACTGACACATGTGTACGTGTGCATGGCTGAGTATAGCAGTGTCTGCATGTTAGCACACCTGTACTTGAAAATTCCATGAGGGCCTTCACAACCAACACAGCATCCATTTCCATAGTCAGTTGTGGCTGCAGCTGTATGGGACATTACATGTACCCTGTTAAGCTCCCACCCATACCGGCTACATGAGCCCTGTAGTACTAGCACAACAGTGTTTTACAAATGGGTTGATAGGCATCGGATACCCATTGTGTTCTGGCATGTGTGTGTAGTTGTGCATGTCCATATATCTGTAGGGTACAGCATTCCGAGGCCTCATACTGCTATTACAATCTTCATTGCCACACAGTAGTACAGATATTGTTGTTGCTACCCATAGATGAGGTATGACAATGCAACACCATACTACGCGTGTGGCATGTACATTAGATGCATATCTCTGTAGTACCACTGTTGGGGTATAGTATGGGTTGTATCACAGTTGTAGCCTATGTGTGATGATGGGTATGGTAGAGTGTCATCATGGCTTTCAGGGAGTACAATATCCACTGGGGATATGGGGGATGTGTACACTGTTATTACACTAAGATACACCTGGTATATGTCCCATGTACCACATTATGGTTACCACTGTCACCATCAACCATACAGGTAACTGATACCACAACCCAAGCCAGTTATGCATGTGCTGTGTGCAGCCTACCTGTAACACATTGGACACATGGTCAGTTTAGTTAGCAGCGATAGGCCCTGGTTTCTCAGATGTGTGTCTCGCTGTTATGTGTCTGTTTATGTGTATATGATGGTATGTCACACTACGTATTATCCATATACACCATTTACATCCCCCATTAGGATACTGTACATGTCTGGGGATGTTCTGCATGTAACATGTGACATGCGACACACCTCACCCTAAACACTGTGTGGTGTGTGCAATGTAAGCCACACACTTCAATATCACTACCTAGCTGGGGGTAGGGTCTAGTCCCAGTGTTGCCAAGTAACAGTGTGCATGCATGTGGATGGGTCTACATCAAGTTGCAGTGTATACATGCCTCAGTGGGTCACCTGTCTACGTGGCACAGGTAATAAATGTTTTAGTAACCTGTGACATGTGTTCAACTGTACCTCAGATATGTCACACCCATGGTGTCAACACAGTGACATACCCCATTGTGGAATATGACTGCAGACCATCCTTGTGCTGACACATGTACAACTACAGCATAAATGGATAGCATTATAGAGACCACAGCCAACCTGTGTTACTAACAGCTATAATGCATCATTGCTGGATGGCTACACTATCTGCTGTTTATGCATTACACTTTACTCCTTACAGCATGTTGCACTGCAGTACTGTGGTACACTGTAGTACAGTCACCGTGTGCAGCAGAACCATATCAGCCTGTCCCTGCATTGATGGTATGGATGACAGGGGATGTGGCACAGATATCATCCTATGCACAGGGTGTGATGCTGGTTTGCCAGAGGCCGAGGCTGAGCCATACATTTGACACCATGTGTGTGGGTGAGGGGTGTACTGCAGTGAGCTTGGCATGGTGATGTGGCGTGTATAGGTATGGGATTGCCCTAGGTGTGTTTGCATAGTCTGTGGGTATGCATGCACACAGTTCTGCCATGTGGCTGTCCTACACAGGTGTTTATGGACAGCTGCAGACCATACCTGGCAGGGTGTGCAGTTCACTGCCTTAAGCCATGGACACATTGACTGTGCCTGCCAGGGGTTCCATGGGCATGTCCAGGTACAGGCCTCAATGTGCTACTCTCACCTGCTGATGACAAATGTCCTCAGGTACCAGTCCCCACCTAGGACTGGCCAGGACCATGTGCACATGGCCTGCTATGGTGTGGTGTGGACAGTACACACCCTGCACTGCCGGGGCTACTACTGCCACTATGGGAGCCCTTTGGTGTCCTGGCATGTCCAAGTTGACTGCCAGCTGTTGGTGTTGCTGGCCCACATCCATGTGGTGGTCACCGCATCCCCACCACATCCCCACCACACATTGAAGTATGGACAAACCATGGCCGATGATTGCCATCATCTTTCCATGCTGTCTCTCTGTGAGCGTGGTATATGCACGGATGGAACCAGACAGTTCACGGAGGTTGTCGCTTACAGATATGAGAGCATCCCTCCACAGCCTTAGGCCCTGTCTGATGTAATGTTCTATACGTTCCTGTGCCACCATGACAGCCTGAAACATACACCTGCTGGTCCCAGCTATGTTGCCTATGCCTAGAGCATGATATCCAGCAGCCCTACCATGAGCACCCTGGGACATCCGCCTATGTGGTGCCCTGCCAGACATCTAGCTATGCCTACTGTGACTAGACACAGTAGGTATGGTTACCACACTTTCCTGTGCACTGCCACCAAACGCCAGCTGTCCTCCTGCTATGGCCACTGGTGATGGGTTATGTGAATGTAATGCTCAGTACATGCCAGATATGCTGCTCATTCAGTCTGTCATGTGTCAACTGTAATATATGGAGACACTACCTCGTGTTGACTAGTACTTCCCCAATGCATCTGTAGGCTGCATATGTGGGTTGTAGGTGACCTCCCTGCAGAATGCGATATTAAGGGTGTACCAGGTGTCTACCTTCTCTCTCAATGCCTGTTCCATGCTACAGACCATATTGTACTATCAGTTGTCCTTTGATTACACACAAGACAGGTATTCCTGGTGTGTAATGTGGCAGTCCATGTCCATGTACTGCATGGTCCCAAAGAGAGGTACAGCTGTATGAACACCTCACAATCTCACATGTGCATACATGGCCACCCACACAAACACACACATGCACACACGGATCCTACATACATCCACCTCCCTCCACTTCACCAAAGTGACCCTACAGACAAACTAACTAACTACCAGGATGCACACACACAAACATACAGGTGAGGTTGCACAATGATAGTACACACAGTCCTCCTATTACCCATCTACCAACATGCAGAACATATGGCACAGAACAGCATGCAGTTCAGCTAAAGTCAATCCATGCTAGCAACAGTATACATGTGTGTGATGCATGTGCTGTGTCACAAGGTGATGCCCCTTCCTCTGGATACCACTGCACCCATGTACACAGTACTGCTGTGCACCTGTTCTGCACCCTGCCATGTACTGTGCACCACACTTCACAGGTTTACAACCCATTGCAGACTGTGTAGTACTGTGTCAGTTATGTCAGCTTTGATGCTCACAGCCCCTATGCTTACCAGCAACACATACCTGGGATGATATGTGGACAGTTGTCATTTGTGAATGCCTGATACCTGATTTACAGCTTTCAACATCTGCGAACCATGTATGACCAATCCAATATTCTTACACTAACAATCATCAGAGCATACCATGGCTATAGAGGGTGTACACACCCTTCCTAATATGATGCACCCATCCATGATCTGCATTGGGACCACATCACTGCATATCTTAACAGTACATGTGCCTGATATGTGACATATGTTCTGTACTTTCACATGCAGTGTCTACGGAATGTGTTAGGTGTGTGGATGCTGATCGTGATGCATACACTCTGTGTGGGCAATATGTGTGCTATGATGATTTGACAGACTTCTTGTTGTGTGTACTACAGCAGTGACTACTCCTGGCGTGGATATACCAGCATGGGCCATCTGCAATTGCCAGTGTATGTTCAATCTGCCCTACACATGTTCCCCTACTCAGCATGATTGCAAGGTCTACTATGTGCACATCCCTTGGTGTTCACACACTGCCATCACTATTGCTGTGGAGGTAGGGTTACATCTGCCATAGGTCCTGAACCTGACTATATGCGGATACTGCCATTCTTAGCATCCTTAGGTTCCCTGCTACAGTGCACCAGTGTGTCATGCTGACACCTCCCCTCCTTCAGCCTTTTTTGCACATGCATGACAAGTAAGCCCTATACATGTGTGTCACTTTGCAGTGTCCCATACACTGAACACCACATGTTACAGCCTAGTCCCAGCTGATAATGTGGACTAATATAATGCCATATGCCATAGTGTATCTCTGAAGCAGTTGCCATTGTCCTACAGGTATATACAGTAGTGTTGCACTGTATATGAGTGTTGTACCAAACATTTCCCTACTGTAGTTCATGTCTCCCACCAGTATCTTACTCCCTGTGGACACATTCTGCAATGACAGGATGTTAGCTATCATACAGGTGTCTGACATACCCTTTCAATACCCCATCATGGTCACCCTGTGATGCCGTGCATTTCACAGCAACAATACGTGCACATGTACAGCATACATTCTGGGTAGGTGTGTTAGATGTGTGCATTGGATATACCATCACCATTACATGCCTAATGTATTGGCAAGCATCTACATAAACCATACTCACCAGCTACAGGCTGCTGCCTTGGTGGTATCCTGAAGGGACCTACATAAGAGGGTGAGAGATGCAATGTCAGTGGCCACAACTGTGGCAGTGCTACAGGGGTGGGTGCAGTATTGCAATACATCAACGGTACATTTCCACAATACTACCACATCTGGACATCTGTTTACTATGCAGCAACACAATATATTTATGACATGTCAGTTATGCATGCTCTACCTGTACCGATGCAGATGTATATGCAGCAGTGGTCTACTGATGTGCCCTGTGTCCTTACCTGCACGGTCCTTGGCTGGTGTGAGGGTGACACCCACCTCCACAAAGGTGTACAGCGGTTAGTGGTTTGCCGGATGGGTAGGTGCCACGAGGCTGGCCAGGAGCTCCTCCACACGTGTCGGAGGGAATGGATGGCATACCCCCCTGTGGTGAGGTGACCCCCTGGACTGCAGCAGCATGCAGACAGACATTGCAAAGCAGGTCATTACAGTGATGCCGGATCTGCTCAAAACTGCGGTTGTGCAGTCCGACATCATTGGCCCTGCAGACTGCTCCTACTGGTCATGTGCAGTCCTGCCAGACAGCACAGGGTAGTGCTGGATTAAGTATGTGATCAGCACTTCATTCTCTGCTGCTAAATATGTTGGAAAACGTGCATGTGACATCTTGGCTGAAAGACATAAAGATGGAAACAGGTCTTAGCAACTCGTACAGCAAGGTTACCACAGTTTTTAATGCACATCTCTGTAACCCCCCCTCACCATATCAGCTACAACAAACTGTACACACAACTCATTAGGTATGGCTACAGCTTACCTACCATTGGGACAGATATTGTATTGTACCACACTTTCTGCTATGTGATTGTAGCCATGTTTTCTGTGTGGAAACTATCATTGCTGGCCTGTTGCAGACTATTCACCTGCATGCCCTTGTCAGGGCCACTATGGTTCCATGCATGCCTGTGGTATGGCTGCTTTGTGATTGCTGCACATCTGACATTCTGTGTTATTGGAGATATCTATGCATACTGTTGGATATGTTCCGGTATTGTGTAGACTATTACTACCAACATATGTTCTATAACAATGACAGAATAACATGTATATGTACTATTGGCCAGCAGAACTACCTCTCCAGACCCATCTGCCCATGTTACCTGGCCACATCACATGTGTGTCCCATTTGGGCCTCCTCATGTACTGGTCCAGCAATACCGTCCGGTAGAGCCAACCCGGGGGATGTTGCCCCACCTGGGAGTACACAGACATGTTCTGTCTCCTGAGGTCAGGTCTAGGGTCTGTTCCATAATGGGCTCCACAGACACATGTGGGATGTGCTACATCACTCTGAGGCATCCAGTACATATTCACAAGGCTGACGTGCTCCTCCTGCTCAGCCTCCAGGCCAGGCACCTTCAGGACGTGGACTGCTGTTGTGAGTATTAGTGGGTGGGAGGCTTGTTCCCATTGTGTCCATATTGGGACCCTTGGGGCATCCACATCACAGACCACACACACCATTCAGGGTGTTCAACCACCACATTTGTCACATACCACCCCTGTAGACTGTCCTCTATATCTACCAACCCTGACCACCTCCACAACTATACCTGCCATACTTCCCCATATTCCCATTCCATACTTCATACGAGGGCAATGTAGTCCCAGCAAGGGGTTAACATGTGACATACCCGTCCATGTTGCATCACTGCCAGCTGTGATATCTGTGTGTATTGCTATGTGTGCTGTTGCCTCACACATAACATGCATCACTGTAGTGGTAATATAGGGGACATGTATTTACATACATATATGTCTGTGTGTGTATGTTTGTATATATGTAGACATGTGCATATAGGTATATATCTATATATGTGTAGATATATGTGATGTATATATGTGCTCATAGATATGTCTACACATAGGTATATGTATGTTTGTGGACATGCATGTTGATATATATATATATATATATATATATATATATATATATATATATATATATATATATCTTTATATATGTGCTCATACACTATGCATACCTATATATATAGCAGGCATCAGGTCTACAATCTCACAACACCTTCCTGCACAGCTGCACTTTTCTGCCGTGCTACAACACAGACAGATGCCACATAATGACACAGCCTGACATTAGAGGGGTATATGTAGAACCTGATTGCAGGTAACCATATTACACACCTATGGCATTCCAGCATGCTACATTACCGATTAACCTGAGTATCCTGCAAGGGGTGGGCTGTGGGTCCCACGTGTCTGTCATAATGGCATTACTTCCACCAGCAGCTATTGGCCACATAATATACATACTTCCCATTACACAACACACACTATGATGGTTTACATCTTGTCAGTCAATGCTGATCTGCACAGCTGATAGCTATGGCCCACTACCCACAGGGACAGACACTATTGTCCATAGCAGTTTTTCAGCTGAACATCATTACAACAACACTTGATGGCACATATAAATGATTCCACATCATCTATCCCATTATTATGTACCAGATACTGCATTCAATTACATGCATATATACTTCACACACCTGTTTTGGGAATGATGTGTGTTCTGGATAGTTTGCAGGTTTCTTTTTCTTTGACTTTGCCATGCCTTTGCCTTAGACCTTTTTTATTTTCTTTCTCACTCTCTTTCTCTCTCTGTCTTTCTCTCTCAGTCTCTCTCCAGTAAATGGATTGAATTGCTTTGACTAGATTGCAGCATGGTTTTGTAGGTAATGCACATGATCAGGTGATGGCCCCTACACCAATCACTGTCCTTCACTTGCAAACTGCATGCAGCTTGTTGTGTAGTAGTTCAGATTACCACTGTCATGGCAACCACCTACTATAAATCCCTACATCATGTGGGCGTGGTCCCTTTACCTTTTCTGTGTGATGGACATCCTTCCTGTGTGTGGGCATATGTGTTACAGACAGCAGGTAGCAATACCTCTTACAGGAAAACCTGCACACTCAGGCCAGCTACATATTTGTAGGAGGTTCCAGAACTACAGACAGAGTGTGAATAGAGTTGTTGTATGCATTTTATAGTACTGATGTTACTGGGTTTGTGTGTACATACTTGTTTACCTTGGGATTCTGTCTGTCTGCATAGTTCCCAACTGTGGGCCTATCCCCTTGATGGCCAGAGGTGTGCCTATTATGCTTTGTCTGTCCACCACACAGGTCTTGTGTCAGATATTTCACTGGCATTGTGTGTGTTGAGTACTATCAGTACATGGCTACATCCATTTCTGTTTCTAACTTCATATTCCTGACTAAGGATATGTTGCAGACTATCCTGTAACACCAGTGACTTGCTTAGTGTATGACAACAGTTTTACACATATGGGCCTGTGTTCCAGCCTCTGTCCTCCACCTACATACCGGGCTTTGCACATATGACATGCTGTCAGGGGTTGTTCTGTAGTGGGTTGTGAGTATGTCATGCTGCCATTCCTGCCATCAGTCCACTGCTGTTGTGTCCCCTACACATACGGTGGGGTTGCGGTCATATATGTGTGGGCTTCACCTACACAATACATGTGTGCCCTTATGCACTCCAGAGGCCAGAGTATGTAACAGTGGCATATGGCCCTGCATTATTGACTCTGGAGGGGAGATGCACCATAACTAACCTAGGCTGTTACAACATGTGGGGGTATCAGGGGTGAGCTGCCTTAAGGTATCTGGATGTACATTACCATACAATCCACCTTAGTTAAATGCAGGCCTACTGCCACTTGCCATACAGACTGTTCTGTTGTCAGTGTACTTGAGATGGTGTCAGTTATGCCTTGCTATGTAAAAGTTACATCCCATTGTGTCAACTAAGGTCTTTACCCAATAAGGATTGTCTACAGAGTGCAGATAAAGGCTGTGAGCTATACATCTGCATTACTTACTGTTGATTGTTTGGTATCCTGTGGCCCAGTCTGTCTTTATTATTGTACTACTTGAAGGCCTTGACCTGGACAGCAATATTTGTAAACCTTTCCAGACTACTGTATTAGTATAACTGTTTTACAGTTGCATTATTCAGTTTATATGAATGTCTGTGTCTAAACAGCTGTATGACATGGCATATACAACTATTATAGTACACAAATAAAGCATTCCCATTTATGCAAACCTGTGTGTGGTGTTATATCCTTTGACCTCTCTGTGGGTATATGTTGCAGGCAACGATTGCCATTTGTATATGTGGCTTATACAGTGTCCAGTTGGTAAGGTAGCAACCGTAAGCATAGTGGCTGTTCCATATTGTGTGCACCTTCTACATATGTATCGTACTATACATAGCTCTGCGTGTGTATATGTAGTCACATATACATATATATATATATATATATATATATATATATATATATATATATATATATATATATATATATATATATATATATATATATATATATATATATATATATATATATATATATATATGTAGATATATATATGTAGATATATATGTATATCTGTATCTGCATATATGTGTCATGTGTATATGTATCCTAGGGATGTTGATTGCTTCCACATTGTACATTCCATATGGCAGCCAGACTGTACTGCATGATATGTTACTGTTACTGATACCAGCCTGACATCATACAGGTGGGATGGAGTACTGTTAACATCTTGTGCCCATGTCATGTCAGGTCCTGGTTATGGTATCTGCAACAGTTGGTAGTGTATTGCAGGGCAGATGTGTTTGACTGTTGGGGGGGGTACCTATTCGTACAAGACGTATGTTGTACGGGGCCTCTCAACCACATTAATGGTGCATGTGGACATATATGATTTTGTTATGTTCCCATTGTTATCTACAGATGTATGTCTATATATATATATATATATATATATATATATATATATATATATATATATGTATCTGCTTACATATATATATATATATATATATATATATATATAAAACTTGCTATATATATATATATATATATATATATATATATATATATATAAAACTTGCTGTCTATATATATATATATATATATATATATATATATATATATATATATACACATACAGATGTAGACATATATGTCTATAGATGTATGCATTTATATGTTTATATATATATATTTCTATATTATATCTATATATACATGGATAGATATGTTGTATCTATTTAGATATTAATATATACACAAACACACATACATCTACATTTTTGAATACATTCCCTGTACTGGTGAATGACTGGGCTGGATGATATGTTTAAGAAAACATCAGGGCTATGTATTTCTGACATCGCTTAGTAGTTAATCATGTTGGCTATGGTGTGCAGGATCCTAGGTTTGAGCCTAGCAGGTGCTATTTATTTAGTTGCTAGGCAGAACAAGGGCCATTGGATACAGAGTGATTAAGGCACTATTGAGCAGTTGTAAGAGGGTTTGCACGGATTTGCATGGAGGTAAGCACTGCTAACTTCCAGTTACAGTTTCTTATACTCATTTAGCTTTTAAATTGCTTAACCAGTGTAGGCACTGCTTACCCCCATGCAAACAGGCTTAAACCCACTTACTGCTGCTTAAAAGTGCTTACTCCCACTTACCCTAATGCTAATTTCATTAAAAGAAAAGAAAAAAGGGTTGATAGGAAAGTGGTGAAAATGGGGCACAAAGAGAGAAAGACAGTAGGGAAAATTGCTAGGGATGTGCAGGAAGGGTGTAGGGAAGGTCCATAGCTGTCCATTTCCTCTACAGCAACAGCTGTGCATATACACTGAATTTGGAGGTAGATTTGGACACTCTAACCCCTGGGAGAGGGGTGAGGACAACAATAAGTTGTGATGCCAATTAGACCGGATTACATGTGTCCAGTGGACACGTGAGAAATGGACAGCTATGTATGGGGCAAGATTTTTTTTAGGAACAGATTGCCTTTTTTTTTTCAGGTGAGAATGGGGTGTTGGGGAAGGATAGTAGGTATAACGAAAGACAAACTAATGAAAGCAAATCCAAAAGTCCAAGGTAGTACATGGTATTAAATGTAAAAACGTTTATTAACAACTTAAAATGCTTTTCGTCACCAAAGGTGTGGTAACTTCATCAGAAATGAATACCAAATTAGTGCAAACATTTTAAAATACACACAATAGGTGGACACATGTTAGAAACAAACCAATCAGTGGAGTGTTTCATTTAAAAAAATAAACCATATGTCACATTAGTAACAATGTAATACTCTATAAGAACCCACTCAAGTACCTAAAGTTAAAACATATTAATAAAATTATTAATAAAATGAGTGAGCGAAAACACTACCAAAACATACTATTTATATATCTATAAAAGTATATTTATATGTCAATTTATATGTAATACTCCTATATATGTATATAAATACCAGTTTGTTATAATAAATTAAAAAATTTAAAAGTATGCAGTACTTACATTTTTAACTACTGAAATCTTTCACCTAGCTAAACTTTTTAAATTTTAACAAACAAGAAATGTTGCAAGCCTCGTTTAAACCAGGGTATGCAAAGGCATTTAACAACAATTGCCATTCTAGTTCATGGTCTTCCAATAGTAATGCTAAAGGACCACATCTAATATCAGGCTGAACCTGGTCAATAGCTTTAAAACAAAACTTATGACCACCACACAAGTAACTTGTGTTCACCTATTGTGTGTATTTTAAAATGTTCACACTAATTTGGTATTCATTTGTGATGACGTTGCCACACCTTTGGTGGGGAAAAGCATTTTAAGTTGTTAATAAACTTTTCTACATTTAATACCGTGTACTACCTTGGACTTTTGGACTTGCTTTCATGTTGTTAATAAACTTTTTTATGTTTAATACCATGTACTACCTTGGACTTTTGGACTTGCTTTCATGTTGTTAATAAACTTTTTTACGTTTAATACTGTGTACTACCTTGGACTTTTGGACTTGCTTTCATTTTGTTAATAAACTTTTTTATGTTTAATACCATGTACTACCTTGGACTTTTGGACTTGCTTTCATGTTGTTAATAAACTTTTCTACATTTAATACCGTGTACTACCTTGGACTTTTGGACTTGGTTTCATGTTGTTAATAAACTTTTCTATGTTTAATACCGTGTACTACCTTGGACTTTTGGACTTGCTTTCATGTTGTTAATAAACTTTTTTACATTTAATACCGTGTACTACCTTGGACTTTTGGACTTGCTTTCACGTTGTTAATAAACTTTTTTACGTTTAATACCGTGTACTACCTTGGACTTTTGGACTTGCTTTCACGTTGTTAATAAACTTTTTTACGTTTAATACTGTGTACTACCTTGGACTTTTGGACTTGCTTTCATGTTGTTAATAAACTTTTTTACATTTAACACCATGTACTACCTTGGACTTTTGGACTTGCTTTCATGTTGTTAATAAACTTTTTTATGTTTAATACCATGTACTACCTTGGACTTTTGGATTTGCTTTCATGTTGTTAATAAACCTTTTTACGTTTAATACCATGTACGACCTTGGACTTTTGGACTTGCTTTCATGTTGTTAATAAACTTTTCTACATTTAATACCGTGTACTACCTTGGACTTTTGGACTTGCTTTCACGTTGTTAATAAACTTTTTTACGTTTAATACCGTGTACTACCTTGGACTTTTGGACTTGCTTTCACGTTGTTAATAAACTTTTTTACGTTTAATACTGTGTACTACCTTGGACTTTTGGACTTGCTTTCATGTTGTTAATAAACTTTTTTACGTTTAATACTGTGTACTACCTTGGACTTTTGGACTTGCTTTCATGTTGTTAATAAACTTTTCTACATTTAATACCATGTACTACCTTGGACTTTTGGACTTGCTTTCATGTTGTTAATAAACTTTTCTACGTTTAATACCATGTACTACCTTGGACTTTTGGACTTGCTTTCATGTTGTTAATAAACTTTTCTACGTTTAATACCATGTACTACCTTGGACTTTTGGACTTGGTTTCATGTTGTTAATAAACTTTTTTACGTTTAATACCATGTATTACCTTGGACTTTTGGACTTGCTTTCATGTTGTAAATAAACATTTTTACGTTTAATACCATGTATTACCTTGGACTTTTGGACTTGCTTTCATGTTGTAAATAAACATTTTTACGTTTAATACCATGTATTACCTTGGACTTTTGGACTTGCTTTCATGTTGTTAATAAACTTTTTTATGTTTAATACTGTGTACTACCTTGTACTTTTGGACTTGCTTAATTAGTTTGTCTTTCATTGTGCTTGCTTTTATCCAGCTCGTTTGTTACTTATTCAGGGATAGTAGGTATATTTGGGGAGGTAGGTTGGGTAGGTTAACAGACAAGACAAACAAGAAGCATACAGGGGCGGTATATGACACATGTGGGGGGGTAAACATCTTGATGGAGAGGGGTGTTTGGAAATCGGAAGCCCATGAGCCCCCTAGTGGAAACAGTGGGACTGAGGTCCCCACTCATAGGCAGTCACCAATACACCTTCACAGCCCCGATGGTGTCCGTGCTGGTAGCTGAGTCACAGTGCCAGACTGACCCTCTAGTCACAACATGTGGCCCTCAAGCTGGTGTAGAAGATCACCAAGCTGCTGGTTGAGCTCTCTACTCACCACGACCCGGATCTGGTGACCGGTGACAGGTACCTGTCTGCACCCGGTCCCATGGGGCTGAGCCCCATCCCCTGAGGCGGTTCCACCTGAAGGTGGTGCAGGACCAACGGATGAGGATGTCCCTTGTTGGGTCCCAGACATGCTGGTGCCTGGTGCCACGGCCATCTGAGGTGGGACAGGTGGGTCCGCTGGGACCTTCCTTCCCAAAAGTGCTATAGTGTTTAGATTATATCATCATATGTGGGTTAGTAATAGTCAGCACATTCCAGGGTTATGTATAATATAATGCATAGATATTCCCATTAACCCTGACACCAGATATGGAACAGTTGCATAGCAAACAGAACACATGCATATATGAGACCACAGTGGTAATAACAAGAGCATGCAAGTACATTGATGGCACCATGCCACCAGTGTTGGAATAATTCAATATAGCACATGCATGGAAACAAATATAATTATTTATCAACCAATAAGACATAATCTGAACATTGGAAACATTACATACCAGTTGGGGTGGGTATGTAGTTTATTGCTGGAGATGTGGTGGTGGGAGATAAAGATGTAAATTACCAACTAGTATATCCTGTAGTCCACATTACTTTCCTAGTCAGTGCTGATAGCTGTACCTTACCAGTATTACTACACTACCCTATAACCTTAGTTTGGACAGTGATATGGCTGTTGTTACCATTATACATGAACTGATTTTACCTGCAGTATACACCTCTTACCTGGTATACCTGTGGAGGAAATGTTTGTTAACACTAACTAAATGTTTCTACACATACTCCCAGATTCCAGCTTGATGTTGTCCACATAGCTATCCATCTCTTTCTGCACAGACTCTGGCCATGTCTTGACCACATGCAGGTGTACAGGGACATATCGAAACTATTGCCCTCTTAACCTTTATTGATATGGAACACACATATACATGCTTTCCTACACAGTTATATTATGTAACACAGTGTGGGAGATGGTGATCAGTGATACTTTATTATTCAGAGACACTGCAACATTCACTATTCCCTACAATACCAGAGTAAACAGTACCAGTACAGGGTATAAAGGTTTTTATTTCTCAGCACAGTGTTCATATCCAACGTACCTGTGGGAGCAATGATTGCTAGCACTACCTGATTGTTGCCACACAAAGTTCCAGATTACACATTAGTATTATGCACATACATCTCACTCTGTTACTATACACACTCTGGTCACAGCTTGACAACACAGGGGTGTAGATAGAACATACTTGGCTTATTACTCTCCTAACAGTTTCAGGAGTTGCTACAGTGACAGGTTTGTTCTCATAGATGTATGGCAATCACTTGTATTCCCTGCTTGCTGCCTAAACATCTGGAATCATCACACAGACTTCCCGGGGGGGGGGGGGCACTGGGACAGACAGCAGATATGGGCCCATATACTGAACATTCTGGTCTTATCTGTACAGTTGTGAAGTATGATTCTGTATGCAGCCTACTTCCACTCCCAGGGTTCAGACCATGGCTGTGTCTGCCACAACTTAAAGACTGCCCCTTAGAGTTGTGTGTGCTATATAGATATTGCTGTATATCTCCTATCTGCTTTCTGTCTTATAATTTTCCTGTGCTATGGCATTCTGACCTTGTATTACAACACTCTTATACAGATTTCCTAGACAGTTATATTTTGTAGGGCAGTGTGGGCAACAGTGATGAATAATACCTTATTATTCAGAGCAACTGCACCAGTCACAGTGCCATACAATACCAAAGTAAACAGTACCAGTACAGGGCATCATTCTTGTATTTCTGGGCACAGTGTTGGTATCCAACAGACCTGTGGGAGAAATGTTTGTTAGCACTACCTGAATGTTGCCACACACAGTACCAGATTACACATTACTATTATGCACATACATCTCACTCTGTTACTGTATACATTCTGGGCACAGCTTGACAACATGGGGGTGTAAATGGGACATACGTGGCTTCTTACTCTCATAAGGTTTTGGGGAGTTGCTAGTGTGCCAGCTTTGTTCTCATAGATGTGTGTCAATCAGTTGTATTTCCTGTTTGCTACGTATACGTCTGGGATCATCCCACTGATTTCACAGGGGGACAGGTTGACAGGCACCAGATATGGGCCACTTTACTGGACATTCTGGACATATCTGTACAGTTGTGGGGTATGATTCTGTATGCAGACTACTCCCACTGCCAGGATTCGAACCATGGCTGTGTGTGTTAAAAATACAACAGTTCACATCTCAGCTGCATGTGCTATTCAGGTTTTGTTGTCTACCTTTTCCCTGCTTTCTCTCTCTGTGTCCCTCAGTTGTACCAGTTGGCCTCTGGGGATTACACCAGTCATATACAGGCATTCCTACACATTCTATTTATGGTACACAGTGTGGGTAGCAGTGTTTAATACAACAGTACTATTACGTGATTGCAAATCTACATTACCATATGATACCAGAGTATACACATGCAGTCCAGCAGTTAGAACTTGTCAGGCTATTACACTTTATTTGCATACAAACTATATGAGACTCTTTCTGCCATATTCTCCCATGTGTGCAGTACATGCCTAGAATAATACAGGTTTTATACAGGCAATTAATTTACTAATATTTTAGTTTTATTTTCTATGACAGTAAATGCATGAGTATTACTGACCTGCTTCACGTTGCAACCTCGCCAGGTGAAGTAAATGGGCCTACTGGTTCACAGCCTGCTCCATTGCAGCTGTGGGGGACATAAGAGGAATATTTAGCCATACCTATCCATGATATACATGAGCTGGCAATTATTGCACACATAGTGGGGTGATATTTACACACAGCTGGGACATCCCCTGCCATTCTAGCCTCTTGGATCCACTGCTCCAAGAGGTTCCCCTTACGCTGCTTCAGGTCGGCATAGTGATGCCTGACCTGCTCAGCAGTTTTGGGTATGCCAGTGGCACTGGTGAGGTCATGGGTGAAATGGTCCCAGGCTTCCACCTTATATTGGGAACCCTGGTACTGGCCCTGCAGCAGTCTCTGATCATGGTCTTTGACAAGGAGTCCTGCCATGACTCTGGACTCCTGGATGCATCAGCACTGCACCCAAAAGTGCACACCTTCTTCCCTTCCTGACATGGTGCCTGCAAGGGGAAGCTACAACCAGTTATGAGATTTATTCCCACCTGTTCGGTTTAAGTAGGGCCGATTTCCCACACTTTTCCATCATTGGCCAGTTTTGAAAAGGCTAAGCTATGAGCAAACCTGCTTACCTAAGGTTGGCATTGTTTAAAGGGGTATGCCACTGGGCACACTGAGTAAGCTGGCCTACACATTGCTTACACCTCCTAAGCTGGCCCGTGCAATATTTAGCATTGCTTACATTAAACTTTGCATTATATTTTCTTTTTGGCATTGATTTCTTATTCATTACATCTTATATATCTGCCTGGTATCCATGATTAATGTGTACGTACACTTTATGGGGTCCTTGTCTTTTACTGGGGACTTCAACACTCTGTTACAATTATGCCTCACTTCTAGGCTTACTGCTGTACTCCAGTTCACATATTTATGTTATGTAGTGGGTTATAAAGCATATGACATTATACTGATTCCTTTCACAGGTTCAGTTTGATTGTACTATAGTGAGTACTTGTTTGGTGATACCTCCTTCTTCTGTACTGTTGTGATGGCTTGGTGGTTATCAACTGTGACTATATTGTATAGGGTCCTGGGTTTAAGACCTGCAAGGATGTTAATTTTGTTGATGGGCAGAGCAAGGGCCATTGGATACAGAGTGATTAAGGCACTTTTGAGCTGCTGTAAGTAAATTTGCGTGGGTTTGCGCAAGGGTAAGCACTGCTAACCTCCAGTTACATATGCTTACAGGGAGTTAGCTTCAACATTGCTTAACCTGTGTGTGCATTGCTTACCCTTGTACAAATGGGCTTAAACCCACTTACTAGTGCTTACATATACTTACTACTGCTTATTGGTGCTTACACTTTTGCTTACTGGTGTTTACACGCGCTTACAATTGCACTGATTTAGATAGTTATATGTAATGGTTCTTGGGAAGGTGGGGATTTGGAAACTGTATGGAGTTGTCATTCATTACACATTTTACCTTCCATTTGTATCCTTGATTCCTGTGTACATATACTGTATGGGGCACATGTGCTTATAAGGGGACTTTTGCAACATTATGACACTGACACCTGATATGTGCATTTAATGCCTTACCCTAGTTCACAATGAAATGTTATTTAGTAGGTTATACAACAAAAAAATGTTCATAAACTGATTTCACATGGAAAATGGAATGTGCTGCAGTGGACCTTGACACAGGAATGCCTGCTCTTAAGACGAATGCTCTGCCCACTACACTATTGCTATACTGCTTCATTTGCATATATCTTCCTTGTTATCCTCTTCAGCTATTTAAGCTGCATTAATCATAGCTAAGTGATGGGCACACCCGTGCACCTACAGTTAGCTTTAATTGGATTTTTAATAAAAAAAATAAGTGTTTGTTCACTATATTTGTATTTACTTGCTGTTGTACACAAGGGGGGGTGTTGGTGAGGATATACAGACACCTATGAGCAGTTTCAGTCATTTCTTAGGACTTTCTGCTGTCCTGCTTTACGGGAGTATGTATATTCTGAGATCTCTGCTGTCTGACATGCCCCCGGCACTCTTACACGCTCCGTGTAGGGTTAGCAGCTCAGGCAGTGTGCCTCATTAATATGCATAGCACACTGCCATCCTTCTCTTAAATGGCCTAAACTAAGCTAGTCCTGCATGGAAGATTAGTAAATCATGTGTGTGTGTGTAAGGAAGTTTTGGATACTATGAAAATAAATGATGATATATGTTTGTGGACTGGGGGGTGGGATTGTGGAGTAATTTTGAAAATGGAAAATAACAAGATTGCACATATTCCAAGTGTAATAAATGTTGAAGACAATAGAAGTTTTGTAAGATATAGGGGGAAGCCAAAACTTTTTTTTCCCTGTAGAAAGAACGGTCATTATATCAGCAATTGTGGAAAGATTGGACATGAAGCAAAGAAATGAGATTTGATTTGCAAAAATGGGAACAAATGGGACATGGGTAGGCAAACTGTGATGAGTAAATAAAATTTGAAAAACAAGAACAAATACAGGAATGTGTATATGATACAGACAAAAGTGTAGAACATGAACATGGAAAACAAATTATCACATAAGAAGAGAATAAAGAAATAATGTATAAGGAAAATGAATATAATGAAAGTGAAGAATTAGTACTGGAAGCAAGTGAAGAAGAAGATGTAAGCCAGAAAATAGTGAGAGGAAAAAAATAATTCAATAGGGAGAAGGGTAAAAGACAGAAAAATAAAATGTAAAACCGATTGTAAAAGAAAATAAAAAAGATAAGATAAAGATAGAAAATATAATAAATGTGAAAGAACCTGAGCATTCTGTCAGTTAATGTTAATAGTATAAAGAACATTAAAAGAAGATTAGGAGGTTTAGAATGATGTATGCTACTTGACATGAATGTAATTATTTTAGAGATACAAGAATACTAATAGAAGAAAGGATGCAGATGGAAAGTTATGGGTTAAAAGCAGTGTGTGGAATATGGAAAAAGATAAATGTTCAGAGATTGCTGTGTTATGTAATGAAATAGTTAACATTTTAGATTATACTATAGTTGAATTAGGTAGAATAACAGTGTTAGAAATAAGATGTAAGAAATATGCGTATAGAATAATTGCAATATATTCATATGTTACTAAAAAAGAGAGAAAATATTAAAGAAAATCTTAAACTATGTAGGAGTGAATATGGAAATGATATTAATGGGATACTTTAACTGTGACTTAAGAAAAAGAAAGAAAGAAGGGAATGATGTTAAGAGGGTATATGAAATAATGAAAAATGGAAAGTTATATATATGGGGTAATAAACAATGGACTTATTAAATCAGAAATTGATTATTTTGTAATATCTGATAGTTTAACAATTATAAAAGAAGGAACAAAAAGGAATAGGGCTTTCAGATCATTTGGCTATATGGGTAGAAGTAAAGGAAAAGGAAGAACATATAAGATTTGGTAAAGGTATTAAAAGATTGAATGAGAAAAATTTAGATGAAGGAGATAGAAAGGAAATTGATAAGTTATGGAAAGATCATAAAGAAATGAGAATAATCCTTGAAAACTGGACTGATTGGTAGATAAGTTTTAAAGAAACATTAAAAAAACTTTTTTTTAAATGTCAAGTGATGAAAAGAAGGAAAAAAAGCAAAAAAGTTATTAAGCCAGACATTATTTAGAGAGGCATTAAGAAATAATAAAAAAATTAAGAAAAGGAGAAAGAAATACATGAAATGAAACAAGCGAATATTAAGAATATGTTACATAAGCAAAGGTATTTTCTACAAGGAAAAACAAGTGCCTCTATATTTGAGTAAGATAGTGAGAGAAAATGAGAGAATAATAAGTAGGATGGAAAATAAAGGGGAAAAACTGACTACACAAGAAAATATTTGAGTTAATAAAGCAGTATATAAAATATATTTAGGATGAGAGAGAAACAAGAGAGGCAAATATGGAAAGTAAATAAATTAAGTAAAAAAGAGAATGAGATTATGGAGAAAAATATAAATGTAGGTGAGGCTGATGAAATTTTAATAGATGTTGACATGAAGAAAGCTACAGGAATAGATGGAATTGAGTATTATATATATTATAATATGAAAGAATGGCAAAAGTATATTTTGTGGAAGTATTGAATGAATGGTTAGAAAAAGTGATAGCTAAGAAAGAAATATGTACAGATGTCATGAAATCTATATGGAAAAAAGAGGACACTAGAAATTGGAGACCAATAATATTAAATAATACAGACTGCAAAATATTTATGAGACTAATAGGGAGAAGTTTAGGAAAAGGTGTGGCTAGGTTAATGGAGTCTATGATTTTTAGAAAAAAAGGGAAAGAAAGTCAATCCCCCAGATTCTCAAAAGCTTGCACGGCATGCATGATTAGTGTTAGATGAAATTCTGCCAATATGGCTGACGAGCGATCCACGTACGTGCACATCTGATGTGCGGGAGAGCTATAGCACTAGTGCTGCACGTCCCCAGCCCCCGTATGCAAATCACCCCATTTGCAGGTGAAAACCATGCAAATGAGGTAAATATGCCATTCAGGAAGCAGGAATCAGGGTGTGCAGGACTAGCGTAATATGCAGAAATGTACTCAGTTAGTAAACAAGTACGGTACTGCAAACTCCAAAACAGAGCTATGACAGCTCCAAATAAAGGCTGCACATCATTGAAGAAGCATGCCAATGGTCAAGTAGAAGGCCATTGGCATTGCAAAATATTTAAAAAAAAAAAAACTTTTTATTCGCTGATCACTCACTGTTTAAGCATAGGGCAGTAGCGCACAAACGGGATTGGGGGAAATAATAAAATAAACCTAAAATAAGCATTCTAACTAAAAGCAGTAGTCTGCCATGCAAGTCAATGGCAGGCAGAAGACAACCTGGCCAGTGAGTAATGGTTGCTAAGGGGGGAGGCTCAGTGTGGGACATGTAACTATGCATTAGCAGGCAATCCTATGCAAATGAGGTGAAGGATAGTGAATCCCAGTTTTCCCCAGGGTGTGAGGCAGGTCTCAAGAGTGTAAGAGTATAAATAGCCAGGTGTAAGACAAGGATATAGGTGACATCATGGGGGGGTGTCAGGCATACTGTAAGTGGATTGGAGCCCTGTAGCTCGGGATTGCTCCTAGCTTAGCACAGCTAAGCTAGGGGTGTGTCTAAACCTGCCTAGCACTCTTTACAAAGTATAAGCAGGTGTGCGTGCCATGCACTGGATTTTACAGGAAGAAAAAAGAAGTTAAACAAGGAAATAGCAGCTCTGTGCACATTTGAGCACTCTGTTTTCACAGCGCGTACATGGGCTTGAACAGGAAGGCAATGGGAAAGGAAAACAGCAGTAGGAAGGTAACCAAGGAAAACTAGCTGAGCTGACAGGTGAAATGTATCAGAATCAGACAATTGCACAGGCAGCAGACCAGCCCAGGACACTACTATAAACTAAGCAAACACCTTCCCCTCTGTTTTTTCCACACTCTACACCACCGGTGTATACAAGCGTGTAAATTTTAACAAACAAACCCACAAAATGAGAAGGGCTGCAGCAGGCAACATAGAACAACATCTGCAAGAGGCTGAGGGTGGTGAGGATGTGAATGCTGCCGAACAACTGACAGTGAGGAGACAGAGAAGAGTGCACAGACCCAGGGTAATCTAGCAGGGGCTACGTGAGCTGGAGATAGTGGAGCACTATAGGGTGGACAGAGACCTCCTACAGCAAATTGTTGAGCTGTGCTGGCCACACCTGACACACCAAACTGGCTGAAGGGAACCCATCCCAGTGGATACTAAGGTATGTGTAGGCCTAGGTATATTAGCCACAGGTACCTCCCAAAGCAGAACTGGGGATATCATGGGGATCTCACAGGCATCAGCATCCAGAGTATTCCACCAGTTCCTGGATGCCATGTCAGCACATGCCAGTGAGCACGTATATTTCCTCAACACACGTGAGGTGTTTACCAGCAATATGCATCTCTTCCACCAAATAGCAGAATACTCTGGGATAGTGGGTGCTATAGACAGCATGCATGTATGCATTTAAAGCACCAGCCGGTGAGCAGGGTAGGGCCTACATCAATGGCATCGGCATCCCCTCCATCAACTGCCAGGTTGTATGTGATGCCCAAGGCATTATAATGAATGTGTGTGTGCTGGCTGCCCTGGAAGCTATGACAATTCACACATATGGCTTCTGACACAGCTGTACCACAGATTTGCCAATGTGGACATCTCCTACGGTCACCTAGTTGGGGATGCTGGGTACCCACTGGAGCCATGGCTGATGACACCCATCAGAAATGCACACACACCTGAACAATGCCATAATGAGGCACATGCACAGGCCAGACATATAATAGAGCATGTGTTTTGGATGCCCAGGTCATGGTTCAAGTGTCTGGACACATCTGGTGGAGCCTTGCAGTATTCACCAGCTACATGTACCCAAATTGTTATGGTATGTGCTATGCTACACAATATGATCCAGCAGAAACAGCTGCAGTGGGAACAGCATGGGGCAGGGCCACACAGCCCCCCACCAGTGCCAAGGCCTGTACAGGCACAGAGTGACTCGGAGGAGGAACAACCTGAGCCTGCCCCAGTAGGCAGAAGGAAGCATGCCCAGTATACCCTGGCTTTGGCAAAGAGGCAACGCATAGCATATGCACTGACAGTAGGGACCCAGGGAATGACACCCC
Source organism: Protopterus annectens (assembly GCF_019279795.1). Lineage (NCBI taxonomy): Eukaryota > Metazoa > Chordata > Ceratodontiformes > Protopteridae > Protopterus > Protopterus annectens. The sequence continues at coordinate 681,925,938 of NC_056751.1, read as the reverse complement.
TCTCTGACTCACACAGACAGTAAAAGGGATGCCAAACATGTCACTACCTGTGCTCAACCATGTATAGGGAGTGTACTATGTGCATCCGACATAGGCAGCCCTCCAGCACCATCCTCAAGTCTGGCACACCCTCAAGATAAGTCAATCAACCTACCAATTGCCAAATGGAGTAGAATGTGTTGTTACCTGTAGCTATGGTATGGATGTGAGCATGCAAGGGAATTGGGTGGCAGAATGTTAAGGCAGCAGACAGTAGACACCCATAGTGGAACCATGACATCTGTAACACATGCTGGAGCCACCATAGTAGCCAGTACTACTCAGGGTGACCAAACCCACTGCAGGAAATGGGCTGAGCGACATGTGTGTCCATAAGACCCACACATTCCATTCAGGAAGGTTCACATACCCAACAGCAGTCTCAACCAGCAGTACAGGTGTAGACAAACACAAACAAATGCTGTACTATGGCCTCTGAATGAGCCCTATGGGTAACCCCTCCCCAAGGCCTACACAGACAGAATTCAGCAGGCCAGGCAGTTGGATGTAAGTTGTGAAGGCTAGCATGTCAGAAACTAATATGTAGGTAATTAAAGCTAAGATCTGTAGTACACTTGTAAGCCTCTAGCCAGCACAATAGGTAAGACTACAGACTGAAATGGAGTACCTGACATACCAGTACAGTCCTAGCAAATGTGTACAAGTGTTAGGTGTGCCCCCCCCATCCAACGTACTCTTATAGTAACAGTCAGTTGTGCCACCCCCACTCCTGTGTAGAAATGTAGAAACAATCAGGTCCCCCCCACTATGCAGAAATGTAGCAACAGTAAATGATAAATGACCAGTGTATACCCTGCAGACACAGCATGCTACCTGTTGGTGTACAACACAAAGGTCAGCACCGCAGTACAAACCACCTGGACTTGATCCACACATGCAATACAGATGGCCATACTGGGCATGTTCACACACTTAGAGGAATGAAGGCAATGTCAATCAACAACTTACTGAAAGGTCATACTGGGCATGCTCACACACTTAAACACATGAAGGCCATGTCTGCAAACACCAGTGGACCAGACATAGCTGGCAGTCGCAGTTCGTAGTGCAGACACATGTCAGTATGCACCACTCCTGCCTTGCACACACAGTGGATAGGAATACAGACATACATGTAAGGACAAAACACTATAATAAGCAAAAGGTAGATGGACATAGATGTGTGGAAGAGGGTGACCATGACAAGGAGCCACCCAGGCCTGTCCCACCCAGCAGCACAGCCAAAGGGCCCCAAACACATGAGGTGCAGATGTCACTCACTGCAGATACTAGCCACCAGTATCTGTCAGCATGACAGACTATGTGGTGCACATGCCAGCTGTGCAACATGACTGTACAAGGAAGTAGTCATCTAGTAGCTGTATACATGTACCTGTGACATATGACCCCATGTGTGCCTGCATGTGGCATGTCAACCCCTACATGAATGGGTTATGGCTGATGCACACACTGCCCTCCCCATAGCAGTATTATGACAAGCCTGCTGAGGTCATCCAATGTGAAATACACCTTTGGGAGAGCTGTAGCTCAGTAATCTCCAGGGCACATCCCATAACTGCGTACTGCTGTAGCGATAAACTAGTTAGGTAGTAGTTCTAACCCAAGACTTGACAAATGTGTGAGTGTGTGTTTGTGTGAGTGTCTGATTGTATAGAAAGAAACGCTTTTTAGGCTACTCACACTCTGTACAATTCATATACTCAACTTTGCCAAGGCTGCTGATGTCACTCACTTAGAAATACACCTCTGGGAAGATTATAGCCCAGTAATCTTTGTAGCGCATCCTGTAACTGTGTACTTCTATAGTGTGGTAAAGTAGTTAGGTAGGTATTCTAACCCCTGACTTGCCAACTGTGTATGTGTGTGTGTGTGTGTGTGTGTGTGTGTGTGTGTGTGTGTGTGTGTGTGTGTGTGTGTGTGTGTGTGTGTATGTGTGTGTGTGTCTGACTGAGTAGAAAGCAATGCTTTTTAAGCTACTCACACTTCGTACAATTCATATGCTCAACTTTGGCAAGGCTGCTGATGTCACTCACCTAGAAATACACCTCTGAGAAGATTATAGCCCAGTAATTTCCATAGCGCATTCTGTAACTTCGTACTGCTGTAGTATTATAAAGTAGTTAGGCAGGTGTTCTAACACCAGATTTGCCAACTGTGTTTGTGTGTGAATCTGGGTGTCTAACTGAGTAAAGAGCAATGCTTTCTAGGCTACTCACACTCCATACAATTCATATACTCAACTTTGGCAAGGCTGCTGATGTCACTCACCTAGAAATACACCTCTGGGAAGATTGTAGCCCAAAAATATCCATAGCGCATCCTGTAATTGCATACTGCTGTAGTGTGATAAAGTAGTTAGGTAGGTATTCTAACCCCAAACTTGCCAACTGTGTTTGTGTGTGAATCTGTGTGTGTGTGTGTCTGACTGAGTAGAAAGCAATGCTTTTTAGGCTACTCACACTCCATACAATTCATATACTCAACTTTGGCAAGGCTGCTGATGTCACTCACCTAGAAATACACCTCTGGGAAGGTCGTAGCTCAGTAATCGCTATAGAGCGTCCTGTAACTGTGTACTGCTGTAGTGTGATTTAGAACTGTGGTAGGGTTTCATCTCCATCCATGGCAGTTCTGGATGTTTTGTGTGTGTTTCAATGTCTGTGTATGGAGCAATGCATTATAGGCTACTTACATTCCAAATGCCCTACTTTGGCAATCCTGCTGATGTCATTCATTGTGAAATACACCTTTGGGGAAAAAGTACTTCAGTACTTTCAGTGGTGTGTACTATAACTGCGAATACTGTAGTGTAGTTAAGTAGGGGTTCTACTCCCAGACATGATGTGTGTGTGTGTGTGTGTGTGTGTGTGTGTGTGTGTGTGTGTGTGTGTGTGTGTGTGTGTGTGTGTGTGTGTGTTTGTGTGTGTAACTCGTATCCTGTGTAGAGGTGAGTGTGGGCAATGTGGAGGGGGTTTTGCATATTTCTTTTATGGTGGCCCTACTATATATCACAATGTCACCCATACAGGGATAACAGATGTAAATTAGCTGAGAGGCTGGGGTGCAAAGCCATACCCATACGTGTGACATCAAGGCCAGCCAATCACAGTTAGCAACCCCACTGTGCCTTTACATGTGACTCACAATGGAAATACCATACCTGACAACATGCCCTGTATGGACAGATGACACTGACATCAGGGAATGCTGCTAGCATGCTATCAATGTAGGTGCAGGGTAAACCTGCTGACCATTACCAGTTCCTGCCACAGGTGGGCAAGACTGGCACATCTGATGATAATCTGTGTTCACAACATGGGCGAGACACCCCAGGTACAGTAGCACATGTCACTGCACATGCATGTGGGAGGTGTGCACATACCAGACACTGTCCATGTCATGGACTAAGGAACACATACATGGCAAGTGATGCACAGCATTGGCCTCACACAATAGTCACCCAGGTGACTGGATGGGGGATGCAGTACCTACCTATGTGGGCAAGTGCAGAAACTACAGGCCTGAGCCACAATGCAGACCATTGTCATGTGGTCTGATGCCAAGGTATACCCATCGCCTACCCTTGTACAGCCTGCTGGCACAGTTGACCACCACACACCCATGCAGACATGCACCCATGCATGACAGAACTGGCACCCTGTGTGTTCGTGTCTGTGTTGTATGGTGCATATGTCCACATCCACACTCACTACAACCCCCAGGGCATACTGAAGCATGCTGTCTGATGTCTGACACCTCCTCATACTCCCTGCCCATACGACCTCCCTATGAACCATGTGGTTTATGTCATACCTAAACACTGATGTGTTGTGGCAATCCCACTAGTGATAATTTGCACTCCTAGCACTCCAAGTGTGTCACTGTGTGTGTCCCTGTGTGAGTGTGCCTGTGTTGAAGCTGGCACCTGTTCATGCAGACAGGCATGTGTACGTCACCTACCATATATCTGCCATATCTTTGTTGCAGATATCACTCACAATCACATATATGTTCTGAGTGCTCCACAGCAGGTAACCCATGTGGCGCATCCAATAACTGCATTGAACTGTGATAGCACTACATAGCTGTTGGGGTTTGATACCCTGTGCTGGTAAGTGTGTGAGACAAACATGCTTCAGTTTTACTCTCCTGCCCCTCCCTGACATGTATTTGTCTCCATCTGCCTCCCCCACCCCCTCTCTGGTGGATGTGAAGGCCCACACCTGCTTTGCTTAGGCATCAGCATGTGTATTTTAAGTGATGCTCATGATCAGCTGATGGCCTCTGCACGAATTGCAGCCCTCCCCTAGCTGATTGAATGTAGAACAACTGTGGTAACATTCCTATAGCCAAATGCATGGAAACACACTCCAATACCTAGGAACATCATGGTGGTGTTGGCCCTTTTCAGTCACTGTGAGCATGAACTAGATCTGTTGTTTGGCAAACAGCATCTCAGATGGAGTAGGGATTTACCTCTAACAACATACACTGTGGAAAGAGGGCAATGAACAGGAGAGGGATGTGCTTGACCTCAGTACAGACTGTAAGTGCTGCTGTACTGCATTTGGAGTAATGTTGATTTAACAGTGTTTGTCTGGATATGCCTGTCGTACATGTTGCAATACCTGCCATGTCAGTTCCATGTATATGAGGAATCCCCATCTGCAGGGTCATCTGCAGACTGGGCAGTGTTGTGCCTTTGGTTTCATGTTTTAGCCATGATGCATCTACCCATGGAATGCAGAAGGTAGTGTGAGGATTGCAGTCTGTAGATGGTGAAGTCCATGACAGTTACTGACTTCATATCCCTCATAGGTCATATGTTGCAACAGAACCCTTTACAATGGTAAATATATGAGGTTATCACAGCAACATGTCTATACTAGCCCTGTGTATGTGCTGTCAGCCACACCTCTGTCAACCTTTGTACATATGTTGTGCATGAAGTGGTGCATATGTGCTGTACACCATAAATAGTGTCATCATAACTGATAAGCCAGTGATATATCAGAATGCTACACATGTCATGTACAGTAGGGGTTATATTTCATGACATAACCTGGACATTCTGTGGATGTTTGTACAGTACTGAGGTCTGTGTAGTGATGGTGAATGTCAGCAGTGTGTGTATTGTAATATGTACATTAGCCTGTGTACAGCCTGTGGTAGATGTCATTGTTCTAGCTCCCCTTCTATCTGATGTTACATGCTGCCCCACTCTATGGTACCATTTTGCCATACAGGTTTGTAGGGCTATACCCACACATGTCCCATACCACAGACAGCCATCAGACCAAACTGTGTAGCAGCCCAGTATATGTAGGGTCATTCTGTGAGTGGCACATATGAGGATGGTGTAGAACAGATAGTCCATATACTGTAATAATATGCTAGCTTACCATACGTGGCTGTGTTCACATTGGTTGTGGTTATGCACTTTCACACAGGTGTATCTTACCCTGTGCTGTGACATGGCTGTTGAGCCTGCTATATATGCAGGTACATGTGCATACCCCCATATGAGATGTAGGCCAGTGTTGAACCAGTCTGCCTTTAGCCTGCACAGTACATTGTTACATGCCTAGCAGCCTAGTGTACTTACCCAGTGAGATGTCATGTGCAGATACTTGCCAGATGCACTGCTGCTGGGCCTCCCTTAAAAGTCATGTATGTCAGACAGAGCATTGGGATGCTGTACAGATGTATGTCAATATCTAGTGAGTAGTATGTGTCCATGGCACCCCTGTACCAGCAGTCATTATGTGTCAGGCCGGACAGGAGTGTGTGAATCCAAAACCTATGGTGGCAAATGCATACCAGTCAATATGTGGTATACCCATCTACATGGCTGTCTACATCCATATTGTCAGACCTGGTACTCATGTGCACTAAGGGATTATGTGTATACCTCTGGACTGTACAGGGCGCATAAAAAGTTCCACATATATTGGCCAATATCTCTGCTGCACTCCACAGGGGCATTACATGCTAGCAGCGGTACTTTACAATGATTTCCTTAGGATGTCTGTCAGTAGCCAATGGCACACATGTTATAAGCAGATGTCACCTTCCACACACACCATGTCTGTGAAGACATTCCCAATGACAGGAGCAATAGTCTAGTAATATACCTGCTATACATACCTGACATCCCCTTGCACTATAACTTTGGGACTATATGGGCTGGGGTAGAGCTACACTTCATGTCCAGAATATATGGTGGAAATATATGTACATATACTTATCCAGATAGCCATATATATATGTAATTACACATGTGCACTACTTCCGATTACCGCTGTCATGGCAACCACCGACTATAAATCCCTACAGCATGTGGGCGTGGTCCCTTTACATTTCCTGTGTGATAGACATCCTTCCTGTGTGTGGGCATCAGTGTTACAGACAGCATGTTGCAATATCTCTTACAGGAGAACCTGCACACTCAGAGTGGCCACATATTTGTAGGAGGATCAGGAACTACAGACAGACTGTGAGTAGAGTTGTGTTATGCTTTGTATAGTACTGGTGTTACAGGGTGTGTGTGTGTGTGTGTGTGTGTGTGTGTGTGTGTGTGTGTGTGTGTGTGTGTGTGTGTGTGTGTGTATACATACTAGTCTACCTTGGAATGCAGTCTGTCTGCATAGCTCACTACTGTGGGCCTATCCTCTTGCTGGACAGAGGTATGGCTATCATGTGATGTCCGTCCACCACACAGGTCCTGTGTCAGATATTACACTGGCAGTGTGTGTGTTGCGTGCTATCAGTACATGGCTACACCCATTTCTGTTTCTAACTTCATATTCCCGACTAAGGGTATGTTGCAGACTATCCTGTAACACCAGCACCTTGCTTAGTGTATGGCAACAGTGTTCCACATATGTGCCTGTGTTCCAGCCTCTGTCCCCCATCTACATACCAAGCTTTGCACATTTGTCATGCTGTTGGGGGTTGTTCTGTAGTGGGCTGTGAGTATATCACACTGCCATTGCTGCCATTAGTCCACTGCTGTTGTATCCCCCACACAAACAGTAGGGCTGGGCCATATATGTGTGGGTGTCACCTACACAATACATGTGTGCCATTATGCACTGCAGAGGCCAGTGTATGCAACAGTGGTATATGGGCCTGTATTATTGAGTCTAGGTGGGGAGCACCATAAATGACCTAGGCTGTTATAAATTGTGGGGGTATCAGGGGTGAGCTGTCAAAAGGTATCTGGCTGTACAGTACTGTATACTTTACCTATATTGACATTACTTACATGAATTGGGGTACTGCAAGCCTACTGCCTCCTGCCATACAGACTGTTCTGCTTGTCTGTGTGCTCATGATGGTGTCAGTTATGCCTTGTTATGTATCAGTTACAACCCATTTGATCACAAAATGTTTTACCTCCTACTGTGTTTGTACAGAGTGTAGCTAGAGGCTGCTGAACTACACACCTGCAGTACATACTGTTAATTGTTTGGTATCCCATGGCCAAGTCTGTCTTCACTATTGTACGATCTGAAGGGCTTGACCTGGACAGCAACAGTTGTGAACCTTTCCAGACCACTATATCAGTGTAACTGTTTCACAGTTGCAGTACTCTGTTCAAATGGTTGTCAGTATCTGAGCAGCTATATGACATGGCATATAGAATTGTTATAGTACACAATTAAAGGATTCCTATTTCTGCAAACCTGTGTGTGTTGTCTTTCCTATGACCTTTCTATGGGTATGTGTTGCAGGCAATGACTGACATTTGTATGGGTGGCCCATACAGTGTCCAGTTGATCAGGTGTTAACTGTAGGCATAGTGGCTGTTCCACATTGTGTGCTCCGTCTACATATGTATCTTACTGTACATATATCTGTGTGTGTATGTGTAGTCACATATATATACATGTGTATATATATATATATATATATATATATATATATATATATATATATATATATATATATATATATATATGTGTATACCTGTATCTGCATATCTGTGTCTGTGTATCTGTATCCTGGGGATGTTGATGGCTTCCACATATTACATGTCCTATGGGAGGCAGACTTTACTTGGTAGTGTATTGCAGGGCGCACATGTTTGGCTTTGGGGGGATGCCTATTCGTACATGACGTATAGTGTGTGGGGCCTCTCAGCCCCATTAAGGGTGCATGTGGACATATGTGTATTTGTTAATCTGCCATTGCTATCTACAGATGTTTGGCCATATATACCTATTTAGATATATATGTCTGCCAGCATATATATAACTATGTCCTTATATACCTGCATAGATATATATCTGCATACACATATGTAACGTGCTGTGTATATGTAGACATATAGGTGTAGACACATATATGTGTTGATTTAGGCATATGCATGCACATATGTGCATATATAGTGATATATGTATATAGAGTTAGTAAAACAATATATATATATATATATATATATATATATATATATATATATATATATATATATATATGCACACACACACACACACACACACACACACACATATATAGATATGTTGTATCTGTTTAGATTTTAATATAGTTACACACACAGACATCTAGGTGTTGGTATACATTCTCTATACTGTTGCATGACAGGACTGGATGCTATGTTTCTGAAAACACTGAATTTCTGTGTCTCTGTCATGGCTTAGTGGTGCATCACTTTGTTTAGGGTGTGCAGGGTCCTTTCTTTGAGCCTTGCAAGAGCTGTTTATTTTGTTGCTGGGCAGAAAACGGCCCATTGGATACAGAGTGATTAAGGCACTTTTAAGCAGTTGTAAGTGGGTTTGCTTGGGCTTGTGCAATGGCAAGCACTACTAACCTCTGCTTATGTTTTCTCACAGTTAGCTTCGGAATTGCTCAACCTGTGTAGGCATAGCTTACTCCCGCACAGACCTACGCAAACCCGCTTACTGCTGCTTAAAAGTGTTTACTGCCACTTACCCCTGTGCTAATTTCTTTAAAAGAAAAGAAAAAGGGGTTGATAGGAAAGTGGTGCAAAAAGGGGTGCAAAGAGGGAAAGACAGTAGGGAAAATAGCTAGGCATGTGCAGGAAGTGTATAGAAAAGGTCCATAGCTGCCCATTTCTTCTACAGCAACAGCTGTGCATACACACTGAATTTGGAGGTACATTTGGACCCTCAAACCCCTGGGAGAGGGGTGAGGACAACATATATTTGTTGTGATGCTAATTAGACCAGATTACATGTTTCCAGTGGACACGTGTGCAAAATGGACAGCTATGTATGGGGTGAGATTTTTTTGTGGGAACAGATTGCCCTTTTTTTTAGGTGAGAATGGGATGTTGGGGAGAGGTAATAGGTAGATTTGGGGAGGTAGGTTGGGTAGGTTAACAGACAAGACAAACAAGATGCATACAGGGGTGGTATATGACACATGTGGGGGTAAACACCTTGGATGGGGAAGCGTGTTTGGAAGTCGCAAGCCCATGAGCCCACAGCTGGAAACAGTGGGACTGAGGTCCCCATCCATGGGCTGTCACCACTGCACCTTCACGTCCCCAAAGGTGGCTGTGCTGGGGACTGTGTAGGAGGGGCAGGCTCACCCTCTAATTGTGCCACTTGGCCCTCAAGTTGGTGTAGCTGATCTCGAAACTCCAGATCGAGCTCCCTACGCACCACAGCCCAGACATGTTGACGGGTGACAGGTTCCCCTTCGTGCCCGCTCTGAGGGGGGGCAAGCTCCATCCTCTGCAGCGGTTCCACCCAAAGGTGGTGCAGGGCCCATAGAGGAGGAGGTCCCAGGCTGGGCCCCAGATGTGCTGGTGCCCGGTGCCATGGCCAGCTGAGGTGGGACAGGTGGATCCGCTGGGTCCAGCCTACCCATATGAGCTATGTTTTAGCAGGTTTATGACAGATATGGGTTAGTAACAGTCAACAGCATTCAGGATTAAACAGAAGTTTGATTTTGAGTTTTTACTGCATTTTGTTGGTTTTAGCATTCAGGATTAGTTATAACAGCATGCATAGGTATTCCCATTAACCCAAAACACCAGATTTAACACAGTTGCAGAGCAAGCGGAACACATGCATATATGGAACAACAGTGGCCATTACACGAGCATGCAGGCTTTATTGATGGCAACAGGCCACCAATATGGGTGTATTTTAACATGGCACATGCATAGAAACAAATGTGAATATTCATAAACTATTAGGACATATGTCCCAACAAATGTTTGGAGTGTACACATACCAGTTGAAGAGTGTCATTGGGTTATTTTGCACATATGGTAGGGGTGAGAGAGAAAGTTCAGTTACCAACTAATATAGCCTTTTAGTTTTCACAACATTCTTAGTCACTGCAGTGATATTTCCCTTGCATGTATTATTACACTACCTAATGGCCTTATATTGTGCACTGGTATGTTTATAGATTATTATATACGTGACCTTTGTCTTACATACAAGTGTGACAAGAATCAGGTGTTAATGCAATATATGTTGAGAATTGCTGTCATACACTTTGGGTGAGGTGCTAGAATGACAGGTTTGTTTTCATATACATTCGATGACTAAAAGGGGATCCAGTGCCTGTCTGCCTGGGATGACATGCTCGACAAGCCACTATGCTTCGCTAGGAACGGCTTGCATCTGTCATCCCTGGGCTTTCAGATATTGGCAAAGGCTCTTGCCACCCCCATAATGTCTTTTTTAGGCAAGGCTCAAAAGACAAACCCACCTCCATAGGTATCACAAGGGATAAGAAACTAAGAGTAATGCTACTCAACGCCAGAAGTCTAAACCTCAAGATGCATGCACTCGAAACTCTCCTTAGCATGGAGAACATCGATATCTGTGCAGTAACAGAAACCTGGTTCAAGGCTCCTGAGAGCACCCTAGCACTACCAGGTTATACCTCATACCATGTTTTTTCGGCCCCAAAACTTGGACCGAACCACAAAAGGAGGGGGAGTATCAATATTCGTCAAAGATACCCACACCTCCAGGTTGGTGGCACAGCACAAAGCATCAGAGACTATCCATGTGCAACTAACAGTGGGTAAAACTGCCTTCCAGTTTACAGCCTGCTACAGACCACCCTCCCAAACCCAGGAACCCCACTTGGCCTTTCTGAGAACACTGGAAAATATGAAGGTCTCTCCAAACACCATTATACTGGGCGACTTCAACTACCCTAACATAGACTGGGAGCATTACTCTAGCTTCAACACCCTAGCCTGAAGGTTCCTAGAATTTATAAACTCAAATGCTATGGAACAACTTGTGCCACTCCCACAAGAGGGGAAAACATACTGGACCTGATCATCACCAACATGGGGACTCTATGCTCCAGACAAGAAGTGTATCCCTCACTGGTAAGATCAGACCATAAACTAATCTCACTAGATATTCACATCCCGACCCCAGCCCCTGCCCAGAAAACCACAGTGAAAAACTTCTCTAAAGCAAATTTCACACTCCTCAAAACCGAGGTGGAATCCTTCAAAGACCCCGGGCCTGTGGAAAGTACGGCCCAGACCACAGAATCCTTTATAAATGCATTCTATGAACACCTTCAGGAATGCATGGATCATGCAATCCCAAATAAAACCAAGAACCAATCCTCCAAAATTAGGTGTCCTGTCTGGTGGACCCCAGCCATAAACAAACTATACAATAGAAGGGGGAAGCTACTACCTGATAGAGCAAAATCCCAAAAAGGGAAGGCATCTCTGATCAGTATTATCAAAAAACTACAGGCACTCATAAAATCATCTAAGGCCAGCTTCGAGAGAAAAATTGCACAGGACACTAAGGATAATCACAAGGCTTTCTTTAGTTATGTTAGGAACCTGGGTGGGAATTCCCAGATATGCTCAGAATTAGTCCAAAATGACAAAAAATACACCGAACCCACAGACATTACCAACATCCTAGCTGACAGGTTCAGTGCAAACTTCTCCCCCCCTTCCCCACCAAAAGGGCAAATATCTATCCCAGCAGAGTGCTGCCCCCCTGACATCTCAGATGCTCAGGTAAGAGCCGCCCTCTCCAAAGCAAAAAACACAGCATCAATGGGACCAAACGGTGTCCCGGGCTGCGTCCTACATGAACTCCAAGAAGAACTAAACTCAAACATAAAACTACTGTTCAATCTCAGCCTTACTACAGGATATGTACCCAAAGAGTGGCGTACAGCAACAGTGGTCCCTCTCCACAAAGGTAGTGCCTCAATGGATCCTGGAAACTATCGCCCCATAACCTGACTAGCTTGGTCTGCAAAGCTATGGAAAGGATCATCATGGACCTCATAAATAAAGATATTGGGGACCTACAGACACTGGATCCTACCCAGTTTGGCTTTGTTAAGGGCAGATCCTGCCTCTTAAACCTGGTTGATTTCTTTGAAACAGTCACCAAGGCCATTGACGAGGGGAAGGTGGCCCACACAGCCTACCTGGACCTTGCAAAAGCCTTCGATACAATACCCCACTCAGGCATTATAGATAAGCTCACCAGCTTAAATATAACCCCCTATGTCACCAGATGGGTTGCAAACTGGCTCAAAGACAGAACCCACATGGTTAGAATTGCTGGAGCCATGTCAGACTCCAAACCAGTTACAAGTGGCGTCCCACAAGGCTCAGTCCTGGGACCTCTCTTGTTCGGTATATATTTCTCAGAGGTACAGGCTAACATGGAAGGACTGTGGCTGACCAAGTTCGCAGATGACTGCAAAGTGGGCACCATAATCGACTCTCCAGCTGACACAAGCATCCTACAAAAGGGCCTCATAGAAACAGACAACTGGTGCCAGAGCCATGGCCTCAAGCTAAATGCCAAAAAGTGTATAGTCATCCCCTTTGGCAAAAACAAAGTGCCCACAAATTACCACATAGGTAGTAATCCATTAAGTACGGAAGAAGTAATTAGGGACCTGGGGACCCAAGTTGATAGCAATCTCTCATTTGACAACCACATGGCCAAAGTGGTTAGAAAAACATTTTATATAGCCCACCTAATCATGAAGGGATTCACATCTAGATCAGGGGAGGTCATCGTGCCTCTTTACTCATCCCTCATCAGGCCCATAATTGAGTACAATGCCCCTTTTGGGATGTACCTTACCAGACACCTGCAGCAACTGGAAATACCCCAAAAGTCCCTCACCAAGAGGATCAAAGGGCTCAAACAGATGCCATATGCTGCCCGGTTAAAGAAACTCCAGTTCTACTCATTGGCATACCGCCTGCTCAGAGGCGATCTGTGCCTGACGTATAAAGCCATGTCCAACCCGGAATTAATGGACATGCTGCACCTCAGAAAATCCAAATCCCATCGAGCTACGTGCTCGAGAGACTTGAACCTCTACACTGAAATAAATAGGACATGCTGGAGGGACAGATTCATAACCCAGAGGCTCCCTTCACTCTGGAATAAAATCCCAGTCCAGGTTAGGCAGAGTCCCTCATTGACTCTCTTCAAGAGGAATCTTGATGAGTGGATGGGAGATAGTAGGTTTACCCCGGGTATCACTTCTGTGTCACTGTTAGACAGAGGCACAGTATACTAACCTCGAAAATGGACATAGCAAAATTCATTTAAAATGGGTGGCGAAAGCCAAACACACTCTGGCTAGGCTTATAAATGCCCTAGGGCAGATAGCCTAGTATGAACCTATGAACCTATGAACCTATGTACATGTTTGACTATCAGTTATATGTCATTAACGGCTGCCTACATTTCTTGGATCATCACACTGATTTTTTAGGGGAACGGGGTACCAGGCTGGTGATATGGGCCATTTATCTGTACATCCTGGACAGATTGGAACAGTTGTGGGGTATGAATATGGATACAACTTTCAATTTGAACATTCTGGCAAATTCTGTACAGTTGCTGGGTGTAATTATGCATACAACTTTCTATCTGAACATTGTTACAAAAGCTGTACAGTTGTGGAGTAAGAGTATCCATTCAACTTAGTAGCACTCCCAGGATTCAAACCCCTGCTGCGTGTGACAAAAAATTAAAGCTAACATCACAGTACACTGTGCTATTAGGGAATTGATATAAAGCTATCTACTGTTTTCTATTTAAGTCTCCCTCACTTGTACAATATGACTGACCTCTTGGCACTTCCAACATTGTTATGCAGGACTTCATACACATTTTATCTGCATACCACAGTGTAGGTGACACTGCTTAAAATACAACAGTACTATTTATAGTATGCAACAGTTTGCAAACATATGACAGAAGAGTAAAGAGAAGCACTCCAGGGGTTATACCTTTATTCACAGGCTATTACACATTTATTTCTACTGGTGCAACACTTTCTGAGGCTCTTATATTTATTTGTTATGACAGTACATGCAGACTCATAGACTAGATCCAGGCAGATGGTAAAGGTTGTTCTTCTTTCTATAGTGGCTACTCTACTGTGTGATACAAACTGGTAGATAATTTCTATTGCACTTCATGGGTGCACTACTAAGGGGATACTTAATGAGAACGTTAATGGTCTTCACTGCCCAGTGAAACATTTCAGGTTGTACACATGACTGAAGTAAATATCCCCTAACAAAGCAGCATTACAATATATGTTGGAATGGCATCTTCAGCTTACTCAGTTGTCATATGACTTAATTATTTCCTCACTCCTTCCCTCTGGTACAAAAAAAGGATGTCATTTTCTTCATTTGGACTCTACAGGAGTGTTAGATTTGGAATATGTCTGTATACAGTGATGATATCTTAACATGGGTAAGCCTTTGCTGTTATCATAGTCTACCTTAACCTCTAGGGTGGTGGTGGGGGGGGCAGAGAAGAGTGGACAATATAGCAGGTTGTCCAAGACTAAATAAGGGGCTAGCTCATTTTAAAGGTCATTTGAATTATGATTCATTTTCCTTAAACTGCTGAGAGCAGAGGTACACTTCCTCTCCTCTACTTTAACAGTTCAAATTCAACTTTATTAAGGTGTTTTATAACCAAGCATCATTTATAAAAATACAGCCAATATAAATAAAACACAAGGACGATAAAAATACATACAACGAAAGGAAACACTTATAGGGCTAACAGACTGAGTAAAAGATAAGAAACAAAATCAACTAAAATTCTAGGATTTCCCCTCACCATTAAATGACATCCTTCATGTAAGACCCAAATCATAAATGGCATATAATTTAACACTAAAACCTTGCTATTCATTTTATAATAACGTAGAACCCAATGTGGGCTGTACAGCAAAAGTGCATTGTACTTGTAACAATATTTACCAGTCAGTAGTCGAGCAGAAGAGTTCTGCAGCATCTGTCAGTGATCTAGCATAGTGTTTGCCTGTGCAAGGTATGAGGTTTTACAGTCATTCAGACAAGAAGAGACCAAGGCATAAACAACAACTGAGAGGTCAGGCTGTGGTACAAGATGGTGCAAGGTGTTAATTCTGGATATGCCTCACAAACTGAAACAAGAAGACGTCACAGCAGCAGACACTTGGTCCCAGAGTGTTAGCCTATAGTCCAGTATTACATCTATATTCTCCATTTTACCAACATACTCAAAACTTATTACCAAAATAAAGGATGCATTCAGGGAGGGAAGGAACAGAGAATTCCCTCCAGATGACTTGTACGGTTACAACCTTGGTTTTGTAGGAGATGAATTTCAACCAATTAAAGATATATCAATTAAATATGGACTCAAGGTCATTAGCAAAGGAATGCACACAAGCTATGTCATCTTGTGGAAAATAGAGGAAATGCTGTAAATTTTCAGAATAACTGTGGTATGCTACACCCCTCTCTTCTATAATATCTCCAAATGCAAGTGTGCAGACCATGAAAATTAAGAGGCAGAAGATGGAGGCCTGCACTACTGCCCATTCAAGGGGACAGCAGGAAGAGGCAGTGACTGCACAGCAAATCTGAGTACAGACAGAGAAGTAAGATGTGAACCTGTCTACCACTGGAGAAGGGATATTACAGTAAGGTAATAAAGGCTTAATCAAAATGCCATGGTCAAAGGTGTCAAATACAGCAGAGAGATTCCAGGTGGACCAGTACTAAATAGTGTTGTTGGTCTCATGGCAGGAAGAGATCACAGACTACTTGAACAAGAGCAGTCTCCACATTATTGTGAGTACAAAACCCAGGCAGAAATGGGTCCATGAGTCTAATGACACTACGGTGAGTATCACGTTTCAGACTTATGGTCTTCTCAATGTCCCTTCTAAAAACAAGTAAGTAAGGGATTGGATGGTAGTTGTAAAAAAAAGTAGAGCCTCTAGAGCAGGCTCCATGAAGGTAGGGGTAAGAAAGGCCTCCTTTAAAGCAGTCTGGAAAGGCCCAAGACTCAAAGAAAAAAGCTAAGATCTGAAGTATCACTGGACCATGAACATCAAGACAAGAGAGAACTGGTCATGATGAACAAGGCTGCCCACAAGTCAACAGTCATGTATAACAGTTATAAAACTGCCATAATCAGGAATATCAAACTCTTTTTGATCAGGGAATGAGAAAACTAGAACTGCAGTAACTTCCATGGGGACAAAAGGTGGTATAGTGGGTCTGATAGAACACCCTTGTCAAAGACAAAAAACAAGCCACGTACTAATGTTACGAAACAGATAAAGCTCTTCTAGTCATGAGAGAGAGACTTCACAATCATTTCATCATATGGAAGAGCATAGGTAGTCTACTACTGCTGCTGAGGTCTCTCTGGACAAGAGAACTGCTCTCTAATAAGTGATCCTAGCCTGATATGTAGCATAATGTACACCCAGGTCAAGTTTGTCACTCCACAGATGGTCATGGCATGAGCAGGCCTCCAAACTGTACCCTTCTCTTCAAAGAAGATAAAGTTTATAGGCAAACCAAGGTTGATACCTACTAGAAGATAGTAGTTGAATGTAACTTGAGGCTATAAGGTCAAGTGCCAAACATAAAGACCTATTATATTTAGTGACCATAGCATATACAAAGCCAGTACCATACCTACAGGAGCAGACAAAAGAAAATGTCAGGACTGATACAGGCTGAAGCAAACAAAAAAGTTATCAGACCAAGCGACTGGTTCATCCACCAAGTCTCACGTTGTTATATTCATCAGAAAGATTAAGTCCAGAGTATGACCCAGTCCATGAGTAGAGGTAATAGCCTGAGCAAATCTAAAGACTTTCATAATACAACTGAATTCTTTGGTAAGACTCACTGAACTGTTGTCACCACAGGCACTGAAAATGCCAAGCACTTCTGGATACTGGTGACCAACAACCATAACCTGGATGAAGTAAAGCAAAAGGCTGTCCCAGGCACAAGTTCTTAAGGGGTGTGATTGGCAGTTACTGAAGGAGCGCTAGTGGTGTACAGGCATTTGTTGCAAAATATTGAGATAATGTTGCAACGTTATAAATGAATGCCAATACTGTATTGGTATTTGTAGTTTGGGATGTAGCAGCCCTTAATATCACAACTGTAGCAAGCTTATTGCTTTATTTTAGCAAGGCTGTTGCAACAGACAGTTACAAAACATCTTTTCTTTTTCCTTTTCTATCCCCCCATTCCTTGGTCCTCACCTCCAGGAAGACCTGTCTTTGTTTTTGGTTGCAACTTTTAATTTGGGGGGGGGGGTCTGTGTGGGAAACTGCTTAGTGTACCATGTGATCTATCTGTGGTCATGTGGTGACCCAAAAGTGAGAACACAAGAAAGTTATTGAACTTCTGTGGGTCCTTGCATAATCTGGTGGATGATAGGAAAAGAGAAGGCTACAATATGCTCTTGCAAGAAAGACATGTTCAAAGGAGTTTGTCACCTTAGAGGTAGCATTTGTCAGCCAAAGTCCAGGGCTATTGTAGACAGCAACTACACCCCTGGTCTTGCCCCACATGGGTCACTGCATCACTTAATGGGAAGGATAAAGCAAAATCGTAAACAAATTATAAATACATTTTGGTAACTAACATTTTTGCATAAGGTCCTTTATGAAAGCTACTTTGTTCTTTGACATTTACTGCTTTTGATAATGAATAAAGGAATTTATTGCTAGTATAATGTCAAGAGAGAAAAGAATGGTTTTAAAGGGGCTTAGACAGAAAGTGACGTGAGTGAATGTCTCTCAGCCAAGTAACAGCGCTGATCTAACTGGAACCCTTTCAGTCCCAGAAGCCAGCATTCACAGTCTCAAACAGCATAAGCATAGCATACACCAGACTATAGGAAGTGTAATGCTGGCAAAGACATTTGCAAAATCCCACTTGTTTTTTTTTTTTTTTTTTTTTTTGTGCAGTAACTTGCAGTTTCTTTGTTTCCAAACTGACAAC
>NC_056751.1:681830077-681902577 GCF_019279795.1 Protopterus annectens | reverse complement strand
CAGACTGAAAAAAAAACAAGTCATGGTAGCCTGGATCTGTACATAAAACAAACCAACTAAGAAATAAAAAATCTGTTTGCCAATTATCGTTCCCAAAAAGAACTTTAATAACCACTGGAAAAATCACTAAAACCAAAAATGGTTAAGCAATTTCATCTGAAATATAGGACATCATCATCAGAAGTGTACATTAAAACCAATGTAGTCAATTATCTCAAAGCAAATTGACACATCTACTTGGCAAACCAATCGCAATCAATCAAAAGAAAATGCTGAGAAACTCATACAAGCAAGTAACCAATCCAATCAATGAACTATCAAGTGATGTAAAATGTGTAAAACCAGTGTTAAAAAAATACACATAACCCAGTAGTTTGAAAACTTAAAGTCACACTACAGAGGGTCATCTCTTCAATTCACTAACAATGGAAACATTGTCATTAACCCCAGACCATTTTGTAGTGTCAAACTTCAATTGCCAGTGTAGTTCCCAGTGTAATAACCTATTTTCCAATCACCTACAAATATACCTGTTTTCACTTGTTCAATAACAGAAAAAACAAAGTGTTTAAACCCAATACAGTTTAATGAGTGCCTAGCAAGTGCTTTGGTAAAATCACAATGCTATATACAATAATTATGCTGATAAATTCTCTTGCTTAATGCATTATTCATTTTTCCAATACAAAAGGTGGAACATTGTGTACATTGAGCCATGTAAACAACCCCCTTGGAAGTGCAGGAGAATTTATCCCCTTCCTTAATTTCCTTCGTGATAATTTCAGATAACTTCCCATCATATTCAATTTCAATGTGACAGCATTGTGTGCAGCTGTCACATTTATTGGTTACTGGATAAACCGTCTTACGACTAGTCACTGGTCTCTCCAGCAAGTTCTTAAGATATGGTTTATTCTTATAAACAAAAGTGGGGTTCTCTACATTCAATACCTTAGTAGCATCGTGACATGAAAAAATGTCCCAGTTTTTTTGAATAATATGCTTGACGTCCTTAGTATACAAAGTATAATGAACAAAAAAGTATAATGAAGCATCAAGCTATTTTGCCTTGAAAATTGGGAAAAAGGTGTACTGGAAACAACAGAACCACTAGGTGTAACAGCCCTCCTGTTTTGCAGCAACCCAACTTTAATAATGGGAGCATATTGACCATTCCTATCAAGCCAAACTTGTTGATGCAGTGTCTCTTGTAATGGTGAAGGGTATTCCCGATCGAGAAACATTTTTTTCAAAATCTCAAACTCTTGTAGGCAAATTTGATTGCAATAAGTTAATCTGGAAATTATTATAAATTGACTTTTGACAATACCTTTCTTTTGATGCTGTGGATTGCAACTGGCATAGAAAAGGAAGGAACTACAATATGTAGGTCTCCTGTAGATTCTTGTAATGAAACCTCCTTGATTGGATTGTGAAAGTTGCACATCCAAATAACTGACACACACTTTATCAATATAATAAGTAAACTTAAAAAAATCAGTAGTCATTTCCATTTGACCAATAAAATCTTTAAAATGTGAATCACTGCCTTGCCAAATAAAGATCATCCATGTATCTGAAATAACCTAGACATTTCTTTAAATTCTGGTGCTCTGAAGAGTATGTGCGGTTCCCATTTAAGAAGGACTCCATTAGCAAAAACAGGAGCTCAAGCTTCCCCCATGGTAACACCTAACTGCAGTTTAAAATATTCACCATTGAAAGGCAAAAAATGTTGTTCAAGACAATTTCTATAAAATCTTGAATCAGGACCGCATCACCTGTGGATACATGACCGTACTTATTAACCATCTCTCCGAATCACATCACACCCTCCTCATCTGGGATCACTGAAAATAAGCTTTACACATCACATGTGGCCAAAATAAATTCTTCACTTACATCAGTATTACAAAGTTTATTGAGCAGGTCTCAGAAATCACATTTAATATGAAGAAATGTTGAGAACATATTTTTAAATTTGTAATCTACAAATTTTGTCAAAGGTTCCATAACAGACTCTCTTGCTGCCACAATAGGCCTCAAAGGTGGATTGTAAGGGCTAGAGTGAATTTTAGGAATGGCAAAGATCTTTGGAACAATAGGATTAGGCACCCTCAAATAGTCATGCAATTCCTGTGAAATGTCATTAAACAAAAGTAACTCATCAAGAGCAATTTTGATTGGTCTATAGACAATATTAATTACATTCATTAAAACTGCAGAATAAACTTCATTATCTGCCAGGAGGTTCTACATGCAACCAGAGTAATTGTACATGTCCATAATACAAGACCACCTCCTTGTTGGGCTTCATACTTCTTTAGTCGGCATCAGAGGTAATATGATGCAAAATTTCTCTATTCCTCGCAGACAGGTTAAAAAAAGGTATAGTGACCCTTATTAGCTAAAAGCTCATTTTCTCTTTTTCCCAGAGTCTTTCAAACATGTTTACTACATGGTGCAATGGAGGGTTCGCTGAAGTACTCTTTTTCTTTAACACTCAGTTTTCAGTTGTGCTTTCCTCATTAAACAAATCACAAAAATTCAGTTTTCTAACAAAAAGTTTAAGGTTAAGCAATGTTTATTCTATTTTACCCCTGCTGGATGGGATAAACTTAAAACCCTTCAAAAATAATCGGTGGTAGTCAGATACAGTGTTAATATCCCTGAAGCTGTATAATTTAAATTAAAAAAAAGAAGTAATGTTGACATGGACAAACCAATCCAAAGTTCATCGGTTGGTATCCCCTCCTGTTCTGTCAGTTGGTCCAGTTGTAGTTCCTCCTTTTCCTCTTGTTTATCCTGGGGGTGGGGTTCGTTGCTCATTGTGGACCTGACTGCTTGTTTGAGATCCCCTGAGATCTTCTCAGTTGAAATTGTCCTAAAGGGGTCTCCCCATTTTCGCCCTCATCCTGATTATCAGTGGGGTGTGATGTTGTCTGACTGGGTGGTGCTTCCAAAACCTTTACCTGGCAGGTTTGGATATACAGTCTTATTGTAATCTGTATCATCTCTCATCAATTTTTTATCCTTATAATGTTTGAGTCCTATTAACTTGTTCTCCATCACTTCAAAGACTCTGTAGAAAAAATGAGGATAGGGAGTGCACCACAAGCTGATATTCAAAGTTCAATGAATAAGTCCAAAAAAATCACTGGTGGAATGAACTCTTCTTTATTGTAGACAACAATAACTGCAGCAGAGTAGTAGTAAGCGCTTTCGCGTTGACACCCAACGCTTCATCAGACATAAAAAGCTGCTGAAAACAATCTCATTTAAACATCCAATAGCATGATGTCATAATTGATTTAAAGAAACAGTTTAGTCCCAAAAATATTTAAAATTGCAGCTGAATAAAAACATATATATAAAAAACATGTAAACAAAAGATGATTGTTAGAAGCCTTAATATAAAAACAACTATGTAAAAATAACATAGAGACAAACATCAATGTTTCAATGGTCTGGAGGCTAAAAAAGGCTTGATAGAAAGCCTTTCATTGAGCCCAAACCTGTGTGCTTGTAACTTAGTGATCCACTTGCCTTCCCTTTCTTCAACCCTATTCTTAGCATTACCTAATCTACTATCTGTCTTCACCAGTTCAAGGACTAGAAATTTAAAGATATGGTTTTCACCTACCTCAGCTACATGTTTTGCAAGGGCATTCAGTGTGTTACCTTTAGATATCGCATAAATATGCTCTCTTATGCGTTCTCTTAATGACCTGGTGGTCATACCTACATAAAACTTGTTGCATGCTTGGCACTCGGCTAGGTAAACCAAGTTAGTGGACTTACAACTAGCATCATGTTTGAAAATATAGATCCTGTGTGTATCAGGATGTATAAATCTGTCAGTGTTAGCTATATGTCTACATTGTTTACAAGATAGACAAGCAAAAGTACCAGTTCGTGCACTTGTCTTGTCAACCATCTGAGGTTTGTCATAACAAAGTAGCCTATTCAATGACAGCATATTCTTATAAGCGACTCGAGGTCTATTGTCAACTAAAGATTTTATGCTGTCATCTACCGTAAGGAGATTCCAATGTCTGTTAAGAATCTTCAGAACATGTTTATTCTTATTAGTATATGGAATCATAATCCTATTGGTCTGAGGTCTAACTACCTGAGTAGATCTTGTACTCTGAGTACCCCGTCTCCTAATGATGGGTAAGGCTTCGTTATCCCTCTTGTTGTCACCTTCAGAAACAGCTTCAAGGACTGTTTTCCTGTTGTAGCCTCTATTGGTAAAATTAGTAACTAACTCCGACTTCTGTTTTTGATATGCTGGATATGAAGAAGTTAATCTAGAGGCTCTCATGACCTGGTTCTGAACAATATTCCTATAGACATGTTGAGGATGCATGCTATTTCTGTGGAGTAAATTATTCCTCCAACAATCTTTCCTAAATAGCTCAGTGTCAAAACTGTGGCTGTTCTTAAACACACTCACATCCAAAAAATCCACATGTCTAGAGGAATGTACAAAATCAAAGCTCAAAAAATCAGTGGTTGAGTTGAGATAATCAATAAAGTCTAAAAGATGTTCAACAGTGCCTCCCCATAAAAGGAAGACATCATCCACAAATCTATTGCAGAATAACAGTGAGTCATGAAAGATGGAATCTTGATTAAACACAAAAAGCTGTTCCCAATGTGCCAAAACCAAATTGGCGTAAGCGTTGGCACAAGGGGTGCCCATCGCTACTCCTTTGGTTTGTAAATAATAGCTGTTCTCATAACATAGCACATTGTTCTCAAGAATTACTTCGAGTAAGGATACACATCTGTCTACCATGTAAGGTGTGAGCTCACTGTGTGTCAAAAATGCTCTAATGTATTCTAGACCTATATCATTAGGAATAGAAGTGAACAGTGACTTGACGTCCAATGATACTAATATGCAAACATCATTAAAAGAAAAGGACTGCTCAAAGGTTGCCAAATTCTCTAAAAAATTGATGGTATCTTTCAAAATATGCTTGACATTCAAAACAATAGGTTTAAGAGCCTTATCAAGGTAAATAGAAAGAGGCTCAGTGAGCCATCCTCGACTAGATACTATTGGACGCATAGGAGGATCTTGTGCGTCCTTGTGTATCTTGGGAAGACCTCTAAAAGATGGTACTAAAGGTTTATCAACAAGTAAATAATGATACAAATCATTGTCAATCACACTAGTTAACAACAAATCATAAAGCATGGCATGGACGTTCTTGATGAGACTATTTAAGCTATATTTTGGTATTGCTAAGTAGGTCTCAGCATCAGACAGCATGGCTTCCATCTTGCTGCTATACATGGAGCTGTCCATTACAACGACAGCTCCACCTTTGTCCGCCTGCCTAATGGTAATGGTCCCATTAGTTCTTAAACTATCTAACGCCTTTCTCTCATGTTGTGTCAAATTTGTGAAATGGGATTTGGCATGATTATCATTGTACAACTTAAACAAATCATCCTCCACAGCTTGCTCAAAGGCTTCCAGAAGAGGATGTGAGGGAGGAATAAATGTAGATGGTTTTCTAAAAATGGCACATTGATTCACAACCTCCTCATTATGCTGACCATATAATAGCTTAAGAGCCAAATTCCTTGTAAACATTTTTACTTCCACAATTATGTCAGTAACATCATTGCTATAAGAAGGAATAAATCCCAAACCCTTGTTCAAAACAGAATGCTCAAAAACACTTAGCATGTGACTCGAGATATTTACTACTAAATTCTCTGTATGAAATGTCTCAGAATGTAAATCATTACCACTCATGTCTTCGGTCGCCATGCCTTCTTGGTTAGAGGCATAGTGTCTTCTACGAACTTCCTTTTGTTCGTCCTCGTCGACGGGGACCAAGTTCTCTTTTCTTGAGGTCTGAAGGGTAAGGGAAAAGAAGGGAGACGTCACTTCAAAGACTCTATTGAAATGGGACCTGTGCTTAGAAAAACTTAAATCACCAGTAATTCATTCCTCTAATTTCATGATATTCTCTTTAAGCTTATGCATTCATCTCTCATTCTTCTTCACTATCATCTGTGTAAGTTCCAGCCTGATAAGACTGAAAAAAATCAAGAAACTCAGAGTGGAATAAACTGTTCTGCTCCAACCCATAGAGAAATTTATTAATTCTCAAACCTTTGGGGACATGCTTCCTCCTCAAACTTTCAGTAAGAAAATAATTATCCAGTTCCAGTGATTTAAACTAGTACAAGTTCTTTTCCAGGTCAGAAATCTGCTCAGATAGTGTCAGGTACCACTCCTCACTAGATCATAGATAATCCCCTGGATTCACGAAGCTCCATGCAAAAATAAGGCTATTCTTGCATGGAGTGGTTCGTGTCCATTTAGGATACCAGTGCACCTTGCATATGCATGAAGGCATGCTGCTATCTAAACTAAATGGACAAGAACCAGAAACAAATGTAGGGGACATGTGTCAGCAGTCCCAGCATGTGTAATATGCCCATTTCGCTCTGAAAGTGGCGTATGGCACTTTCTGATACGGATTAGTGTCAAACTATACAATATTAGAGCCTTGCTCTAATATTATATAGTAAACGAGTGTCGGCAGACACGGAAATGTAAATAGCTAACATGTCAGTGTCCAAAGACACTGAAAAAAAATACCACAAACATCTATAGAAGGCAGCAGCCCCCAAATGTATGTACTCTTGCCCTACATGCATGGAAGCAGTTGGGCAAGAGGAAAGGAATAAAAAATAAAAAAAATTAATAATATTTTTTTTCATGAAAAAAAATCCAAAATTTAAGTGCCGCGCAACTTGTGTGCGTGGTGCGCTGCTATGCTTAGCCTGGCTGAAATCTTGAAAATGATAGACAAGTGTTACTGTGATAGAAAGCATCATCAAGCTGCTGTAGTGTAGTGGTACTGCCATGGTTTAGCATATAAAGCATGCTTGGTTCGAAACCCTCTCTGCTAAATTATTTAATAAACTTTTAAGGAATGTGAATGATAGATGTCAATCATATGGCTCACATATAGCACAGTAGGGTTGGGAATATGTAAAATATAAATGTAAAGAACAGTTTATAATTTTAATGAAAAAAAAATAATTTAAGCAATGCTTTGCTAGTGTAAGCATTGCTTACCTGCATTCAGCTCTGCTTAGCTGGTCTAAGCATTGCTATGCGGATTTGCGTGGAGCTAACCATAATGCAGCACATTAAAACCGGCCAATCACAAAAAGGTTTGGGAAAACTGCCCAATTTAAACAGCACAGGTGGGAATGCAGCCATAACCATTTGGAATTGCACACAGCAGGACCAAAATGGCTGGCATCGGAGAAGATGTGTGCTTCCGAGTGCAACGTTGTCATAACCAAAACACAACACTTCCCTAGTCTGATAAGGACTAGACCTGCAGTTCAATCTTGCACACACAGCATGGTTCAAATTAAAGGGCTGCCACTAACATCTCAGTCTGGTTCTACAGTTTTAAACTGCAATCTGAATAGAAAAAATAATGTACTGCAACACATGCATTTTCCATACAGGGCACACAGGTAGAACAATCTGAATATAAATACCATATGATGTGTATAACCATGAAAGGTGTACAATTACTGTATTGATCAGCCCCAGTCCTACAAACAGTTGCAAGCTAGACATCCACACTCTGAAGTCTTTCCCAGATAAGCTCCTCAAGTGTCACGCTGTCACGGATAGTTTCCCCATTTAACAAGAAACCTGCACACAGAAAATGTCCCAGTAGATGTATGTGAAAGACACAGCACACACTCCAGGGCCTGTAACTAATATGTGAATCTGAAATATGCATAGAAACAGCAAAGTAATGTGCACACAGTTCATCTGGAGAGGCCCACAGGTAAACAAATTGGTATAGAAACAGGTCTGGTGTGTATAACTAAAATAATGGTACAATTGCTCTGTTGATATTTATAGCTGTTGGTGTGCTGTAACAGCCCCGTGGCCCAGGTAGAGTGTAAGTGTGGTCAGAATGAAGAACAGTGAATAGTAGTGTACTGACAAATATACTTGATAGCAGTTGTCAATTGAATCTGTTCCCTTCCCCCACCACTCAAGTGATTCAGTCATCACACTGAAACCAACATGGGTAAGTTTCTAAACAAACCTCTACTGTTGGGACCATTGTTCCATTTGGTTTTTCATTGTTTAAACTGTGTGCATACTAATATCCCTTGTTGAATAATCATCTTATTGCCTGCCTTACATACCACTAACTGGCATGCTGTTGCAACCCTGAAGGCCATTCCATATATTCATGGGTTCTGTTTGCTATGGCACTGTTATAATTGCAATGTTTTGGGTTAATGGGAATATCCATGCATGCTATTTTGACTAAAGTTGTAATGTGTTGTGCATGACTAACCAATATTCATTGTTAATATCCACACCCATAGCACATATGGGAAGGCAGATCCCAGCGGATCCACCTCTCCCACCCCACCTGGCTGAGGCACAGGGTCCCAGCATGTCTAGGACCCAACCCAGGCCTCCCTCATCTGCTGGTCCTGCACTACCCTCAGGTGGAACTGCTGCAGTGTATGGGGCTTGCCCCCCCGCAAGTGGGCACGGTGAGGATGTTGTCACCCAGGACGAGGTCTGTGGCATGGTGCGCAGTGTCCTCCAGACAGAGCTGGATGACCGCCTGCACCAAGTGGAGGGTAAGCTGTCACAGACAGACAGGCAGGCAGCCAGTTCTGCTTAGCCCTCAGTATAGCCACCTTCGGGGCTGTGAAGAAGTAGTGGTCACTGCCATTAGATGGGGACATCAGTGCCACTACTACCATCTGGGGAGCTCATGAGCCTCAGATTCCAACCCACCCTCCCCATCAAGGTATTTACCCCCCCCATGTGTCATAAAACGCCCCTGTCTGCTGTCTTGTCTGTCTGCAAATGCAACCTCTCCTACCAAACCTACCTCACCACACTTACCAATAATCCTTCCTTAACATCCCACTCTCACCTTAAAAAAAAAAAAGGGCATCTGTCCCACAAAAAAAAAAAAAAAACACGTCCCATACATAGCTCTGCATTTCGCCAAGAGACATGTACCCGGCGCACAATCTAACCCTACCAATTATCCATATTGTATGATGCCCACACACCTCCCTGTAGGGTGTGAGGCTCCAAATTCTAAATTGCCCACATTGGAAGCAGCTGTTTCTCCTCTTGTTTGTCTACTTGTTTCCCCTACTTGTTTCTCCTCTTGTTTGTCCCCCTGATTGCCCCAATTTCACCACTATACTATCTTCCTTTTTTTCTTTTCTTTATTTGAAATTATGGCGGGTTTAAGTGGCTGTAAGCAAAGCTAACCTCACATAAGCATTGCTTAGCTCCACGCAAAACTACTTACAACTGCTTTAAAGTGCCTTAATCACTCTGTCTCCAAAAGCCCCTGTTCTGCCCAGCAACAAAATAATCAGCCCTTGCAAGTCTGAAACACAGGACCCTGCAAATTATTGCCAAAGTTATTTGCCACTAAGCCATGTCAGATGCAAAGAAACCTGATGTTTTCTCAAACATATCCAGCACAGTCATTCAACAGTAGGGCAAATGTATTTATATATGTATGTCTGTATGTATGTATGTGTGTATATATAATGTGTGTAAAAAGATAAAATATATATATATATATATATATATATATATATATATATATATAAAAACACAACAAATAAATATATGACCAAAGGCACCATCAATGGGGGTGAGGGGGCCCAGATTAAGTATCTCTTGTAATTATTGACATCACCCCCTTCTCTACAGCTGGACAGATCTGCCTTGCAACACAATACCATCACTTACAAGTCTCATACCCAGGACCTTACACAACTTAGCCACAAGAAGTTAACAGTAATCCATCTCAGCTGTACAATGTCAGGATGATATCAATAAGATATCATGCAGAACAGTCTGTCTACCATAGGGAATGTACAATGTGGAAGGAGTAAACATTCCAGTGATACATATACACACACATATATGCAGATACACACACATATATATATATATATATATATATATACACACACACACACGCACACACACACACACACACACACACACACACGTATATATATATATATATATATATATATATATATATATATATATATATATATATATATATATTAAATAACCGACAACTTGCAAGACTAAGAAGATAAGCTATAATAAAATAATTTAAAACACCCTGACCACGAGAAATGATCCTCAAACTATAAAACAAAAAATAAAACACGTAGGATGAACTAGTTGTTTTAGCGCTTTCATCTTTTATTGATGGATAAGACTTCTTCAGAAACACATACATAAATGCAGTGTAATCAGTTGTACACAGTTGATATTCTGTAATTCAAAAAAATACTAACCTGTCATAAAGAGATAGAATGTCAAAGGGCCAATCATAAGACTCAGCAGTAAAATAACCCAACCCATAAAAAATGCTGTGATTACCAAGAGATGTCAGCATTAAAAGGTACATTATCATCGTGACTTAATTAAATAATCAAATTAAATTAAGTTAAATAAATAAAGAACAATAATAATTTAAGATATTCAGAAATAACAGTATAGGGTAATCACTGAAACCAAAGTAAGCACTAGGGCTGAAATCCAATATTTAAACTGCCAAGCAACCCAGGAAATCTCTAGAAGTCCAAAACTCAGTGTGTCATTCATCTAGCGAAACCCCTGTTCCCCTAGAGTAGTCTTGCAACCAAACAGAACAAAACCACTCTGTTTTTAACGTAGGCAATGCAGCGCACATTTAATATTAATATGTTCATTGAGACCAGGGGCTGAGTCAGCTCCCAGCAGGAGCTGCCGTTTAAGTTCCTTCATTTCTAGCAGCGCGTTGCAGTCACCAAAAATAAATCCAGCTTTTCCAATACCAATAACTGAAACCCAGAGAAATTCATGCATTTGCTGCTGTGGTTTCCTAGTCCATTAGTGCTATCCTTTTTGCGGATAGCTGCCAGGTGTTCCTTAGATCTGTCAGAAAGTTTTCTGCTAGTTTTACCAATGTAGAACTGGTTACATCTTTTGCATATAGCTGCATATACCACCCACTCCATGTGGCAGTACATATGCTGCTTAAAAATAACATTGTAGTTGCAATGTGGGAAGGTGTAAGAGGTGCAGCTTAAAATGTGCTGGCAAACTACACAGTGGCCACAAGTGAACATGCCTGGGGGTCCTTGTGTTAGATCCTAGTTTCCTATTAGAAAAGGCAAGTCCCTGTTTTCGAAACTTGCTCTTAACGGAGAGGATTTTTTGTAGGAGAAGGTAGGTTGTTCACCTAAAATAGATTTTAGATCATCCTGGCTGGAAAAAAATTTTCCTATTCTTAATGATTATTTCCCGCATCGCCTGCATGTTCCTACTGATTGGTAATGGAAAACTGCAGAGTTTATCAGTCAGGTTAGTACTTCTGCTGCAGCTGTTGTAGCCAGATATCAGTATAGGCTTGTGCTTGATGTGTCTGTCTTGTATTACCCTGTCCAGCTGTTGT
This sequence comes from Protopterus annectens, assembly GCF_019279795.1. NCBI lineage: Eukaryota > Metazoa > Chordata > Ceratodontiformes > Protopteridae > Protopterus > Protopterus annectens. Next base: position 681,891,055 of record NC_056751.1, on the reverse strand, counting down.
TCTATAATGTGGTCAGGATAGTTTCTTGCTAAGAACATACTTTTGAGGAAATTGGCTTCAGAAACAAAATCCTCATCTACACTGATGATGCGGGAAAGGCGGATGAACTGTCCTTGTACCACATTCTTTTTGGAGAAATGTGGGTGCTGACTATTGTAGTCCAGAAAATTATTGCGATAAGTGTTTTTACGGTGGATGTTGGATTCCAAACTATTGTCAGACTTGTTGATCTTTATGGTAGCGTCCAGGAAATGGATAGTTGCCCCTCATCCAGAGATGGTAAAATACAAGTATCCTATGCTATTAGTTATCTCCTTGATGAAGTCAGTCAGTTCCATGTCTGTGCCTTTCCAGATGAAAAAAATATCATCAATATAATATCTATACATCCGTACAGACTGGTAGCCAGGTAGGTGGAAGAACGTTTCTAACTCCCATGTACTAAGGACCAAGTTGGCTAGCGCTGGGGCCATTTTCGACCCCATAGCTACTCCTCATACTTGTTGGTATAGTTTTTGATTGAAATGAAAAAAGTTGTTGTTGATAACTAACTCTACTAGATCACAAATAGTTTTAGTTCTGTTAGAGGAGAACCCTGCATATTTAGAGAGATACAATTTTAGAGCTTCCAACCCTTCTTTGTGTGGGATGTTTGTGTACAGGGCTACTATATCCAATGTAAGTAGAGAGCAGTTAGATGGATCTATTTGATCCCTGTACAATTGATCTAAGAAATCCCACGAGTCCTTCAGATAAAGGTTGATGGCTTGTACCAAGGGGTTAAGCACAGTGTCCAAATATTCTGAGATTTTTTCGGTTTTAGTGCGTTTATTTGACAAAACAAAGCCAGATAACATAAAACCAAAATAAGTCAGGGGTCTATGCCCCCCCACACCTCCCAATGTGGGGGGCTGCACCCCCCCTTAATATATATACTAACTCCAGGATCGCACTACAACTGGGAAAAGGACATATACCTTTGACTTGCCTTTTTGTACTACTTGTCAGTAAAATGAGTTTTAGATGAAATGGGTTTTAGGTGAAATGAACTTTAGGTGATTTGGTCTCAGTGAAATGAGTTTAGGTGAAATGGGTTTTAGGTGAAGTGACATGTATCCCATGAAACATATACCCACAGAAAAGTCCATGGATAAGACACCACACACAGGTTTGCATACATAGAAATGTTTATTTGTGTACTATTTCAGTTGCATATGCCATTTCATATAGCAGTTAGGTGTTTGAAATACATAATAACTGAGTGATGCAACTCCCAAGCAAAACATTTTTTACAGTAATCTGAAAGCATAACATATGTTGCTGTCCAGGCCAAGGCCTTCAAGTAGTAAAACAGTAAAGAAACACTGGCCTGGAAGATAAGAATCAATCAACACTAATTAATACAGATGTAGTTCAGCAGCCTCCAATTACACTCTGTACTTAACCCCTAGGGGGAAAAGAATTAAGTTGTCACAATGAAAATGTATCTGTTACATAACAATGCTTAACTTAAAACATCACTATCACACTGACAAATAGAACTGTCTGTAAGACAGTAAGCACTAGCCCACCACTGTTCCCATGGTGAAATGCATGAAAATGTACAGCCATATACCTTAATGTGTCTTACTACTGATATCCCTCACATGTTGTAACAACCTAGGTTATAAATGGTGCATACCCCTCCCTCATAGAATGACTTACAAGGGCATATAACAGTGTTACATACACTGACTTCTGGACTGTACAAGATCACACACGTTTTGTCCAGCTGTAACCCACATCTACATGGACCCTACCCCACAATATGTGTGGGAGTCCACAACATCACTGGAATGATGGCAGGAATGCCAGCACTACATAATGATAGGCCACTACTTAACAACCTCTTACTGCATGACATATGGACAAAGCCTGGTATATAGGTGGAGGACAGAGGCTGGAACACAGGGCCATATTTGCAATATTGTTATACACCGTGAAAGTTGCTGGTGTTATAGGATTGGTTGCAACATACCCTTACTCAGGAATATGAAGTCAGAAACACAAATGGATGTAGCCATATACTGATAGAACTCAAAAGACAGAATGCCACTGCTATATCAGGACAAGACCTGTGTGGTGAACAGACAAAACATAACAGCCAATCCTGTGGCCATCATGTGGATAGGCCCCCAGTTGAGAGTTATGCAGACAGACTGCATTCCATGCTAAGCTAGCTTGTACACACAAACCCTGTAAAACTAGTGGTATACAATGCATATAACAACACTACTCACACTGTCCATAGGTCTGGAACCTTATACAAATATGTAGTTGGCCTGTGCCTGCAAGTCCTGTTGTAAGAGGTATTGCTACCTGCTGTCTGTAACACTGCTGCCCACACATAGGAAGGATGTCTTTCATACAGGAAAGGTAAAGGGACAACACCCACATGATGTAGTAATTTATAGTAGTGGGTTGCCATGACAGTGATAATTGGAAGTACTACACAGCTGGCTGCATGCAATTAGCAAGTGGTGAATACTGATTGCTGCAGAGGCCATCACCTGATCATGTGCATCACCTACCAAATCCATGCTGCAATCTATTCAAAGCAGCTCAATCCCTGTAGTGGAGAGAGAGAGAAAGAGAGAGAAGCAAACAGGGAAAAAAATATCTAGAACAAATAAAACTACAAACCAAACCTATATAACACAGGAGACACATAAAAGTGTACTTTGAAGAGAGGACAATACTACAACAGGTATGTGAAACATATATGCATGCAACTGAATGTAGTACTTTGTCTGTAATAATGGGATAGATGATGTGGAAAGATTTATATGTGCCACCAGGAGTTGTTGCTCTAATTATGTCCTGCTGAACAACTGCTATGGACATAGCATCTGGCCCTGTGGGCAGTGGGCCATACCTGTCAACTGTGCAAATCAGCACTCAATGACAAGATGTAAGCCATCATAGTGTGTGTTCTGTACCTCATGACATGTATATTATTGTGGCAAATAGCTGGTGGTAGAAGTAATGCCATTATGATAGCCACATGATTTCAGACCCCACCACCTGCAGAACAGTCATGGTAATGTGAAATGTAGCATGCACAAATGCCATAGGTGTGAAATAGGCTTACCTGAAATCTGTCCCTATATATACCCCCCTAATGTTAGGCTGTGTCCACATGTGACACCTGTCTGTTTTGTAGGAAGGCAGAACAGTGCAGCTGTGGAAGAAGGAGAGTTAGAGAGTGTGGACCTGATGTTTGAATGCACCCCATATATATGTATATATATATATATATATATATATATATATATATATATATATATATATACATGTAATACATGTATGTCTACAGGTACACACACACACACACACACACACACACACACACATATATATATATAGGTTCATAGGTTCATAGGTTCATACTAGGCTATCTGCCTGAGGGCATTTACAAGCCTAGCCCATAGTTTTGTGGCTTACACCACCCCTTTAGTATGGGGAACTATACCCATTATTTTGCTGTGCCTCTGTCGAGCAGTGACACTGAGGTAATTCCTTGGGTATATCTGCGATCTCCCATCCATTGGTCAAGATTTCTCTTGAACAAGGCCAGCGAGGTGCTCTGCCTCACATATACCGGGATTTTGTTCCACAGCATAGGGAGTCTTTGGGTGATGAATCTATCCCTCCAGCACGTCCTATTAATAGCCGTGTCGAGGTTTAAGTCTCCCGCCCTTGTGGCTCTGACTGATCTAGATTTTTTGAGGTGAAGCATATTCATCAAATCTGGGTTTGACATGGCCTTGTATGTCAGGCAAAGGTCACCTCTGAGCAGCGGTGGCGACTGAATAGAGCTGGAGTTCTTTCAGTCGGGCAGCATAGGACAGATTTTTGAGACCCTTTATCCTTTTGGTGAGGAACTTTTGTGGCCTCTCCAGCTGCTGCAAGTGTCGGGTCAGATACATTCCGAATGGGGCATTGTACTCAATCATTGGTCTGATGAGTGATGAGTATAGGGAGACTATGACCTCCCTTGATCTAGATGTGAATCCCTTCATGATAAGGTGGGCAATGTAGAAGGTCTTCCTAACTACTTTAGCTACATGGGTGTCGAATGATAGGCTACTGTCAACCTGGGTCCCCAGGTCCCTGATAACTTCTTCTGTGCTCAGTGGATTGCCACCTATATGGTAGCTAGAGGTAACCTTGTTTTTCCCGAAGGGTATGACTATGCATTTTTTGGCATTTAACTTTAGGCCATGGTTCTGGCACCAGTTATCCATTTCTGTGAGACCCTTCTGAAGGATATCTGTGTCATATGTGTTTTCGACTATGGTGCCCAGTTTGCAGTCATCTGCAAACTTTGTCAGCCATAACCCTCCTGTGTTTGCTTGTACTTCGGAAAAGTAGATGCCAAACAAGAGTGGGCCCAGGACTGAGCCCTGTGGGACACCACTTGTGACAGGCTTTGAGTCTGACATGGCACCAGCAACTCTGACCCTGTGGGTTCTGTCACTCAGCCAGTTTGCAACCCATCTTGTGATGTATGGGTTAACATTTAAGCTGATGAGTTTTTCAATGATACCCGAGTGGGGTATTGTATCGAAGGCCTTCGCCAGATCGAGGTAGGCTGTATGGACTGCCTTTCCCTCATCAATGGCTTTGGTGACTGTTTCGAAAAAGTCAACCAAGTTTAAAAGGCATGATCTGCCTTTGACAAAGCCAAACTGGGTTGGATCCAAAGTCTGCAAATTCCCTATGTCTTTATTCATGAGGTCCATTATGATCCTCTCCATGGCTTTGCAGATAAGGCTTGTCAAGCTAATGGGCCGGTAATTTCCAGGGTCGGTGGAGGCACCGCCTTTGTGAAGTGGGACCACAGTTGCAGTGCGCCACTCACTGGGTACGTATCCAGAGGTGAGACTATGATTAAACAGCTGTCCTAGCTGTGGGTTTAATTCCTCGTTGAGTTCGTGGAGCACACAGCCGGGGACACCATCAGGTCCCATGGATGCTGTGTTTTTTGCTTTGGAGAGAGCAGTTCTCACTTGGGCATTAGAGATGTTTGGGGGGCTGCAATCGTTTGGTATAGATATCTCTCCTTTTGGGGGGGAGGGGGGGAGAAGTTTGCACTGAACCTGTCAGCCAGTATGTTGGCAATGTCTGTAGGATCAGTAATCTTCACATCATTTTGAACTAGTTCTGAGGATATCTGGGTGTTTCCTCCCAGGTTTCTAACATAGCTAAAGAAGGCCTTATGATTGTCTTTTGAGTCTTTAGCTATTTTTCTCTCAAAATTTGCTTTGGATGATTTTATGAGAGCTCTTAGTTTTTTACTTATAGTGATCAAAGGTGTCGTACCTTTTAAGGATTTTGCTCTGTCTTGTAGTAGCTTCCTCCTTTTGTTGTAGAGTTTGTTTATGGCTGGGGTCCACCAGACTGGATGCTTGCCTTTGGTACAAAGAGTCTTTGTTTTGCTTGGGATTGCCTTATCCATGCAGTCCTGCAGGTGCTGGTAGAAGGCATTTGTAAGTGATTCAGCGGCTTGAGTACTGTTTTCCCGCTCGGGGCCTTAAAGGAGACCACACTAGTCTTTAGAAGTGTGAAGTCGGCTTTTGAGAAGTTCTTTACTGTGGTCTTTTTTATTTCAGGTGGGGGTGGGATGAGGACCTCCAGCGAGATTAGTTTGTGATCTGATCTCATCAGTGAGGGGTATACTTCCGGTGTTGAACATTGTGCTCCCATGTTCGTGATGATGAGATCAAGTATGTTTTCTCCTCTTGTGGGGATGGTGACTAGTTGTTCCATGGCATTTGAGTTTATGAATTCCAGGAACTTTTGGGCTAGGGTGTTTGGGCTTGAGTAGTGTTCCCAGTCTATATTAGGGAAATTGAAGTCACCTAGTATGATGGTGTTTGGTGATACATTTATCCCCTCCAGTGTTTTCAGGAAGGCCATGTGAGGTTCCTGAGTTTGTGAGGGTGGCCTGTAACATGCTACAATTTGCAGAGCAGTCTTGCCTATGGTTAATTGCACCTGGATGGTCTCCGATGCATCGTGCATTGCCACCAGTCTTGAGGTGTGGGTGTCCTTGATGAATATGGATACCCCCCTCCTTTCTCCTTTCTTGGTATTGTCCGGATTTTGGGGCCGGAACGCATGATATGAGGTAAAACCTGATAGTGCTGGGCTGCTCTCAGGAGCCTTGAACCAGTTTTCTGTCACAGCACAGACATCGATGTTCTCCATACTGAGAAGGGCCTCGAGTGCGTGCATTTTGAGATTTAGACTTCTGGCATTGAGCAGCATTACCCTTAGTTTTTTTCCTTTTTTGTGTTCTAGGGTGGTAGGTTTAGAATTTGAGCCTTGCCTAAAAAGGCACTATGGGGTGGCAAGAGCCTTTGCCAATATCCGAATCCCAGGGTGACAGGTGCAAGCCGTCCCTTGCGGCAGCGTGGCTTGTCCAGCATGTCATCCCAGGCAGACAGACATTGGATCCCTTTGAATGACACCAGAGTTTAAGCCAATTGTTAAAGCTGATCATCTTATCTCTGTATTGTGGCATCATTCTTGGTGAAGGTAGGATACTGCTCAAGGTCAGGGTCATACCTGCCTGGGCTACATAATCAGAGAGCTCCTCAATGTCTCTTTTCATGTAGTCCAAGGAGGTACGTCTCAGGTCGTTTACACCAGCGTGGACAATGACTGAGTCGTATTTGTACCTGCTGTTGAGAGACCTGAGTGCTTGCGTTATGTGGCGGATTCTAGCGCCCGACAGGCAGCTTACTGTAACTCTCTCCTTACTCAGTCTGGTGAGCGGGACATCAGTGTGTCTGACTATGGAGTCACCAATGGCTAGTGTGTCTGGCATTGTGTTTGGCCTTAACGGCTGTGACTGTTTGACACTCTGACTGTGAGGTCTATGTGTTGTGGTTGTTTGGGTGTCTGCTTTGGTGGCCTCTGCTGTTTTGGTAGATTTTTGATCAGAGCCTCCGAGTATGTCTTTGTGTGCTTATGTGTATGATTTGAGGTTGTGATGGTACTATGTGAGACTGGGTCTATAGTGTGTGTGGTAACCTTCTCCTCCTGACTGGTCTTGCCAGTCCTATGTTGAGAGAGCTCAGCCTCCAGTTTGGCCGTATAGTTGCATCTCTCGCATGTATTTGTGTTTTGTGGGAGGAGGAGAGGGTTGTCTGTGTACATGAGGCAATTGTAACATTGCCTCAATATTCCCAGGTTCACCAGCTGAGCAGGAGAGGACACTAGCAACTGATCCCTCGACATGCTAGAAGGAATAGACAAAAAAACTTTAAAAGAGATTCCGGGGATGTGGGTGACCGAGAAATGGGGTTTGCCTTTTTGGGGTACTATCTATGACAAGAGTGCTGTATCAAGGTAATAAGTACTGTAGGAGCAAGTGCTAGGTTTAACAGATAGAGAATAGTCTACTTGGAGTCAAGTAGAGATGATCTTTTAGGTTGTAGGATACGCTGATTAGATCAGTAGTATAGTTCGAGAAAGGTAGTTTTAAGGGAAAATTTGAAGAGTGGACTTTAGGTAGCCCGAATAGTTTAAACCTGCTTAACCATCACTGCCCTAGTGTGCAACAGTGGCAACTCCGCGCTAAATCGCGCTAATTCGCGCTAAAGTGCGCTAAAACGCGCTTTATAGCAGGGGGCTGGAAAAGACAGGAAATGACCCAAAATGGCCAATAGACTACAAGTTACTGCCTTAAACCACTCCTCTAAGGGCAAACAGGCAGCTCAGCACTCCCCACTCTCACTGGTGAGTAAAGAAACTTCCCCCTGACCAAACAAAGAAAATGGAGAAACACAGGAACCAAGACAAAGCCCAGGGATCAGCAAAATCTGGTCTCTGGAACACTAGTTAGGAAAGTATGGAAAACTCAATATATATATATATATATATATATATATATATATGCACATATATATCTATATCTGTATATATATATATATATATATATATATATATATATATATATATATACACGCGTATGTCTACAGATATACAAACACACACACAAACACACACACACCCATATGTGTGTATATATATATATATATATATATATATATATATATATCTTGTCAAAGGAAAAAACTTCAAAGACCAATACACGTAAGGTTCAGTTAAGACACTTTTAATTTACTTGCCGGAAGGAGACAAAAACATGCAAATACAAGGATTTGTCTAACTATTAACAGGAAGTATGTTCATTCTTATACTATTTTACAAGACATGGCCTTCTAAGCTGATGTAATCAAACACAACTTTTAGCATTGTTCTACAGCAGATATTGCTCAGATTTTCTGCTGACATGACTAGATTTGTGAGAAACTTTTGAGAAAAACAACCTGGCCTTGGTGACCATTAATCCGTTTACAAGCCTCTATTGTACAGTGCTACTTTTCAAGGTAGTCTTCTAATTCAGATACAAGCAAATGCTGATTGCAGTTCATATTTTCAAACAGGCTTTGTCCTAATTATCTGTAATTTCTACAGCTGCATATTTTCTCACAGTACAAAACGGAACTTCTTGTCTAAGCTTCATACAAGTAGTATTGTTCTATTCATTATTTTCCCAACACAAGCAGAGATCACCTGCTTCTCAGTAAATTTCCAAGGCACAAGCAAGATTTTAGCTAACAATACAAGATCAGAAAGCATCTGCAGGTTGTACAGATTTATGCAGTATGAAATAGAATACATGTGTTAACCCTTTTCAAGCTTTAAATGCACTAAGCATATTACTAATACACACAGTAATACATATTTTTCTGACATTCCCCCCTTTTAATACTTTTATTCTACTATTAAAATAAGCATAAACAGTTTGTTTTCTTCTCCTAACCTCTTCCACTCAGGATTTGCAGTTAAGAGAGTCATTCATTTTAAACTTATGAAAGCATTCTCAGTCTTTTAACAGTTCTTCAGACTCAGTACTTTGATATAAGGTTTCAGAAACTGACATGTCTACAAGGTCTTTAATCAGTCTTTTCATGCATGGAATACCACAACAAACACATACTCCCAGTAGGACCATACCTACACAAATGGCAATCAGGATGTTCATTAGGATTGTACCCCACCCCCCAAACCATTTCTGGAAAAAGTCATTCAGTGGGTTTTGGCTTGGTTTGGTCATGGCCGACACTTGCTGAATTACCTCAAGATGGTTGTCTATCTCGTATTGATGGTCAGGAATATACGAACAGCATTCTTCTTGCATCAAAGCGCAAGTACCACCTCTCACCAGTAGAGTGAAGTCAAGAGCCATGTGGTTCTGAAGTACTACAGTTCTCATAACATTCAGTTCATCAGTCACCAATTCGAGAGCAGAAAAAGTTGCATTACTCATTACTTTGAGAAGTTTCGACAGTTTTCTCAGCTCCCAGATCGATTTCACTGCTCCATATGCCGGTAATATGCCTGCCCACGATATAACGCTATCACTCAAGTCCATATGTGTCAGTCCTTTGCCTAGAGAGTGATGATCTTTCCAACGTGCATCGATTTGTCCCACTGGATTTACAGGTTTCTTGATGACCTCTCTGACCTTTCGAATTTTTCCTTGAGGCAAAACTGCAGTGTGTCGTATGGCCGGAACCAGGTAACCCAAAAAACAACTGCCGGGCCAATTCTCAGGTAACCATTTGTATGCCTTTCTGCCGCACACAAAATAACAGTCCTCTATTTAGTAGTAACCTTGCTATGAATATATACTCGCCCTGCATGAAACATTTTTCTATCAATTGTAGACAGCTGTTTATGAAGAACAGAATTATGTTTTACTTCAAGTGTTTTGTGCATCAATCCAAGAAATGAATCATAGTTTGTATTACAATAAAGATCTACATTATTACCTTTAGTGTAACATCTATAAGGAACAGTCACATTGCAATTGATCCAACCCACCTAAACAGTATCATTTTTATAAAAACACACAGTTCCCTTTTGTGAAACAGACAAGTGCAATGCTATTTTATCTTGTGCTGTAATGGTTGAGGTATCATAAATCAAGTTCTCCCAGGTCTCATTGACCCCTAGGGGGACCGTAGTCATTAATAACCCCCTGTATGCTGTCGGCAAAGCAGTACAAATCCAGCAATTCGAAACATTGAAAGTCTCAGCATACACATATTTAATTGCCTGGTAAGTGTTAAAGTTTGGATGCCAGTTTATGAGTAACACTTCACATTTATTGAGTTCAGTCTGTGTGGCTGGGAAAAGAAAAGGCCACAACAAAAAGATTAGTGTCACTAGTACAGTTAACAGGATGATTATGCAATACTTCTGAGGAAAGGGTTGTTCTGCATTCCTGTTTCTTCTGGACTCTATCATTTTGCTCTTGGCATGTAACAAGATTTTTGTCCAGTTTAAAGTTTTTAACTAATTTACAGTGCGTCAGGTGGATCCAGGAGGCACGCTCCACGATTTTGACTGCAGTGGGTGTTAACAAAAGCACTTTTTTGTGGACCTTCCCACTTTGGAGATGCCCAATTCTTCTTCTTAACTATCTTCAGCCAGATCCACGATCCAGGGGGCACTGCCACTTCTGACGGGCTGGTTTGTTCTTTATCTAAAACAGAATTTAACTGCAACAAATGTTTAGAATTTAACAAATTTCGCATGTACTCAGCTAGTGTATTGTCAGCTTCCTGGTCTGCGGGCATGAGAGATTTCCACTGAGGTATACAATAAGCCCTTCCAAAGAGTTTTTCGAAAGGAGTCAATCCTTTTGCATTCGGAACAGTTCTCATGCTCAACAGTGCCAGCGGCAGACAGTACACCCAATTTCTCTGTGTTTCTGTTATTAATTTTCTTAGCTTACTTTTTAAAATGGTAACCAAAAGGTGAAATGTTCACAAACCACCACACAATGCGCAGTTCCGGTACAATAAAGGCTGTCACAGTATTCGAAGACCAAGGTGGTCCTAAATAAATCCCAGGAATCCGATAAAAAACAAAAGTGTTTAATTACACTGAAATCACATCCACCAAGGTAAAAACTGTTACAAAAAACAAAGATTGAGCGCTTTTGTCTCCCTCCGGAGACTTCTTCAGAATCTACCACCATTTTCAGATGGTCCTCATTAAATACATGGTGCTCAAAAATCATTGGTTAACAGTGTATTCCTTAATTAAATTAATTAAACTAAATACAATTAATTAAACCAAATACAATTAATTAAACCAATTAAACATTAAAGGGCTGGCATTTGAAAGAAGAGTTAACATATACACCAACAAAGGACATAATGCCCACCAACAGTACATGGAAAAAATATATATAACAATAATAAATATAATATAAAAAAAAACTGACTTACTTGAGATACTTAATATACGTTGTATATATTATGAAAAGTGTATAATAAAAAAATGAAGATATATATGTATATAAATATACTTTGTTATACAAAAATTCAATCCAATACAAAGTGATTGAAGGAATAAATAAATAAATAAATAAATAAATATATAGAAATGCATAAATGTGATACATATTAAATGGAATAGATATTCTGTAATAGTATAATAAAAATCTAATAAATAGGTATATAATTAATATATTATATATTATAAAATATAAAATAGAAATATAAATACCAAAGGTCTAAACATACTATTTAAAATACAATTTTAAAAGTCTAATTTAAAAAGGAAAAGAGGTTACATAATCATACAATCATCTTGTTTTTACTTATTTTTATTTTTATTTTTAATCTTTGGATCAGCTGCTAACAATTTTAGTGCTGGGGTAATAGAAATATGGTCATTAAGGCCCTTACCACAACATGCATCGAGCCTTAACTGCCAAATCATTTCCCTATATTCCAAAAGGGTTTCCCAGTCGCCACTCCTATCTGGGTGGGCGACCTCCTCTATAATCCAAAATTTATAGTCAGCCATATTACAAGTCAAAGCATGCCTATATAGGGCGTTGTTCTCATTGTGTTTGTTTATGTCCCTAATATGTTCATAAATCCTAGATCTAAGATGGCACTCCATTTTCCCTATATAGTAACTCCAGCATGCTTGACAAAATACTAAGTAAACTACCCCTTTTGAGTAGCAACTATTATACCTTCTAGCCTTAAGTGTCAAATCTAGGCTAGGTATTCTCACTTCCTTTAATCCAGCTATATAAGAGCACTGTGCACATCTACCACATCTATAAGTACCACATTTCTTATTAGTCCCTTCTATATTAGTCTTTTCTCTTTCAATCAAATTTTTGATATTTTTATTTCTTCTAAAACTGTATTTTATATTGCCTTGGAACACATTTGTTCTAGGAGATACATTTCTGAACAAATCCCAGGTCTCATTAATACATTTTTTTAACCATCTCATACCCCCATAATATGTTAAAGTCAGATATGGTGTTGTACTTGAAATACCAATATTACCACCCTCCTGCTCATTATAAATCTTGTTTGGATAAATTACTGCAGAATTAACATCAACACTGCCCCCACTAGTTAAAAGGGGGGTATATCTATTACCTCTACCTATAAGGACATATTTTTTTATTGAATTAATAAGTTCCGTTGGATATCCTCTCTCAAGAAACATTTTCTCTACATTGTTGACTTCATTCACAAAATCACTCTCATCAGAGATCATCCTAGCCATCCTAATCATTTGGCCTTTCACAATATTTTTCTTCAATTGGTAGGGGTGATCACTGTCAAAATGCAAGTAGGCATTAGAAAAATGTTCCTTCCTATAAACACTTGACCTGTAGCATTTCTTTTGATAGTCTTTGTTTAATTTTGCATCTAGAAAGTGAATTTCATCTCTACCCACTTGATGTGTGAATTGTAAAAATTTTGTTGTTTGATCAATATACTGAATTAATTCCTTTATAAAATCTGCAGGTCCTATCCATAAAACAAATATATCATTCAAAAATCGTAAATATTTCACTATGTACTGACTATATAGTGAACTAAAAACATATTTACATTCCCAATATAACATAATAATATTTGCAAATATGGGGGCACATGAAGATCCCATGGCAATTCCTTCTTTCTGGTGATAATAATCACCCTGAAAGTAAACATAATTGTATTTTAAAACTAAATCAGTACACTCTAAAACAACTTTAAATTCATCCCCTGTTAAAAAATTCATTTCAATCAACATTTCTTCAAACCATTCCAAGCCTTCACTCTGGGGAATCACTGAAAACAAATCCTTTACATCAATCGTGATAAATATTGTATCATCTGTATACATACTCTTGCCAATTTTGTATAAAAAGTCCCAGGAGTCAACTAAAATGTGTTCATATTTACTATGGAACTTTTTTAACTTCGTGTCAACATAAATAGCAAGAGGTTGTGTCTTAGACCCTTGCGATGAAACTATAGGCCTCATGGGTGGGTTGTGTTATGATTTATGTACCTTAGGTATACCAATAATAGCAGGTATAACAGGCTTAGGGAGTCTAAGAAATTTGTATAATTCAATGTCAATCAATCCTTGTAACACATTGTCTTCCAAAATTAAATCTATCTTCTTGTAAGATATGTTAATTTCATTTCTAGTCACTAATCCATAATAGTTTTCATTGTCCAGAATATCTTTCATTCTTTTAATATAGTCCCATCTATCTATAAGAACCACTCCCCTACCCTTGTCTGGTTTCATCACCCGCATTTTTTCATTCCCACTGAGTTCATTTAACAAATGCATTTCATCCTCGGTCAAATTCTTACTTACCTCAGTCTCCTGTTTGTATTCATTGCGTATTTTATTACTGACGCATTTCTCAAAATTCAAAATTTCAAACTGAAGTGGGGGGTTGTAGGTACTGATCTAACAAGAACATTGTCCCTGTCCTGCAACTCCCTATCCTTATACATGTGTATAAAATTTAATTTACGTGTAAAAATTTTAATATCTAATAAAATGTTTTCAATTCCTGTTTTTTTAATAGGAACAAAAGTAAAACCTTTTGTAAATAGTTTAAAATAGGTTTCATTAATAGATAAATCAGTATAATTAAAAATATTAAAATTGTTAAATGAATTAATAATAATCTTATCATGCTGTTTGTCTAACTCAACCATTAAATCTATTTCTGTACTGTCTACAATAAAACTTTCATTGGCATCTTCCCTTATCTGTGTATTCTCCCCAAATGTTGGGTATTGTTGTTCATCATGACTTGTGCATAGGAGGATTGTTGGGCCCGATTCCTTAGCCTTTCCGACCTCCTGGGTTCCTCCAGTTCTAAAGGGACTCCTGCTTCTTCATTATTTTCTCCATCACTACCATTAAAAAACTGTTGGTCATGTCCATAGGGGGAATATTCATAAAAACTTTGCTTCCACTGTCTGTCCAAACCAGATTGTCTGTATTCATAATTGTCCCTGTACATATTCTTTCCATTGTTATTTCTATTATTCCCTGTGCTGTACTGTGTATTGGAAGTCCTGCCCATTGTATAACTTTTCTTCTTAATATCATAGCAATAAGCATAACCCCTTTCATACTCATTCAAATCTCTCTCCAATTTCCTAAGTTTTCTATTAGTATTCATGTTAATAGTATAACTGACGTCATGTAGGACTCTAAAGTAAATATTTTTATATTCATCTATTGAAAACAATAAATCGGTGTTAATCTCATTGTACAGTCCATCAATTTATTTCTTACTTTGTTCCATGACCTCAACATTACGTTTAATCATCAATTTTAACAATGCCAGCCCACAGTCATTAAAAATATCACATACTGCTTTAAAAAACATTTTATCGTCATATGCATTGTTCGGAAATTTATTAAGTCTAAGTCCTTTTGGTACTATCTTGTCTTTTAAACATTTCTCAAAGTACCAATTTTCTACTGCCAAAGATTTGTATTTAAGAAGCAATGATTTAAAAGTCTTACACTTTTCCTTGTATGTCAAATTCACCGCTGGTTCGTTCTTCTTCTCCTTGGCATTAGATTTAAACGATCGATTTAACCACACATGAAAATCAATGTCTTTGTAAGAGTCGGTTACTTGGTGTCCACTATAACTTTTTTGTTGTTGATTAATGTGTCCTTGACCACCGTTAGGTCTCACACGCCGGTTTTCCGAATGTAGTTCACCTCCAGCTTGCTCACTCTGAGTGTCTGACGTCATCGGTGTAACCGCCGTCCCTCTCAGGCTACTCTGTGCACAAGGAATTTCGTTAGCAGATCCAGACAACACTATATCGGCCTGAGAGTGGGTTTGAATAACCCTAAGTAGTTCGTTAAGCATAGTGCTATTTTCCATCTAAACCAGACCCCTCGTAACCGGAAACAGCAGCAACAAATTCTACAACTGGTAACCAAAAGGTGAAATGTTCACAAACCACCACACAATGCGCAGTTCCGGTACAATAAAGGCTGTCACAGTATTCGAAGACCAAGGTGGTCCTAAATAAATCCCAGGAATCCGATAAAAAACAAAAGTGTTTAATTACACTGAAATCACATCCACCAAGGTAAAAACTGTTACAAAAAACAAAGATTGAGCTCTCCAGGAGGCATGCTCCGCGATTTTGACTGCAGTGGGTGTTAACAAAAGCACTTTTTTGTGGACCTTCCCACTTTGGAGATGCCCAATTCTTCTTCTTAACTATCTTCAGCCAGATCCACGATCCAGGGGGCACTGCCACTTCTGACGGTCTGGTTCTTTCTTTATCTAAAACAGAATTTGACTGCAACAAATGTTTAGAATTTAACAAATTTCGCATGTACTCAGCTAGTGTACTGTCAGCTTCCTGGTCTGCGGGCATGAGAGATTTCCACTGAGGTATACAATAAGCCCTTCCAAAGAGTTTTTCGAAAGGAGTCAATCCTTTTGCATTCGGAACACTTCTCATGCTCAACAGTGCCAGCGGCAGACAGTACACCCAATTTCTCTGTGTTTCTGTTATTAATTTTCTTAGCTTACTTTTTAAAATCCCATTATGCCTCTCTACTAGCCCTACAGATTGAGGGTGATACGCACAATGATTTTTCAGAGAAATACCAAAATGTCTACTTAACTGTTGTATGGTCTGATTTACGAAGTGTGTGCCATTGTCACTGTAGATCCTTTCCCGAATGCCGAATCTAGGGATGATTTCTTTAACAAGAACTTTGGCCACAGTTGTAGCATCTGGATTTTTAGTCAGAAAGGCTTCCACCCATCTGCAAAACATATCTACAATGACAAGACAATACTTCTTATTTTCACATTTATTCAACTCTATGAAATCCATACAGATAGTATGAAATGGATACGGTGGCGTAGGGAAACTCCCTTGCTTGGGCTTTAACACCCCTTGTGCATGATGTTTATTACAAATGTGGCATAACAAACAAAATTTTTTAGAGTAGTGTGTAAATCCATACGTCGTGAACATTTGGTTCACCAGCTATACCATCCCCCCTGTTGAGACATGGCACTGCCCATGGCTCAACAAAGCTGCATATCTAAACAAATTAGATGGCAATATCGGTTTTCTTTCTTTAGAGATGTACAGCCCCTTTTCAAGAATTGCTCCTCGTTTTATCCATCTTTGTTTTTCAGCTTGCGTAGTAAGTGTCTGCATTGTCTTTGACATTTCTAAGTCTAAAATCTCAGAGGGTTGTAATTCCTCATTCAAAAGAAATGCTTCTGAAGCTGCCTGCTTTGCAGCTGTGTCAGCCCTCGCATTACCTTTTGAAATCCTATCCTGTTGTTTGGTATGAGCTGTGCATTTACAAATAGCTACTTTCTGAGGTAACTGAATAGATTCTAAAAGATCTAAAATAAACTGTGCATGATTAATTGGTTTGCCAGTAGATGTTATCATTCCTCGATTTTTTCACTGTTGTGCAAAAACATGTACAGTAGAAAAAGCATACTGGCTGTCAGTAAAAATGTTCACACATTTACCCTTTGCTAAGGTACATGCCCGTGTCAAGGCAATCAATTCCGCTGCCTGTGCAGATAAATTATGTGGTAAAGATTTCGCTTCCACAATGTCAGTATCAGAAACTACTGCATAACCTACTAGGTTCTGTCCTGCAGGACCCCTTTTGCACGAGCCATCCACGTAGTATGTCACCTCGGCATCATCCAAGGGAACATCCGTAAGATTTTTTCTAGGCAGTGTCTTTTGCTCCATCACCTGCAGGCAGCTGTGTGGTGTGCCATCTGCAGGAGTTGGGAGCAAGGTAGAAGGGTTCAAAGTCATACATTGTTCAATCGTCATATGAGGTTGGCTCAACAGTATAGTCATACAGGAAAGATGCCTAGCAGGGGAAATATATGCTACCTTCTCTTGCAGTAAAATAATTGCAACTGCATGAGGCACTCTCAATGTGAAAGGGTGGAACAACACTACTGAGGCTGAAACCTGTACTGCCATTACAGCTGCAACTACTGCTTGTACACAGTGAGGTAAAGACCATGCCACTGGGTCCAGTTGTGATGAATAATAAGCAATAGGGCATTGCTTGTCCCCATGCTGCTGTGTTAACACTGATGTCATATAACCTTGCTTACAATCTACAGTTTGGAAAAAACGTTTATGATAGTTTGGTAATCCCAAAACTAACGAGGACGCTATTAACTGTTTCAGTTTGCAGAAAGCAGATTCTGCTTCTGGTGTCCATTGTAACAAATCCTGTGCTGCCATAGGCTTTTTATAAATCAAGTTAGTCAGTGGTGCAGATTCCAAGGCATAGTTTGGAATCCAACTCCGACAAAAATTAGTCGTACCCAGGAAGGACATCATTTCCTTCTTGGTGGTGGGTTTTGGTGCTTGCAAAATCGCTATTTTTCTGTTCTCATCTAATGTCCTACCCTCCTTGGATATTACATATCCTAGGTATTTAACTTGTTTTTTCCAAAGCTGCAGTTTATTTTTGTTTACTTTATGTCCTTCAGTGGCTAAAAATTGTAATAGCGCTATAGTATCTTCTTTGCAATCTTGCTGGGTGGGGGCCACCAGCAGGATATCATCAACATAAAGCAAAATCTGGCTACCTCTTGGTGGGGTAAATCCCGCCAAGTTGCTTGCCATTTCTTGTGAGAATATTGTTGGACTTTCACAATACCCCTGTGGTAGTCATGTATATGTATACCTTTTCCCCTGAAATGTGAATGCAAACCAATGCTGACTGTCAGGGTGTATTGGTATCGAAAAGAACACATTGCTGATATCTACCACAGAAAAATATTTCTGTTGAGGTTTTAAATCATTCAACAGGGTGTGTGGGTCTGGCACCGTAGGTGCCCTTGGTATTACTGCGTCATTTACAGCTTGTAAATCTTGGACCATACGCCATTCTCCATTTGCTTTCTTAACAGGAAATAAGGGTGTGTTACATGGTGAATCAGGAGATTCCACCAGCACCCCTTCCTTAAGTAAAACTGCTATAATAGGTTTGATTCCTACCTCTGCATCTTTTCTTAAGGGATACTGTCTTTTTTGTGGTCTAAATGCTGACTTTGGCGTTATAGTAACTGGTCTCGCTGTACGAATAAGTCCTACATCTGATTTTCCTGTTGACCAGAGAGTTTGCTGGTATATTCTGTAAGGCATTCTCTTCCTCCTTCAATAGGAGTGCTAATCAGCTGTCCTTGCTAGACTGCAAGTGTACAACTGGGTGGGTCTAAGTTATCCAATTCAACTTCTTCATTTGTATTCCCTGTTCTGACAGTTCTAACTCTGTCTGTTTCTCCCATCTCGTGACTTTTTCTCCTAAGTCTACCTACCCATTTTACATTCTTGTCCTTAGTTAAGCTAACATGTGGTAATCGATTATATTTATAGAGTGCAAAAAACTCCTGGGGCAATGAACAGCTGGCTACACTGTTCCCTTCTGTGTCCCAGTACAGATTACGTAATATCAATCTGTTTGCACAATTTCCAAACAATTCTTGCTCGTATTCCTTATCAGGTCCTGGTGTGTCACAAGAATACAGAGTACAGTGCAACAAATGCTGTTTATCAGTGTCAAGGGAGGGGAACTTGCTGATGGCTACATTCATCAATTCTTCGGTCACTGCCCCTGGACCAGTCGTAACCAAGTCCTGGCTGTACCAATAACACGTTTTACCCTCCGTTTGCACTGCAAAGGTATCAATTTGTTGCTGTGCTTCCATACCCTGCATAGTCGGAACTACTGCTATACCAAATAGCTGCATAAGGTCTCTGCCCAAGAGGTTTACTGGGCATTTTGCAGAAACAACAATTTTGCTTTTCTGGGTCAATCCTGAAACAGGATCAGTTATTGCACTATTATGGGAGAGGGGCTCCCGATACAGCTGTCCATTAGCTGCTTTCACTAGTATGTAATCAGGTGACTCTGAGTTCTCTGGCAGTTTGGAGGGATGTATCAGGGTCCGTGATGCCCCTGAGTCACACAAGAATCTGAATTCCCTCCTTTCTACCAGGAGTGTAACTTCTGGTTTTGTGTTTGCTAAATAGAGCTCTAAGCTCAATAGAGCCAGATCCAATATTTCATTTTCTTTGCTATCCGTGACTTCCTGCACTTCCTCTATTTCTTCTGTCACATTCTCTACTCCCTCTATCACATTCTCATTTGTCCTTTCTCTGCTATCCCCTTCTAGTGATTGATGACTATCATATAGTCAGTCCTTACCCTCCTTATCTTCCGTGGTTGCTTTCTTGTTTTTCCTGCAATCCCTTGCCAAGTGTCCCTTTTTACCGCATTTAAAACATTCACCCCTTTTCTTTCGCCCTTCAAAGTCCTCTGATCGTTGATCAAATTGTTTGTTTCCCTGGGCATTTCTCTTGCCCTTTTTCCCGGACTGTACTACATAAATTTCTGCTCCATCTTCCACAGAAAATACTTGGGCTTTCTTTTTCTTTTTGCTATTAAAATGCCTTTCAGCATGCCTAGCATATTGAAGTAATGACTGTAATCTGCTTGTACGATGATCTACCATGTGCTTTGTAATAAAGCTGCTTATGGGTGCAATACTGCCTTTCAGAAATGCATTCTTTAACTGCTGCTCATATGGGGAATCATGTGTCTGATCTTCAGGAACCTGCATTCCACAATGGTTATTAAAACATTCTAATAGTCTGGCATAATATCTGTCAATAGCTTCACCTTCCTGTTGAGTGCATTGATTAATGCAAGTCCAGTCTGCCTTAGGCTTCCATTTCTCAGATATTCGGTCTGTAAGACCTTTCACACTGTTGTCTAATTCTGCGCTACTATGCGGGAGGTGCCTGAGCGTAGCGTCACGGGGATTCCAGTCGCCACTAATCATGTGCCAATCTGGTCCCACAATTTGTCTGACTACTTTTTCTACCTCTTCTCTGTTTAAATTATAACTTAGCCTCGTTCCTTGCAAATCTTCTAAGAACTTTCTAAAATTAAATTTTGGATGGGGAATTCCCTCAGTGGCTTTCCGTATGTCTTCTGGAGTCCAGGGTCTATACACTAGAATAGTTGGGTCCTGACGTTCTTGCCCTGCCTGAGGATTAGGTGCTTCTATAAGTGGGCATATTTCTTCTTCACTCATAAATCGTGAATTTCTACCCATTTGATATAACTCAATGTCTCCTGCCCATGTTCGAGACCTGGTCTTGACGGAATCTCTAATAAACGGTGTTCCTTTTGTAGTGTCTCTACTCTCAGTGACAGCAGAATATCTCAGGGGTGGACTAACTTGTTCACTTGCCTCATATTCTGGTAAGGGAGACGGAGGGGCTGATGCTATTACTAGGTTATTGTCCTCCTTATCTAAAAACATTGCTTTTGAATTATTATTCTTTTGTTCCCTTCGGTTTACTTCCTCAATCCACCTGTGTGCCTGAGGAATTTCTAATTGACGTTGCTTTTTTACCCGACCTTTAGAATCGGTTTTAAGCTGTTTGATAAGTTTGACAAGCGAGGATTTTTCTAATTTACCATCAAATTCATACTTATTAACCCATTTTGAGTAGTATTTAATATTATCAGCACGCTGTGACTGCATGTATTTCGCGTCTTCGGTTAACGGCGGATTTTGGGACCTTTTTGTACAATTATTACCCATTTTATTCTACCCTTTTAATCGTTACGTAACACCTTATTTTTAACATGGTACCACGGATGTTTTTATAGTCTCTTCAGAATGACTGCCTACCTGCTCTGTTTCCCTGATCTATGACAAGACAGTAATCTTTCTGTCCCTGACTTATAAACAAAGTCTCTAACAGAACAAATACAAATCTAGTCCCTGATCTAAAACAGAAAAAAGAAGGTGGATTCACCTTATCTGAGCCTTCGTGATTGATCACCTGGTTTGAGTAAACCCGTCCTTCAGTCGCAGATCAGAAAGTGGCTGGCCTCTTTTGTATGACAATTCAGTCGGAGAGCTTTTCAACTAAGAAGAACCGATGTGGTTTCTTCCCCGTACGGTTTCAAGCCACCTGGCCTGTCTGATCCGAGGCGAAGTGAGGGTTTCTGGCCCCAGGGACCAATCTGTCAAAGGAAAAAACTTCAAAGACCAATACATGTAAAGTTCAGTTAAGGCACTTTTAATTTACTTGCCACAAGGAGACAAAAACATGCAAATACAAGGATTTGTCTAACTATTAACAGGAAGTATGTTCATTCTTATACTGTTTTACAAGACATGGCCTTCTAAGCTGACATAATCAAACACAACTTTTAGCATTGTTCTACAGCAGTTGTTGCTCAGATTTTCTGCTGACATGACTAGATTTGTGAGAAACTTTTGAGAAAAACAACCTGGCCTTGGTGACCATTAATCCGTTTACAAACCTCTATTGTACAGTGTTACTTTTCAAGGTACTCTTCTAATTCAGATACAAGCAAATGCTGATTGCAGTTCATATTTTCAAACAGGCTTTGTCCTAATTATCTGTAACTTCTACAGCTGCATATTTTCTTACAGTACAAAACTGAACTTCTTGTCTAAGCTTCATACAAGTAGTATTGTTCTATTCAATATTTTCCCAACGCAAGCAGAAATCACCTACTTCTCAGTAAATTTCCAAGGTACAAGCAAGATTTTAGCTAACAATACAAGGTCAGAAAGCAACTGCAGTTTGTACAGATTTATGCAGTATGAAATAGAATAAATGTGTTAACCCTTTTCAAGCTTTAAATGCACTAAGCATATTACCAATACACACATTAATACATATTTGTCTGACATATATATATGTGTGTGTGTGTGTGTGTGTGTGTGTGTGTGTGTGTGTGTGTGTGTGTGTGTGTGTGTGTGTGTATATATATATATATATATATATATATATATATATATATATATGTATACATTTCCCCTACTGTTGAATGACAGTGTTGCGCGATATGTGTTAGAGAACATCACACATATCTATACACACACACACACACACATATATATGTATATATATATATATATATATATATATATATATATATATATATATATATATATATATATACAGTAGTAAGCAGGTGCAAAATAGACAGTTAAGTCTGGTGTGAAATCCATGTTGGGAACACATTGTCCTTGTTTGTGAAGGTGAGATTGGTATGTTGGGGAAGGATAGTAGGTATATTTGGGGAGGTAGGTTGGGTTGGAAGACAGACAAGACAGCATACAGGGGTGGTATATGACACATGTAGTTGGTAAACACCTTGGATGGGGAGTGGTGTTTGGAATGTGGAAGTCCATGAGCCCCCATATGGAAACAATGGGACCAAGGTCCCCACCCATGGTCAGTCACATCTGCACGTTCACAGCCCTGAAGATGCCTGGAGGAGCATGTGGACCCTGTGACTGTGTACCGAGAGACTAAAGGTGGTGTAGCACATCCCCCAAGTCTTTGGGGAGCTCCCTATGCACCAGTCACTGGACCTGACTTCAGATGACAGGATTCTGTCTGCGTGTGCTCCCAGGGAGGGGGGTGAACACCATCCCCTGAGGTGGTTTCACATGTAGGTAGTGCAAGGCCAGCAGATGATGAGGTCCTGGGGTGGGTCCCAGATGTGCTGTGGCCTGGCAACATGGCCAGATGAGGTGGGAGAGGTAGATCTGCTGGGAACTGTCTTCCCAAACATGCTATTGTGTCACAGTTATAGAACATATGTGGATAGTAATAGTCCACACATTCCAGGATTATGTCTAACAGCATGCATAGATATCCCTATTAACACAAAACACCAGATTTGGAGCAGTCATATAGCAAAAAAAACACATGCATATATGAAACCATAGTGACCCTTACAATGGCATGCAGGTGACATTGTTCACAACCGGCTACCAATGATAGTGTTTCAACATGGAACATGACTCGAAACACATTGCACAAATTGTTCTACAATACGATATATGTCCCAACAGTAGGTTTGCTGTAAACATACCCGTTGAGTTGTATGTTCAAATTATTGTTGCAGATATGGTGGGAGGAGACAGAGATGTGTATTAACAACTATTATATCCTTGCAGTATGAGGTCCTCAGACCTTTTTTCCTCTTTATGTCTTTCAGACACCATGTCACGGGAGTGCTTGCCAGTTTACTCCCCCTAGGAGAATGAGGTTGTTATACACCACCAGGAGCAGCACTACCACACCCTGTTTGGAAGTACAGCCCATGATCTGCAGGAGAGGACCGCCCTGTGGAACGAGCTTGTCCACAGGGTAAATGATGTCGGCCTGCATAACTACAGTTATAAGCAGGTACAACATCGGTGCACTGACCTACTCCACCATGCCCGTCAGCATGCTGCTGTGGTTAGGAGGGACCAGCTAGCCACAGGGGGCAGGTCATACCATCCATTCCCCCCTGACACATGCTGAGGAGCTGCTTACCAGCTTTGGGGCATCTGCCCACCTGCAAATGCAAGGCCGTGTGGAGAGCATTGTGGAGGTGAGTGCTACCCACACAATAGATGAGGAGCATGCAGGTAAGGCCACAGGGCACATCAGTAGACCACTGTTGCTTATCCACCTGCATCTGTAGAGTTTAGTCATGCATATGTGAGATAAAATATATATGGTCTTTTGCTGTGTTGTAGTAATAAACAGATGTGCATAATCTGTAGTATATGGGGTTTGTACTGTTGATGTACTGTAATGTTGCTCCCACCCTGTACCAATACCACTGGTGTGGCTACTGACATTACATCTCTTACACAATTATGTAGGTCCCTCTGGTATACCTCTGGGGCAGCAGCCTGTAGCTGCTGAGTAAGGTGTTGTTTGTTCAGGTTTGCCAATACACCGGCCATGTTATGGCCATGGTATTTGCCATGCACACATTTAGCACACCTACCTATAATGCATGCTGTACATGTTCACTTATTGTTGCTGTTAACAGCACTGCATCACACTGGTCACCATTCTGGCATATCTGAAGGGTATGTAAGAATCCTGCAATATAACTAACAACCTGTCATTGCAAGATGTGTGCACAAAGATGAACATAATGGTGAGACAAATGGCCTATAGTATGAACATGTTTGAAACATCACCATTATACAGTGCTACAACAGTGTATATACCACTATTCCAATGGCAACAGTTGCAGATCTACACAATGGTATATCACAATACTGGATTCCACAACCCTTACAACCTGTAATGTGGTCCTAACATGAGCAATGAATATGTAATATGGAATACTATGTTAGGACAGAAAATATGGGGAATACATATCTTAACAAACATTGGAAGCATATGTGTGCATACACTCCAAATAACATATTGTGGAAGCAGCTTTTGAGGTACTGACAGCATTCAATCTATTTGTATGGACCTTACAGCAAGTACAGATCCTCAATGTCACACCAAGAAATGGTCTGCTGTCCAAGACATTTGTCCATCAAATGTGCCCACTTACCTGCAACAGAGGCAGCACACATCTTACAAGCCATAGAATGGATCCCATACCCAACAGGTAGCACGCAGAAGTGGGAAATGTAGCCTTACCTCACCATTGCATATACCATGGCAAACAGTGCAGACAGTCATGTATGTGGCGAGGATGTATGGGACAAGATTAATGTAGAAAATAAACAGATGGCCATCCAAGACAGATGACGACACATGTTGCAAACTGGTCATGCAGGCTGCCTAGTAACATGCCACAGCACTGAGGGAGTTGCAGGAATGTCTAGCAAGTACTGGCTGTGCAGTACCTGTGTTGACAATCACCTGGACTCTGCATAAATGTGGCCTATGGGTGAGGGTAATCAGATGGGACATTGGTTCCACAGGAAACATCAGCCAGGACTCTCTACAGGTAGCGTATGCATAACATCAAAAGTCCCCCAAAGGCATGTGCTGCAATGTGTAATGGTGTACCAAGACAATGTTGGAAACCTACAGACAGTATCAGTTAAGATACATGTGCTGCACAAGCAAAATTTCACCCAACCTCTGGCCCACCATCCCCATCTGTACCTTGCTGGTGACAGTGTACACCTGTATGTTTGCCATCCATTAGCAGGGACTAGGCCAGTACACATGGTGTTCTGAATTTGGGACTCTGCAAAATGACGCATGTGTAGCCAATAGTTGTCAAGCATCTGCAAAAAGGCTGAGGATGGGGAGGGGGTATTATCTTGAAACACAACAGTGAACTGAAGCAGACATCCAAAGTTCACTAAGAATGGCTGTATCTGCACACAGTCAAGGTCATGAATTGTGGCAGACATAACCCTGACTCCACAGCAATAGTGACAGCACTGTGTGATCTCCAAGGGCTGTGCACATGAGTTGACCTTGCAATCATGCAGAGTTGGGGGACATTTGTAGGATAGAGTGACCAAATGTTGGCAAATGCAGATGGCCCATGCTAGTATACTCCTTCCAGGAATAGTGACTGCTGTAGTACACTTAACAGTTAGTGCAACAAACCATCATGTTAAGGGTATGTGCACTTATGCACCCACAAATTGTATGCATCTCAATCAGCACCTGCACAACTAACACATTTGTTTGATACTGCATTTGATTGCACAGGTCATATGTCACATATCAGGTTCATGTAATGTTAACATATGCAGTAATGTGGCCCCATGGCATATCAGGGAAGAGGGTTCCATGTCAATAAGGGTATGTACACACCTCATAGCCACAATAAGGTTTGAAGGTTGTCAGTGTAATTGTATTTTATTGGCCATACATGCACCACTGATGATGAGATCTGTAAATCAGACATCAGGCATTCACTAATGACATCTGTCCACATATCATCCCAGGTATGTGTCGGACAAACACATAGGGAATGAGAGCAGCAGAGCAAACAAAACTGACACAGATATACACATTCAGCAATGGTGTGTACACCTGTGAGGTATGGTGCATAGTACATGCCAGGTTGCTGAATAGGTGCGCAGCAATACTGTGTACATGGGTGCAGTGTGTTCCAGGTGAAGGGGCATCACCTACTAACACAACCCATGTATCGCAGAGATGTATAATGTTGGTAACATGGTTTGACTATAAATGCACTGCATGCTGTTGAGTGCCATATGTCATGCATGTTGACAAATGGGTAATGAGAGGTCTGTGTGTAATATCTTTGTGCAACCTCAGCTGTAAGTGTGTGTGTGTGTGTGTGTGTGTGTGTGTGTGTGTGTGTGTGTGTGTGTGTGTGTGTGTGTGTGTTTGTGTGTGTGTGTATACTGTTAAGCAATGATGTACAGTTCTTAAAGTGTGTTTCTTGTTTCCCCCTCACAGGTGGTGAGGTTGGTCAGGGTCCCTCCTGCAGGCAAACTGATGTTAGTGTCCATACAAACACTGACAATGATGATAGGTGTGCTGAGGCACAGGCAGGGTTGTCAGGGGCTGAAGCTGTGCCATCATTTCACATCCCACTGTTATCCACCCCATCCCCGCACACAGTCACATTGCCTATACATAACCCATCACCAGTGGCCATAGATGAGGGGACAGTTGGTGGGTGGTGATATGGGACAGGACAATGTGGTGTCTATGGCATGTGTGTTTGGACACAGCAGCCATAGCCGGATGTCTAGCGGGGTACCACACAGGAGTGCTCGTAGGAGGGCTGCTGGTCATCATGCCCCTGGCAGAAGTGCCACATCTGGTGTCACCAGATGCATGTTTCAGGCTGTCATGGAGGTGCATGCATGTATGGAATGGTATACCAGACAGGTTCTGAGGCTGCAGAGGGCTACTCATTCCGCTGGTATTGACAACATCCGTGATCTTGTAGGTACCCACCGTTATTTTGCAGAGGTCATGGACAGACGGTTGGGTGAGATGGTGGGAATCCTTGACCATGGAATGTCTGTGCTTGAGCATATGGTGAGAGTAGTGCAACAGCCACATGGATGTAGGCCAGCAACACCAACAGTTGGCGGTCGACGTGGATGTGCAAGAAGTCAGATCCACTCCCGTAGAGGCAGTACCAGTCCCAGCACTGCAGGGGGTGCTGTCCACTCCACAGCACAGCAAGCCACATGCATGTGGTTCTGGCCAGTCCCAAGAGGGACCTGGATCCAGCAGACATATGTCATTATCAGGGGAGAGTACCATATCATGGCTTGTACCTGATGGAACCCCTGGCAGGCACAGTTTTTGTGTCAGTGGCCAGAGATGGTGAACTGCACACCCTGCCAGGTACAGTCTGCAGCAGTCCAAGAAACCCCTGTATAAGGCAGCCACATGGCAGAACTGTGTGCATGCATATACACACACACACATCACCAACACAGCTAGGGCAACCCCATACCTACACACACCACATCACAACAGCCCAATTAATAATGAAACCCCCTAACACACATGATGTCAAATGTATGGCTCAGATTAGGTCCATGGCAAGCCAACAAAACACCCTGTGTATATGATGATACCTGTGCCACATCCCTGTCATCCATAACATCGATGCAGGGACAGGCTAATATGGTTCTGAAGCACAGGGTGACTGTACTATGGTGTACCAGTGTAATGCTGTGTAACATGTTTTCAACACTAAAGTTTAATACTTACATGTCAGGATGTGTAGCTGTCCAGTCATGATGCATTATAGCTGTTATTAACACTGAGTGATAGTGGTCTCCATAATGTATTCTGTTTGTGTTGTAGGTGTCCATGTAAGCAGGATGTTGGTCTGCTATTGTGTCTTACAAGAGGTATGGCACTGTGGTGACACCTTAACTGTGCCATATCCTGTGTACAGCTGAACACGTCACAGATCCGTATAACAGTTACTGCATGTGCCACATGCCCGATAGGTCTGGGGGTGTATACAGGTGTGTGCATAGTGGCTGATGTCAGCAGCCCTTCTACAGTGGACAATGGTAAGTGTGCTGGGTGGTACACACCACATGTTTGTGTATAACACACAGAAGCTTTGGTGTTGATGCAATACATAGAGAATACTGTACACATATGTACTTTTGCAAGGAACCCATTTTAGCCTATCTCCAAGACAGAATAGGCACAACAACACATTGGGAAATAAGCAGTCTGTTAGTTTAATGTCATTGACAATGGTACTGGCAGGGTATATGTCCCCTTCCCCAATGTAGTGCAGTCCTCAACTTGGTAAACATAGGTGTGATGGTGTGGGTGGCACAGCCCTACCCTTTGGAGGATGTGAGGTGGTTTAGAACCGCAGATAGTGTGATTAAAAACTACTTAACCTGTTAACATGAACTGTACAGTATTACAGCCAACTAAGTGGGGGATACACTCAACAATAACTGCAGTGATGGTGGCTGTGTCCACAAGATCCACACCCAGCTATATATACCAACCTCAGTATCGCTGTACAGCTATACAGTGGGGGAAGAGGGCATTTACACATCTACTACTAGTCATGATGGAATGAATTTCCACATGGTGATACCTGTGAAATGTTACCATTTGCCAGGCAGTTCTTGGACAGATGACCTCCTGGAATATGTAGATTCTGCAAAATGATGTAGATCCCTTCACATACACACAAGCTCTTACTAGTCAACACTGGGACTAGAATCCCTTCCTAGGTATGTAGTGCTACTGATGTGTGTGGCCTTAATTGCACACACCACATAGCTTTTAAGATGAGATGTATTCCAGGTTACATGTTAAGTGAAGAACATCACCAGGCCCTGTACACTATAGTAATGGGGGATGTACTGATTGTTTATGAACAATACATAGTGTGACATACTGTCATATACTGTGACATACTGTCATATACACATTGACAAACACATAACAGTCATACACACATCTGAGACACCTGGGCTTATTGCTAACTACCATGTCAGTGTGTCCATTCAGTTACAGATAAGTTGCACACAGCACATGCATCACTGGGCTGGATAGTGTTATCAGTTACCTGTATGGTTGATGGTGACAGTGGTCCCCATAAAGTGGAACATGGGACATGTACTGGGGGTACCATGGTGTAAAGACAGTATACCCAGCACCCACACCCCAGATTGGATATTGTACTCACTGAAACCCATGATAATAGTCTGACATAACCACCATAATGCATTGACCAGGACTGAAATACAACCCCTTGTCTATCTCAAGAGTGCTACTACAGGGATATACATCTATTGCACATGCCGCTGGGATAGTAGGGTGATGCATTGCCATGGCTCTCCTATGGTTAGCAACATCACTATCACTAATACTGTGTGGCAAGGTGTATTGTATTAGGAGAATGTGGCCTTAGAATGCTGTGTCCTACAAATATACACACTTGCACAGATACACACACTTGCCATAACTCAGAGGATAACCCATGCCTATCAACCCATTTGTACAACAGTGTTGTGCTGGAACTGCAAGCTCCAGGTAGCCCATAGGGTGAAGAGTGTAACAAGGTACATGTAATGTCCATTACAACAGCAGCCGTATCTAACTATAGCAATGGGGAATGTGGTGTGTTTGGAGGGCCTCAGGGTTTATAGGTTCATAGGTAGGTACTAGGCTATCAGCCCTGGAGCCTATACAAGCCCAGCCAAAAAGGTACCCTGGATTTTGCCACCCAAGAAAAATATTTTCCAGTGCCACTGTTGAGCAGAGCCACAGAAGTGATCCCCAGGGTAAATTTCCTATTTCCCATCCAATCGTCACGATTTTTCTTGAAGAGTGCTAATGAGGAGCTTTGTTTGATATAGATAGGTAGTTTATTCAAGAGTATGGGAAGTCTCTGGGACAGGAATCTATCCCTCTGGCATGTTCTGTTTATTGTGGTGACAAAGTTTAGGTCCCTAGAGCATGTAGCTTGGAGGGATTGGGATTTGATTATCAAAGGAGCGACTACTTTCCACCTGTGTCCCAAGGTCTCTTATCACACTTTCGGTGTTAAGTATACTACTGCCTATGTTGTAGTTTATGGGTACAGAGTTTTTACCAGAGGGGATGACAATGCACTTTTTGGCATTGAGCTTGAGGCCATGGCTTTGACACCAGGCATCTGTCTCAGTGAGGCCCTTTTGTAGGATGTCCACATCGTTAGGAGTTTCGATTATGGCTCCTAGTTTGTAGTCATCCGTGAACTTCGTTAGCCAAAGACCTTCTGTGTAAGCCTGTACTTCAGAGAAGTAGATACCAAACAGGAGAGGACCCAGGACTGAACCCTGTGGTACTCCACTTGTCACTGGTCTGAAGTCGGATTTGGAGTCTGCTACTTTCACAGTGTGGGTTCTGTCAGTGAGCCAGTTTGCAACTCATCTTGTGACATAGGGATTTATACCTAGTTTAGTGAGTTTATCTATAATTCCAGAGTGGGGGATGGTGTTGAAAGCCTTGGCAAGATCTAGATAGGCTGTGTGAACCACCTTACCCTCGCCTACAGCTTTGGTGACTGCTTCAAAGAAGTCTATCAGGTTTAGGAGACGTGATCTGCCTTTTACAAACCCGAACTGGGTGGGGTCCAGAGTTTGGAGATTACCAATGTTTTTGTTTATAAGTTCCATGATGATACATTCCATGGCCTTGCAGACCAGGCTTATCAGGCTAATGGGGTGATAGTTCCCAGGGTCCATGGTGGCTCCCCCCTTGTGGAGTGGGATAACCGTCACTGTGTGCCATTCAGCAGGCACAAAGTCTGAGGTGAGGCTATGATTGAACATGGTACTTAGGTGGGATGCCAGTTCATTCTGTAGTTCATTTAGAATGCATCCTGTGATGTTGTCTGATCCCATGGATGCTGTGTTCTTGGCTTTGGAGAGTGTGGTTTTTACCTGTGCAGCCGTGATTACAGGAACTTTGCATTCTTCCAGTACAGAGATGGGTTCTTTAGAGGGTGAGGGGGGGGTAAAGTTAGCACTGAACTTATCTATCAGTTGGGTCTGTATATTTAGTGCCATTGTGCTGTAACTCAGAGCAGATCTGAGTGATGCCATTGAGATTCTTGACATAGCTATAGAATGCTTTGTGGTTGTCTTTAGAATCAGTGGCAATTTTGTTTTCGTAACTAGCTTTGGAGGATTTTATCAGGGATTGCAGCTTCTTCCTGAGGCTGACCAGGGAGCTCCTCCACTCATGGGATTTTACTCTCTTGCAAAAGTTTCTTTCTTCTGTTGTACAGTTTGTTTATGGCAGGGGACCATCAGATTGGCTTCCTTTTTTTGAAGGATAGTGTCTTGGTTCTGTTTGGGATAGCACGATCCATGCACTCGTTTAAGTGCTTATAAAGTGCAATTGTGTAGGATTCAGTAGTCATAACTGTATTGTCTGTCTGCATGGGTGTCATGAAGTTCGCCACTTCTGTCTTAAGAAGCATGAAGTTGGCTTTAGAGAAATGTTTTACCATGGTTTCCTTAATGGGGGATGGGGGCAGGGTGTGGATATCTAGGGTAATAAGCT
Source organism: Protopterus annectens (assembly GCF_019279795.1). Lineage (NCBI taxonomy): Eukaryota > Metazoa > Chordata > Ceratodontiformes > Protopteridae > Protopterus > Protopterus annectens. Next base: position 681,859,244 of record NC_056751.1, on the reverse strand, counting down.
TATGGTCAGATTGATTCAATGAGGCGTTGACTTCAGGTGTGGAAGACCGGTCAGTCATGTTGGTAATGACTAGATCTAGGATATTGTTGCCCTTGGTGGGGGTGTGGATAAGTTGATCCAAGGCATTGGAGTTTATGAATTCCAGAAAGCTTTGAGCGAAGGAGTTGGTACATAAGTAGTTTTCCCAGTTAATGGTGGGGTAGTTGAAATCGCCCATTATTAGAGTGTCTGGTTGAACCCTAATATTTTCCAGTACATCAAGAAAAGAGGAGTGGGAATCCTGGGACATGGTGGGGGATCTGTAGCAAGCTACAATTTGGATTGCAGTTTTGCCCAGTTAGTTGCACTTGGATAACCTCAGCTGCATTATGCTGACCAACTAGCCTGGAGGTGTGGATATCCTTAATGAATATGGACACACCTCCGCCTTTGGTGTTCCAGTCCAGGTTACATGGCTGAAAAGTGTGGTATGAGTTATAGCCTGGTAGTGCAGGGGTGCTCTCTGGAGCCTTGAACCATGTCTCAGTCATTGCACAGATATCGATGTTCTCCATTTTAAGGAGTGCCTCGAGTGAGTGCATTTTGAGATTTAGACTTTAGCATTCAGTAACATCACCCTCAGTTTTTGCTTGCCTGTTCCTGTTATAGTGGTGAATTTGTCATTTGAACCTTGCCTAAAAAAGGCAATATAGGGGTGGCAAGAACCTTAGCCAGTATCTGGAATCCCAGGGGTGACAGGTGCAGGCCATCTCTGGCAAAGCATTGTGGACTGTCGTCCATGTCATCCCAGGCAGACAGATACTGGATCCCTTTAGAATGACACCAGAAGCTTAGCCAATTGTTGAAGTCAATCATTTTGTCCTTGTGGTGCGGCATAATTCTGGGTGATGGCAGAATCCTACTTTGGGCTAGGGTCATACCTGTCTGGGCTACAAGATCAGATAGCTCTTCCATGTCTCTTTAAATGTAGTCCAGGGAGGTATGTCTCAGGTCGTTCACACCAACATGGACAATGACAGAGTCATATCTGTACTTGTTGTAGAGTGACCCGAGTGCGTGGGTTATGTGGCGGATTCTGGCACCCAACAGGCAGCTGACAGTAACCTTCTCCTTGTTTAACCTGGTGAGAGGGTATTATCAACTACAGGTCTACAAACACACAGACACTGTTATTCTCAGTAATGCACACGTAAACATTTGGCAGTACTGGGGTCCATAGGTGCAGGTCTTCATAGGTGTGTACCAGGATATTGTCCATGGAGAGTTGGGAAGAGTAGGGGATGTGTGTACAGTGGTATGATGCCACCTGCCATTTGCCAGCAGGCCATCTATCAACAGATGCCATGGGGGTGATCCTCAGGGTGAGAGTTACATGCAACATCCATTCATCTGGTTTCTTCTTGCAGAGGGCCAGTGAGGTGCTCCAGTTGACATGTATGCAACATTTATTACATAACATGGTCAGTGTCTGTCTTGGAGACCTGTACCCAAACATGTTTTGTTGACTGTGGTAGTATAGTTGAGGTATCCATGGTATGTGGTGTATACAGGGTGTGGATTCCTAGCTATGGCATGCATAACACATCTGGGCAGACATGTCAGTCTTACTCAAGCATAGATTGCCTGTAAGCAGCCAAGATGGGGTCCTGACTTCTAGACATCTGCACAGATGACCGACAGACATCAGCCAGCCAACTGCTTATGCAGTAGGATGACTGTATTGACAGATAGATGTCTGACACTGACAGTTATGCCATTACTACATGACAGCAACCCTCAGTGACATGTCCTATACACAGAGTAGTCTACAGTTAATATCCACATGTCAGATCAATATCCAGTAGGAAATACTTAATGACACATAGCTCACACACCAAGAACATGACAGTGAGGACTCAGAGTCCATCTTTGCATGCAGGGATGTTTGGTTCCAGTACTACAATCTGCAATCTACTCTTACTTGTGAAAGCACTGTCAACAGTACTAACATAATGATACACTACATGCCAGTGTTTCTGCATATAACCTGGGATATTACCCATGTATGTAACACATTCAAATGGAAAAGAGTGTTGTACAAGCCGCATATACTTAGGTGTCCCAGACAGTAGACTCACACTCCTTGTTACTGTAATGACAGCACATAGACACATGTTATGTACATGCAGTTAAATACACTTATTAAAAATGTCATTACCCTGCTATTTTATCAGACTGGAATGTGATCAGGCTGCTCATAACTGCCTTAACCAGTCTGTATCCAAGAACCCTTCTTCTGCCTAGCAACAGAATAAACAGCCTTTGCCGGTCTTGAACCAGGACCCTAAAGACTACATTCACAGCACGTAACCACTAAGCCATCAAAGCTGTGAAAGTGTTTGATGTTTTTTTCCCAATATATCTGTCAGTACACATACTGAATAGTAGTGAACAACTGCTTTGACTTCTACAATTGTGTAGTACTTGTAAGTGATAGTGTTGAATCAAGTATGTTGTATCTAAATATGCAGATATCAGATAAATATGGTGTGATACATCTGGGAAGATATATGCAGCAGTCATATGTACACATAAAGATATGTATATATATATATATATATATATATATATATATATATATATATATATATATATATATATATATATATACATATGTAGCTATATGTATACATGTACATAACACATATATATTTATATATATGTATTGCTATACATCTGTATATTGCATTATATAAATGGACATATATAGATCTATCTGTGTGTGTGTGTGTATATATATATATATATATATATATATATATATATATATATATATGTATGTGTGTGTGTGTGTGTGTGTGCATATATCTATTTATATATATATGTATATATGTTACTGACAGACATCATAAGATCATCATAGTACAGTACCACACAAATCACAGTAATTATCCTGTGGAATACAGCAGAGATATGACCGATAAATGTGGACAGTCTGACACACTCTGGTCAGTTGAGAGATATCCTTGGCACCCCTTAGTGCATGGCGTGTGTACCAAGCCTGAAAAAGTGGATGGTTACAGCCATGTAAATGGGGATATCATGAAAATACTGGAGTAGATAAGCTCACACAGTCTATGCATTCACACACACCTGTCTGTCCTGACACATAATAACTGGAGAAGCAGAGGTCACAAGCCCACATACTACCCATTAGTTAGTGACATACATCTGTACAGCATCCCACTGCTTTGTCAGAAATACACAACAGGTATGGTGGCCCGGCAACAGTACATGTGACAAATATCTGGACATGATATCACACTGGGTAAATACACTGAGCTGCTAGGCATGTCACAAAGCACTGTGCAAACTACCGGCACACTGCCACAACACTGGCCTTCATTTCTTATGGGGGAATACACATGTACCTGCAAATATAGCAGGCTCTGCAGGCATGTAACAGGATGGAGTAACAGACACCTGTGTGAAAGTGCATACCCACAACCAATCTGAACACAGCCACAGTCACAAGTAGTAAGCGTACTTAATATTACAATATATGGACTGTGTGAACAACTACCTTCTTCATATGTGCCGCTCACACCAAGCCTACATATACTGGGCAAATACACAGTGTATTCCGATACCTGACTGTGGTATGGGACATGTGTCTGTCCGGCCTTACAAACATGTACGCCGATAAGGTACCATACACTGCAGCAGCATGCAACATCACATAGCACAGGACCAAGAACAATGACATCTACTACAGTCTGTACACAGGCCAAGGTACATATTCACATTACACACTCTGTCGACAATCACCATAAGTACACAGATCTCACTACTGCACACTGCAACAGAATATCCAGGTTTTGTCCTCAAATATAAGGCCTACTATACATAACATGTCTAGAAGTCTGGTATCTCACTGGCTTACCAGGTATGATGTCAGTAAATAATGATGTACTGAACATATGCACCTCTTAATGCATGACATATGCACAAAGGTTGACAGAGTTTTGGCTGGAGGCACTAACACAGGGCCAATATTGACATGTTGCTGTGACAAACCCATACATCTACTGGTGTAACGGGGTTTGTTGTGACATATGTCTACTGAAGGATATGAAGTCAGTAACTCACATGGCTGTCACCATGTACTAACTGCAATCCTCAGAGTATGCTACTGCATTTCTAAAGATAGGAAATGTGAGAGTAACACAACACATGTAAGACTCCAAACACTGGCCAGTCTTCAGATAGTCCTACAGGTGGGAGTTTTCCCAACCACATAACATTGTCATGACATATATTAAATCATGTAGAACAGCCATATCCACACAAACCCTGTTAAACCAACATTACTTCAAATGTAGAAGAGCAAGACTTACATTCTGTCCTCATGTCTGGAACATCCCCCTCCTGTTAGTTGGTCTGTCTCCACAGTTTATGTTGTAAGAGGTATATCCAACTACCCTCTGTGATGCTGTTTGTCAAACACCCACATGAAGTCCTGCTCACAGTGAATGAAAAGGGCCAACACCCACATGATGTTCTTAGTTATAGGTGTGTATTTCCATGCAATTGGCTATAGGAATGACACCACAGCTGTTCCACATGCGATCAGCTAGTTGGGGACTGCAATTCGTGCGCAGGCCATCAGCAGATCATGAGCATCACCTACAAAACACAAGCTGCTGCCTAAGCAAAGCAGGTGCACTTTTCCACATCCACCAGACAGGAAGTGAGAGAGACAGACACAAAAGAAGGGGGTATGAGAGTAAGAGCTAAACATGTTTCTGTCACACACTTACCAGTGCAGGGCTTCAAGCCCCTGCCTGACTATGTATTGCAAATACATTGTTATGCAGTTATTGCACACACCACAGAACTTACATGTTGGAGAGCTGTCCAAAGGTATCTTTGAAGGTGAGTGACATCAGCAACAGTGATAAAGAGGGGTAAGGTAAGTGTAGTACATGTGGCTGTCCACAAAAGCATTTATCAAGGAAGGCACAACCACACTTTCTCATGGACTCACACACATTATCACAGTTGGCAGGGTCAGGATTAGAACTCCTAACTAACTAGTTTGCTACACTACACTATTACACAGGTATCACATGCCACTGAGCTTATCAGGCTGATATATGGCCAAAGGGTATTTCAAAGTGACTATCATCAGAAGGCATGCTACAGTAGGGCAATGGAAGGTGTAGTGAGTGTGAATGGCTTCAAAAATCATTAATCTCCACACACACACACACACACACACTCACACACACACACACACACACACACACACACACACACACACACACACACACACACACACACACACACACACACACACACACACACACACAGACACACATTTGCCAGTACTGACATGCATGGATTCATTGATTCACAGGTGTGTAGTAGCTGATTCTGCCAGAAGGCTGTACAAGGCTAGGAAAAGGGTATACCTTGGCATCAGGCCACATGACAATGGTCTCCAGTGTGGCTCAGGGGTGTAGTCCCTGGATTGGCCTACACAGGTGGGTATTGTATTCACCATCCACTCATCTGGGTTACTATTGTAGATGGCTAGTGCTGTGCAATGCTTGTCATGTATGTGTTCTATATTCCATAACATGGACAGTGTTTGGGTTGTGCACATCCCACATGCATGTTCTGTGACATAGGTTCATAGGTTGGTACTAGGCTATCGGCCCTAGGGCCTATGCAAGCCTAGCCATAACAATTCCCTGGATATTTCTTCCCACAATATTTACTTCTCCAGGCCCCTGTCTAGCAGGGCGACTGACATGATCCCCGGGGTGAATTTCCTATCTCCCATCCAATCATCAATGTTCCTTTTGAAGAGGGCCAATGAGGCGCTCTGCTTGATATGTATGGGCAGTCTATTCCAGAGTATGGGGAGTCTCTGGGTCAGGAACCTATCCCTCCAGCATGTTTTGTTCATTGTGATGACAAGGTTTAGATCCCTGGAGCGTGTGGCTCTGAGGGATTGGGATTTCTTTAATTGGAGCATGTCCAACAGCTCAGGGTTTGACATGGCCTTGTATGTTAAGCAGAGATCACCTCTGAGTAGTCGATATGCCACAGAGTATAGCTGGAGTTTTTTTAGACGGTCAGTATATGGCATCTGCTTTAGGCCTGTGATTCTTTTAGTGAGGTATTTCTGTGGCCTTTCGAGCTGTTGCAGATGTCTTGTGGGGTACATACCAAATGGGGCATTATACTCTATAATGGGTCTAACGAGGGATGAGTACAGTGGAACAATGACCTCCATTTTTCTGGATGAAAAGCCCTTAGTGATGAGGTGTGCCACATAGAAGGATTTCCTGACTGTTGTGGCAATGTGGTTATCGAAAGTGAGACCACTGTCCACCTGTGTCCCTAAGTCTCTCATCACACTTTCGATGTTTAGTGTCCTGCCACCTATGTGGTAATTCTTGGGTACATGTTTTCTTCCAAAGGGGATAACTATACATTTCTTGGCATTAAGCTGGAAGTGTACCTGTGGTCTCTGGGCATGTTGTGTGGACAGATTGTTATCATCTGATGTGGCATTCCTGACCTCATGTGGTGAGAACTGACTATGGAACTGAGGTCTTGCCTGCACCTATATTAACAACGTGATACAGGTATTCACTGGTGTTAGTGGCAGCTGTGCATACAGGGCATGTGTATATGGCATGGTATTCCCTTTGAGGGTTACATTTACAGACTCTACAGTTGTTGCAGGCATTCCGTGGGGAACATAGCAAAGGACCACTGTAAGCAATTATTTGCCTATTGCAGGGATGGAACAGGGTGCCATGTCCTCTGAAGTCCACTGCAATCACACTGTGGTTACTATCTGTGAGCTACTACCAATATAGTGGCTGTTGCCTAGCCAAGTGTGTTTGTGTATGAGACATGGGTGGAGAGTGTTCTCTGGGTAATGCAAGGGTTGCCTATATTGTTCACCGATCCATAATGTCACATGTAGGGGTATGGATTGTCTACACCAGCCTCTCTGCTGTTTGACATCTGTTGTCCTTGTAAGGTGGACATTGTGGCATATAGTAGGTCCTCAATATAAGAATTTTTGCAAAACCGGCCCCACAATGAGCCCTGTCATTACACAATCATACCTACCTCCACACAGGATACTTATCACAAAGACACACACTTGCCAGTGTTGAGATTCAAACTCCTACATAGCTATGTATTGCTACTACAGTGTACCACATTTATCATGCGCACCACGGAGGTTATAGGGCTAGCCTTACTCCAAAGGTGTATGTCAAGGTGAATGACATCAGCAGGCTTGCTAAAGTAGGGCAATGGAAAGTGTTGTGACTGTGAATGGCCTCAGAAGCATTGATCCCTATGCACAAACAAATGCACACACACACACACACACACACACACACACACACACACACACACACACACACACACACACACACACACACACACACACACACACACAGAGTTTCACAGTTGCCATGTGTGGGATTAGAACTCCAGACTAACTAGTACATCACACTATAGCATTATGCAAGTTATAGTACATGCCATGGAGCTTATAGGGTTACCTTTTTCCAAAGGTGTATTTCAAGGTGAATGACATCAGCAGGCTTGCCAAAGTAGTGCAATGGAAAGTGTAGTGACTGTAAATGGCCTCAAAAGCTTCAATCCCTACACACACAAACACAGAGTTTTACAGTTTCCATGTCTGAGATTAGAACTCCTACCTAACTAGCAAATCACACTATAGCATTACGCAGTTATAGCATGCACCACAGAGTTTATAGGGCTAGCCCTATTCCAAAGGTGTATTTCAAGGTGAATGACATCAGCAGGCTTGCTAAAGTGGGCAATGGAAAGTGTAGTGACTGTAAATGGCCTCAAAAGCATTGATCTCTACCTACACACACAGAGTTTCACAGTTGGCATGTCGGAGATTAGAACTCCTACCTAACTAGTATATCACACTATAGCATTACACAACTCTTGCACATGCCACAGCATTTATAGGGCTAGCCTTTCTCCAAAGGTGTATTTCAAGGTGAATGACATCAGCAGGCTAGCTAAAGTAGGGCAATGGGGAGTGCAGTATGTGTGAATGGGCCATAAACCATTCCTCTGGAAGCACACACACAACACTCAGTCACAAACAACTTTACATTTTACAGGACTGTGTATACAACTGCTAGATGAATAATGACATGTACTGTCATGGTACACGGTTTTCACAAGTACCACAGACACTATAGTGCTGAGGGCTACCAGAATCAAATGTCTACAGTGATAGACAGTTGCACATTATGTGATATTGGCCAGTTGGATGTGTGCTGGGTGGGACAGGCCTCATGATGGAAAGCTCTTTTTCACTGTCTGTCACTCTCTTTCCCACTTCTATGTATGTGTATGTTTGACCTATTATAGTGTGTTGTCTTTGGATACATGTGTATTGCTATCTGATGTGTGTGCAAAGCATGACTGGTGTGCAATGTGGAGTGTGTGTACAGACATCTGTGACTGACAGATATGTATAGTCCACTGTTTTGCCAGATGTGGACTTTGTGAAGACTAGTAGAGATGGGTGAAGGCTGCCAGCCTAGTCAAATATAATGTGGTGCATAATTCTATCATTTGTAAATACTGTGAAATGTTGAACTTAAAACAATGTGGCAACATTGCCATCTGCTGTAAAGAAAGCTAAGTCAAGCATTTCTTGTTGGTCCTTTGAAATTAAAATTATTTCATGACTGCCTTTGACATTTACAATCTGGTTCCGGTCCGGCTAGATGAAGGCTTCCTGCCTATTGTTTTAAGGCTAAAGTTAATGACCAGAATTTACATGTGGAATGTCCTTTATTGCTCTAAGTGTAAAATAATGTAAATGCAGTTTCTGTCAGCCTGGGAACACCAGGCTAAGTGACAAAAATGATGCAATGTGTATACTGGGAAACCCAAGTGTGAAAAGTGATGTAATTTAGGCGGGCCCGGCAGAAAAGTTTGTTAGTGATTTTAAAAACTATTGCTGAGAGAGAGACTGTAGTAATTTTTGTCTTGATATACAACTCATCAGCACTCTGCCTGTTGTCTTATATAAGTTATCTTATACTTGTGTTTTCTTTTAGATAGCTAGAAACTATAGAAAGATTAGACTAAGTGTTTTTCTGTTATGTCAGAACTGTACTACTGAATTATTTTAAGTATTTCTGTGTGATCTCTGAACTTTTTACTAGCACTGACTGTGTAGTAGAAAGTATTGTCTTGTGGTTTTAATTATTTATTATGAAATATTTTAAAACCTTTTAACTGTGGCTGGTTTTGTGTAGAGATAAGTTAAGCTCTAACAGTACATTGCATGTATATAAGGATCCTGTACCAGGTCACTCTAATAAGCCTTGAGTCTGTTTAGTCACATCTACAAATTGGATAATAATATTGCACAGCAATAATTGAGCACCCTTTTAAGGGCCTTTGGGTAGCTGAAAATATTAGCTGGGTGGTGGCAGCAGGTGCTATCGTATAGTCTGGGTAAAAGGGGCACAGCTGGAGAACCTGTGCCAGCCTTGCCCAGAAGTGTCTGTGGGGTTGTATCACCTCTTATCTCAAAGTGTGTGTGTGTCAGCTACTTGGGCAGGGACACAAAGCACTGGTTGGACAGAGAGGGTGCTGGAGATCTTAGCTTGCCCAACTAGGCTGAGATCTGAACTCTATAGCTGTGTCAGTGGGGAGTCTTATTGGGGATCTGGGGAGCAAGGGAGCGACCAGCCCCAGACTGACTGTGATCTCTGTGTGCTCTTAAGGGAAATTGCACTTTACTGTGTGTATTTGTTATCCTTTCCTCATATATGAGATGCCCTCTCTGGTGTTAGTTGTTAGGATTGAGGCTCCTTGATTGCTGGGCCAGGGCACGGGCATCACATATTAATTGTTTGGCAGCGGTGGGATATCCACATCACATATTAATTAGTTGGCAAATACTAACTGGCTTGTAGTGGTGTTGGTAGAGTGAATCCTGTAGCTTGTGTACAGTAAGCTTTGAAGGTGTTTTTGTACTCTAAAACAGCCATGCAGTGAATACTCAGAGTTCGTATCACAACTGTTTTATTTTTTTGTTAGCTTAGTTAGTGAGGGTAAGCAGGCAGCATGTCAGCAGAGAAGTATAGAAAGCTGTGGAACACGAACAAAAACAGACCCAGAAAGTACAAAAAGAACCACAGTAACCTTGCTCCAGCAAACAAATCAGCGATAAAAAACGACTGATGAAAAAAGCCAAAAAGCTGTAGTCTTAACGCCAATTTATTAAGAACGTATTAAGAAATTATCCATCAAAATTAATTGAAGAACTCTTTTTTGAGGTTCACTCTAAAAGGGTAAATGTTTTTTTCAAGGCCATTTTATCCACTGGTATTCCAGCTTGTGAGCCGCAACTCAATGTTTCTTCTACACCTATTTTAGATTCATCTCCTGCTTCTGCACCAGTAAGCAATAGTGCAAATACCTTGTTTGATCCATCCTTGAGTTACATTACCACCTTTAGTTTTGATTCTAAAGAAATTGTTTCTATTATAAAGAAAAACTGGGACTTTATACTGGGCAACCCCACCCTGCTAAAGAAATTTGGGCATACTCCCAGATTTGTATTTAAAAGAAATGCCAACTTGAAAGAACTATTGCAGAGGGATTTTTCTAATAGATTTTTTAACAAGAAGGTGGGGATGTACCCTTGTGGTTTTTGTAACAGATGTTACAAAACTAGATCAGGCCAGACTTTTACTGTAAGGGACAGGAAATATACAATCAGGTTTCCCCTTAACTGTGAAAGTAAATCTGTTGTATACGTAGCATTTTGTGATTGCTGTCCGTCTTTCTATATTGGAAAGACCGACCGTCGCTTACGCGACCGCATGTATGAACACCTGTATGCAATCAACAACAAGAATGAGAACAATGCCCTGGCTAAACATGTTGTAGATTCACCAGGGCACAGTTTCTCATTTATGGCAATTGACCAAATATTAACATCTGTTAGAGGAGGCCCAACGCCATTATTATTAGAGACCTTAGAGTTGGAGTGGCAACTCAGGACTGATGCTTTTCACTTTCCTGGATTAAACGACAATTGCAATATATTGCCAGTGTTAAGAATGAGAAGTTATTTGCGTTGATTTACTACCTTCTTCAATATTTAGATAATACTTTAGGTGTTTTTACATCTATTTAATATTATTGGCATTTCCTTTCACATTGTTTACCTCAGCGAAGGTTTGATTTTAATACATGTCTCTTTTTTGTCAGTTTCTTAGACATAGTTATGCTAAAACGTTGTTTATATGTTTACTGCATTGTTAGTTATTATTATACCATTTCACTGTTTGCAATACAGTTTGTGGCTTTATTGTTTTTATTACCCATTCTTGTATACTTTTGTATACTTGATGGTACTTTTTTATCTTTTATTGATCCTGTTTTTTGCATTTAATAAGATTTGTAAATGTTGCATTTACTTTAGTGTTGCAACAAATTTGCTTTTTTAAAGTGTAATAATTTAAACATACATCTATGTTTATTTTTTGTGAAAATTAGTATTTTTAAATGTTTTATATTTGAAATATTTCATACTGTCTTTTTAAACCTTTTCTGACATCACTTCCTTAGCCGATTTGAATAAATGCGGCAACCTGCTACTGTTTGTGATTTTCTCTGAAGAAGCCAAACCTATGAGCTTGGCGAAAACGTTCTTAATAAATTGGCGTTAAGACTACAGCTTTCTGGCTTTTTTCATCAGTCGTTTTTTATCGCTGATTTGTTTGCTGGAGCAAGGTTACTGTGGTTCTTTTTGTACTTTTTAAGTATAGAAAGCTGACAAGGAGCCAGCTGGCAGAGATGTGCCAGGCTTGGGGACTGGTGCATGGAAACCTGACTAAGGCAGGCCTGAGTGCAGCCTTGGTTACAGCTGCATAAGAAAACAGCAACCAGGAGGACAATCAGACTGGCAGTGGATATATAATTCCCTTAGAGAATGGACAGCTCAACCTTTCTGCACTGGACTTAAAAATCCAGCTGAAGCTAAATAGGCTTCTGTTGGAGGCCATGTGTGTGGAATTAGAAGCAGCTGAGAGACTGAGGCGTTTACAGGCTGAGGAGGACAAGAAACTATTATGTCTGCAAGCTGAGGAACAAGAGAGGCAGAGGCAGCATGAGAAGGAGATGCTGATTCTTCGCCAGAGTCATTGAGGTAATAGGGAAGGGAGTAACTGGGCCCCAGAAGCACAAAAAGTCAGTAAATTTCTTCTGCAGTTTAAAGAGGGGGATAATTTTGATAGTTTCATTCATATGTTTGAGAGGGTATGTAAACAGTATGACGTTGACCAAGGGCTCTGGGTACGGTTCCTGACCCCCTTACTCCATGGGAAAGCTGTAACTGTTCTGTCCAAAATATCTGATGTTGCATATTTTGATTATACTGCTGTAAAAATAGCCTTTTAGAACTGTTTAAGCTAACACCTGAAACATATAGGAAAAAGTTTTGTGAGCATAGACGCAAGGCAGATGAAAGTGTGTGTGAATATGTTGCCGAACTGAGCACATATTTCCATAGGTGGGTGAGCAGATGTCAGGTCACCACTTTTAAAAGGCTGGAAGACCTTTTGGTGAGGGAACAAGCCCTTAGCACTTTGCCTGAGGACATCAGGATCTGCTTAGATAATAGACAATGTGCTACTTCAGATGTGTTGGGGAAGAAGGGAGACCAATACCTGGCAAGCAGGGCAGCCCTGCACAGGAAGGGAATCCCCAGTACTGCTCATGGGTCTAAAGGAACCCATGGTGGGCAGCACAGACTGCCCCAACAGAATCTGCCAGTAGCAGGAGAAGCCACTAGTCCAAGTACATGTCCAGGAGCTAGGGTTAAATGTTTTGAATGCAACCAGTGAGGCCATGTGGCATACAGGTGTCCATGGAGACAAGGTGGGGAACAAAAGGTGAGAAAGCCAGTAAGTGGGAAAGACAAAATGCCAATAATAGGTTGTCTTGAGACAACAGGGGTAGTAAACTACCATCCTGCAGATGTCTTGAGAAGGAAGGATTTGGATGAGGCAGTACCATGTACTTATGCAGTTACACGCAGTCAGGCTAAGAGACAAGCATGTGGGTCTGGCAGCCCGGGGGAGACACAGACAGACTGTATACTTGCAGCTAGGACTAGTGAGGTGGTTACTTCAGGGAAGGAGCTACTCTGTAGCAGTGAAACTGAAGGGGAGCCACAACTGCCTGTGGTTACTGATGGTCCCTTGGACAGAGTGACTGCAAAGGTAGAGGTGAGTAGTATTACCCAGGCTGACAATGAGGCACCACTGTCAGAGGATGCCAGACTTCCTGTGGAAGGAGAGCTGGGAAGGGTTACAAGTAGACAGTTGAGACAGGCTCAGCTCTCTGACCCTACATTGCAAGGCCTGAGGCAGGTAGCTAGGGAGGCACCTGATTCTCAAGGAAAGGGGGAATCTGTATACTGGAACAAGGGTTGCTGCACAGAAAGTGGACCCCTGAGGGAGGGCTAGAAGAGGAGAGAGTACAGCATTTGGTAGTGCCTAGAGCCTACCATCTGGCACTTCTAGCCATAGCCCATGATATTCCCTTTGCAGGTCATATGGGCATAAAACGTACAAAGAGGCATATTATGCAGAACTTCTATTGGCCTGGAATTTGCAGAGATGTAGCAGGGTACTGCAGGACCTGTGAGCAGTGTCAAAAGGTAGGCAAGGCAGGAGACAAGGTGAGAGCTCCTTTAATGCCTTTGCCTGTGATTGAGGAGCCATTTCAGAGGGTATCTATGGATATTGTGGGTCCACTGAGTACCCCACGTATCCCAGGGAAAAAGTATATCCTAATGGTAGTGGATTATGCTACACGATACCCTGAGGCAGTGGCTTTGTCCTCCATTGAGGCAGAGAAGGTGGCAAATGCTTTGTTAGAGATTTTCAGCAGGGTAGGTTTCCCAAAAAATACTGACTAACAGAGGCGCCAATTTTATGTCAGACCTGCTGGCTTGTTTGTGGAAGTCCTGTGGGGTGAAGCACATGAAGACCACCCCTTACCATCCCCAGATTAATGGTCTTGTTAAGAGTTTAAACTCTACAATCAAGTCCATGCTACGGGCATTTGCAGATCAGTTTAAGAGGAGTGGGACAACTATTTGCCCCATCTGTTGTCTACTTACAGAGAAGTTTCCCAGGAATCCACAGGTTTTTCACCCTTTGAGTTGCTGTATGGGCATACTGTGATGGGACCTCTAGATTTAATTCGAGATGAGTGGGAAGGTGAATGTGAGTCTCACAAGGAGTATGTTGTGGAATACGTCCTAAACCTCAGGACAAGGTTCAGGGAACTCATGGGCTTGGCCCAGGAGAACCTGTCAGTAGCCCAAAAATAGAAAAAAGGCGTGGTATGACAGGAATGCTTATGCTAGAGAGTATGCTGTGGGACAGCAGGTAATGGTTCTCATTCCTGTTAGACACAACAAGCTGCAAGCAGCTTGGGAGGGACCCTACAAGGTGGTAAGAAAGGTGAGTGATGTTAACTACATGGTGGAACTGCTAGGCAGATGGCAGGGCACAAAATGTACCATGTTAACATGATGAAACCTTACCATGATAGGGAGGCCCTTGTGCTGAGCATTTGCAGTGGATTACAGGAGGAGTCTGAGGGAGATCTGGGGACTGATCTCCTCATTAAGGCTCAAGCTGACACCTCAGTGGAAGGGGTAGCAATGTCCCAGCAGCTATCTCCTAGCCAGGTTAGAGAAATCTGAGCAGTGTTGCAGGAATCTGGGGGCATGTTCACTGGGAAACCAAGGTGCACCCACCTAGTGCAGCACCAGGTGGATACAGGACCCCAAAGGCCTATTAGGCAGGCCCCTTATAGGGTGCCTGAGAAAGTCAGACATACCTTGAGGAAGGAGGTACAGGAGATGTTGAAACTAGGGGTGATTCAAGAGTCCAAACGTCCCTGGGCCTTTTCAGTGGTGCTGGTGCCAAAGAAGGATGGCAGCACCAGGTTCTCTGTGGACTACAGGAAATTAAATAGTCACACAAAGTCGGATACTTACCCCATGCCTAGGACAGATGAGGCCATAGAGCAGCTGGGTGTGGCTAACTAACTTACAACCATTGATCTTACCAAGGGTTACTGGCAGGTGCCCTTGACTCCCAGTGCTAAAGAGAAGTCAGCCTTTGTGACTCCTTTTGGCTTGTATGAATTCACAAAGATGCCTTTTGGGATGAAGAATGCCCCAGCGACTTTCCAGAGGATGGGGGATCATATCCTAGCAGAGCAGGAGGGTTTGCCCTTGCTTACCTGGATGATATTGCCATCTGCAGCCATTCCTGGCCAGAGCACCTTCAGCATGTCAGAGAGGTGCTTGGCAGATTACAGAAGGCAGGGTTGACCATTAAGCCGAGCAAATGTCAGGTGGGTATGGCAGAGGTCTCCTACCTAGGACATAGAGTAGGGAGTGGTAAGATAAGGCCAGAACCTGCCAAAGTGGAATCAATTCAGGCATGGCCTGCACCTGTTACTAAAAAGCAGGTGAGGGCATTTTTAGGGACAGCAGGGTACTACAGAAAGTCCGTCCCCAGTTATAGTACCATAGCTGCTCCCCTCACAGACCTGGCAAGGAAGAACAGGCCAGATAAGATATTGTGGACCCTAGTATGTGAGCAGGCATTCCAGAAGGTTAAAGAAGATTTGGGAGGACCCCCTGTGTTAGCCAGTCCCGATTACAGCAAATAATTTGTGCAGGTGGATGCTTCAAACCATGGGGTGAGGGATGTACTTAGCCAAATTTCTTCAGAGGGGGAAGATCACCCAGTGATTAATCTCAGTCATAGGCTCCATCCCAGGGAGGAATGCTATGCAGCTGTAGAAAAAAAAAATGTCTAGCCATAGTGTGGGCATTGCTGAAACTACAGCCTTATATGCATTGAAGGGAATTAACTGTTATGACAGATCACAACCCTCTTATATGGTTAAACAGAGCCAGTCAGCGAAATGCCAAGTTGCTAAGATGGAGCCTGGGGTTGCAAACATATGATATGCCAGTGCAGCATCGCAGTGGGAGTAGCAATGCCAATGCAGATGGGATCTCAAGACAGGGAATGCGGTAGGTATACTCAAATAGACCTAACCCTCTCAAGCAGCGTTTCTCAAGGGTCACTTGAAATCTAGCCTGAGTTCTCCGGGAGGGGGGGAGAAATGTGAAGACTGGTATAGATGGGTGAAGGCTGCCAGCCTAATCAAATAGAATTTGGTACATAATTCTATCATTTGTAAATACTGTGAAATGTTGAACTTAAAACAATGTGGCAACATTACCATCTTGTTGGTCCTTTGAAATTAAAAGTATTTCATGACTGCCTTTGATGTTTACAATTCGGCTCCAGTCCAGCTAGATGAAGGCTTCCTGCCTATTATTTTAAGGCTAAAGTTAATGACCAGAATTTACATGTGGAATGTCCTTTATTGCTCTAAGTGTAAAAAAATGTAAATGCAGTTTCTGTCAGCCTGGGAACCTCAGGCTAAGTATCAAAAATGATGTAATGTGTATACTGGGAAACCCAAGTGTGAAAAGTGATGTAATCTGGGAGGGCCCAGCAGAAAAGTTTGTTAGTGATTTTAAAAACTATTGCTGAGAGATAGACTGTAAGCATTTTTGTCTTGATATCCAGCTCATCAGCACTCTGCCTGTTGTCTTATGTAAGTTATCTAAGACTTGTGTTTTCGTTTAGATAGCTAGAAACAATGGAAATATTAGACATTTTTTCTGTTATGTCAGAACTGTACTACTGAATTATTTTAAGTATTTCTGTGTGATCTCTGAACTTTTGACTAGCACTGACTGTGAAGTAGAAAGTATGTCTTGTGGTTTTAATTATTTATTATTAAATATTTTAAAACCTTTTAACTGTGGCTGGTTTTGTGCAGAGATAAGTTAAGCTCTAAGAGTACATTGCATGTATATAAGGATCCTGTACCAGGTCATTCTAATAAGCCTTGAGACTGTTTAGTCACATCTCCCAACTGGATAATAATATTGCACAGTAATAATTGGACACCCTTTTAAGGGCCTTTGGGTAGCTGATAATATTAGCTGGGTGATGACAGTTGGTACTACTGTATAGTCTGGGTAAGAGGGGCACAGCTGGATAACCTGTGCCAGCCTTCCCCAGAAGCGTCTGTGGGGTTGTATAACCTCTTATCTCAAAGTGTGTTTGGGTGTGTGTGTGTGTGTGTGTGTGTGTGTGTGTGTGTGTGTGTGTGTGTGTGTGTGTGTGTGTGTGTGTGTGTGTGTGTGTGTGTGTGTGTGTGAGCTACTTGGACAGGGACACAAAGCACTGGTTGGACAGAGAGGGTGCTTGAAATCTTAGCTTGCCCAGCTAGGCTGAGATCTGGACACTATAGCTGTGCCAGTGGGGAGTCTTATTGGGGACCTGGGGAGCAAGGGAGCGACCAGCCTCAGACTGACTGTGAACTCTGTGTGTTCTTAAGGGGAAATTGCACTTTACTGTGTGTATTTGTTATCCTTTCCTCATATATAAGATGCCCTCTCTGGTGTTAGTGGTTAGGATTGAGGCTCCTTGATTGCTGCGCCAGGGCACAGGTGTCACAGGCTTCATTTCCCTAGTGTGGAAGGATGCCCAGTATGACCTTCTGTATTGAATGTATGAATCCATTCCAGGTAGGTTGTACTCCAGTGCAGGCATTTGTATTCTACACCTACAGCTAGCAACCTATTTCTGCACGATATCTGTTGATAGGTTGACAATATGGGGTCATAATGGGCAAAGGATAGTGGAATACTGTAAATAATTGTGTCTGTGCTGCTTCTGCTCCATGGTATTGGTGTTAACAGAGATATTTAGACCTATGTACTGTTTTACACTGTGATATTTTATGTCATCAACTACTGACAGGTATATGTATTTGCTTGCATACATTTCCTGGGGAATACAAAATGAATGAATCTGTGTCCAGTATTGTGGTCTGCAGCCTACATATTCTTGCACAATCATGCCAGTCTGGAGGAGGAGCTGCAGACATTTGCTGATGGGTCTGTGTAAATGGTCCAGCACCTTGGTTCTGTGGTAGCTGAGGATCCCATGCTTGTACATCTATCAATGTAACAGAATGGCCATATCCTGCTGTGGCCATACCTCATAGCTGTACAGATTCACACAGGTTACCCAGAGGCTAGGCTCATATTTCTGGTCATTACCCCTTCAAATTGTGGTTTATGAGCAGGTTTGTAGCCACCCATTCCTGTGTTTGCAGGCAGGAATAGTATGTGCACACATCAGAGTTTCAGACTTCACACACTCCATGGCGTCCATGCTTCTACCCCCCCTCCAGTGTTATTCTATCCTCTTCCTAACATTATGCAAATGATATCTGATAAGTATCCCTATAGTTATCACTTCATCCCAGCAGTATTTAGGAGTTGGTCCACAGTTCATGCATGGTGGACATGCTACTGGGATTTGTTAACACGGCCTTGCATTTGTGTTCTGTGGACTGTGTTATGTCGTTATTTGGGAGTCCATGAGATAACATACATTGTCAGTATAGGCGAGACACAGAATTTTAACAGGGGACTGTAGGGCATTTGGTAGTGATGCAGGCCATCTGTAGCAGGGCAGTGCATGCTGTCACTCCTACAGTCCCTGGCTGCAAGCCACTGTATTCACCTGGGGTGACAGGGTAGGTGTGCAAGGTGTTAATGGCAAAAGTTTCTGTCCTTATTAATCCATTGGTGTGGATGCTGGCAGGGTGCTGCTTACAGCTAGGGACACACCTGCATGGGACACCTCTTCAGCATGCTGCATTCTGTGGGTATTCCCATACAGAAGTGGGAGTCATATTGAATCATTCCCAACAGCAGGGATATGACCTGTGAGGTACCTGTGGCTGAAGGTGGGGTGAGCTGAGTGCATGTGTGCTATGGAAGCTACTTGCAGCTGACTCACGTATATACGTGGGGCATTTCCTTTATGCTGGCTTGTGCGGGGAGATCAGCGGTTTCTCAGTACTTCATATCTGTGCCTTTTGTGGTCTGACAGTGTTTGGCCAGACTACATCAGTATTCCATACTACACAGCCAACTAATGTGCTGCTAATCTGTATGTACAAATCCAAAGGTGTGTCCATTTGACAGTAACATTTTGTATACTCTCTGTGTAGGGTACTTCCACATGTGTACTGTTTGTATGTCTGGGCCCACATTCATGTCATGTCCATCTTTCAGATGGTGACAGATATTACATCTGAACAATTAGTATGGATTACTGCTGGATTGTGTCTTGCTGGGATGCATTGTGTTTGGCACTGCAGCTGTGAGAACTTGGCCCTATCATCAACAGTACTGGCCATTGGCCACCGGGACCCTACATGCTGACCACTTTTACACAATATACAACACACAACAACCTAACACAAAGAGCCCTGCATATTGTACACATGCAACAATCTAGCCTGCTAATTTGGCCAGCTGAGGTAATCTGTGCTCCACTGTTTTTATACCCACATGTAGATGTTACTACATTTCTACATAGGATTGTGGGGGGGGGGCACACCTGACAACTGTAAACATTTGCTATGACTGTACTGGTATTTCAGGTACTCTGTTGGCTTCCATTTCATTCTGTATTCTGACCTATCATGCAGACTAGAGGCATATCAGTGTAGAACAGTTCTTAGGTTTTATTGACCTACATTTCAGTTTCAGACTTCTTTCCCTTCAGAACTAACATCCCATTGCCTGACCTGTTGTTGTCTGTGTAGGTCTGGAGGGGGGCTGTTCTCCATTGCCATCAATCGAAGGCCTTAGCACAGCCTTTCTTTGTGTTCATCTACACCTGTCCTGCTGGCTGAGACTGTTGTTGGGTATGTGAGCCTCACTGACATGCATTTGTGTGTCCTATGGACACACATTTGGCCCACCACATGTCCTGCAGTGGGTTTTGTCACCTTGTCTAGTACTGCCTACTATGTTGACACCAGTATTTGTTATGGATTTCATGCTGCTGATATAGGTGTCTACTATCTGCTGCCATCCTATTCAGCCACCCGAGTCCCTTGCATGCTCACATCTGTCCATAGATACAAGTAGCAGAACATAATACTCCATTCAGCAATTGATAGTGAGAGTGACTTACCTTGTGGCTGAGCCAGTATTGAGGATGGTGCTGGAGGGCTGACTATGTTGGATGCACTTAGTACCCTCCCTATACACGGTTAAGCACAGGTAGTGTCATGTTTGGCATCCCTTTTACTGTATGTGCGAGTCAGAGAAATGTGTCATTCCCTGGGTTCCTACCATGTCAGTGTATGTGCTACGTGTTGCCACTTGCCAAGGCTTGGGCATACTGGGGATGCCTCCTTCTGCCTACAGGGGCAGGCTCAGGTTGTTCCTCCTCTGAGTCACTCTGTGCCTGTGCTGTCCTTGCAATGGTGGGAGGCTGTGTGGCCCTGCCCCATGCTGTTCCTGCTGCAGCTGTTTCCGCAGGATCATATTGTGTAGCATGGCATATAGAATGACAGTCTGGGTACATGTAGCTGGTGAGTACTGCAAGGCTCCACCGGATATGTCCAAGCACTGAAACCATGACTTGAGCATCCCAAACACATGCTCTATTATGATTTTGGTCAGTGTGTGTGCCTTATTATGGAGTTCTTGTTCAGGTGTGTGTGCATTTCTGATGGGTGTCATCAGCCATGCCTCCAGTGCATAACCAGCATCCCCCACTTGGTGGCCATATGGGATGTCTCCACTGGCAAAGCTCTGGTACAGCTGCATCATATGCCAAATGTGGGAGTCGTAACAGCTTAAAGGGCTGCTAGCACACACATTCATTATAATGCCCTGGGCATCGCACACAACCTGGCAGTTGATGGATGGGAAGCCCTTGCAGTCTATGTAGATTTTACCCTGCTCACCGGGTGGTGCTTTGATGTGTATGTGCATGCAGTCTATAGCACCCACTACCTCAGGGTATTCTGCTATTTGGTGAAAGAGACGCATATTGCTGGTCAACGCCTCACTGGTGTTGTGGAAATATATGTGCTCACCGGCATGTGCTGACATGGCATCCAGGAACTGGTGGAGTACCCTGGATGCTAATGCCTGTGAGATCCCCATGATATTCTCAGTTGGCCTTTGGATGGTACCTGTGGCTAGTATTCATAAGCCTACACATACCTTGGTATCTACTGGGATGGGTTTCCCTTTGTTGGTTCTATGTGTGAGGTGTGGCTGGCACAGCTCAACAATTTGCTGTAGGAGGTCCCTGTCCACCCTATAGTGCTCAACTATCTCCAGCTCATGTAGCCCCTGGTAGGTTACCCTGGGTCTGTACACTCTTCTCCTTCTCCTCACTGTGGGTTGGTCATCAACATTGTCATCCTCACCACCCTCAGCCTCTTCCACATGTTGATTTATGTGAGCGAATGTCACCCCTATCATTTTGTTGCTTTTGTTATGTAAAATTTCCCCGTTTGTGTACTGTGGTCTTAATGCACCTACACGGTTGGGTGCAAGCTAGCACTGAGGGGAAATCTGTGATTCAGTATCATTGCCCTCATTTGCATAGGATTGACTGCTAATGCATGGTTACAAATCCGACACTCAGCTTTCTCCCTTAGTAACCACTATTTCATGGTCTTGTTGTGTTATGCATGCCATTGACTATTATGGCAGAATCATGACTTTGGTTTAAAAGCTTATTTTAAGCTTTTTTTATTTTATTTTTGGGACAGTCATGTTTGTGCACCGCTGTCCTGAGCTTAAATGGCCAAAATCGGCCAACAAAAACAAAAGTTAATTTTTATAATTTTGATACTAATTTTCATGCCTATGACCATATATTTGGCCTTTGGCATGCCTGACCCTTCTAATACATGCGTTTTTACAAACTGTCTTGCCTCAATTTTGTAGTTTGCAGAAATGTATTCAGCTACTGGCTGAATACATTTCTGCAGTCTACAGTATTCCTGCACGGATGTCTGCCTGCTTCCTGGATCGCTAATTCACCTCATTTGTATGATTTTCACCAGCAAATGAGGTAGTTAGCATAAAGGGGCTGTGTCTGTGTAGAAATAGTGCAGGAGCACTCATGCACGTCCCAGGAGCTTATTCATGGATTGCATGGCAGCCATATTGCCTGCAGCAGCTCTTGCACTATTCTTGCATGCCGTGCAGAGCTTGCTGAATCCTGGGGAATGTCTCCCATTAACAGGATCGACTGCATCCAGCCATTTGTGTACTTCATAATTGGAAGAAATGTCATCACTACTTGGTGTGGAATAACAATTTTCACCAGAAAAAACAGAAGCATCTTCCGAGTGACACGGTCTTGACGGGAAAGGACCTGTTATTGTTAATCTGCTCTTTCCCATATTTCTGGTGGCATTGTTTTGCCACTTGCATGCGTTGTTCAATCAGCAAAGTAAGGTTGCCTGGTTCAGTCCTACCTGAAGGTCTGAAACCATCTTGAAATATTTCTTGGGAATCAGAAGCTGAATATCCAGGAGTCAGCCAAGAACAAAAAGTGTACAAAAAAAAAAAAAGCAAGTCCGTGGTAGCCTGGATCCAGAAGTAAAACAAACTAAATAAGAAATAAAAATTCCAGTTGCAATGACTGATCACAAAAATAACTTTAATAACCACTGGAAAAATCACTAAAAACCAAAACGGTTAAGTGTTTTCATCTGAAATTTCGGGCGTCATAAGAGCGTCATAAGAGCCGTACACTAAAACCAATGTAGTCAATTATATCAAAGGAAATGACACACCTACTTGGCAAACCAATCACAATCAATGAAAATAAAATGCCTCAAAACCCATACAAGCAATCCACTCAATGAACTATCAGGTGATGTAAAATGTAGAAAACTAGTATTAAAAAATACACATAACCAAGTAGACTGAAATCATAAAACCACACTGCACAGGCTCGACTTCAATTCACTAACAATAGAAACATTGTCATTAGTAAACCAAATATTAAGAACTTGCTGGAGAGACCAGTGACTAGTCATAAGAAGGCTTATCCAGTAACCATTAAATGTTGCAGTTGTACACAATACTGCCACATTGAGACTGAATATGTTGGGAAGTTATTTGAGATATCATGAAGGGAATTAAGGAAGGGGTAAATTCTCTTGCACTTCCGAGCAGGTTATGTACATGGTTCAATGTACACAATGTACTGCCTTTTATATTGGAAAAATGAATAATGCATTAAGCAAGAGAATTTATCAGCATAATTACTGTATACATCATTGTGATTTTACCAATGTACTTGCTAGGCACTCGTTAAACTGTATTGGGCTTAAACACTTTATTTTTTTCTGTTATTGAACAAGTGAAAACAGGTGCATTTGTAGGTGACTGGAAAAATAGGTTATTACACTGGGAATTGCACTGGCAATTGAAGCTTGACACTACAAAAATGGCCCAGGATTAATGACAATGTTTCTATTGTTAGTGAATTGTTTTCAAACTACTGGGTTATGTGCATTTTTTTACACTAATTTTCCACATTTTTACATCACCTGATAGTTCATTGGTTGGATTGGTTACTTGCTTGTATGAGTTTTGTGGCATTTTCTTTTGACTGATAGTGATTGGTTTGCCATGTAGGTGTGTCAATTTGCTATGATATAGTTGACTACATTGGTTTTAATGTACATTTCTGATGATGTCCTAAATTTTGGACAAAAGTGCTTAACCGTTTTTGTTTTTAGTGATTTTTCCAGTGGTTATTAAAGTTATTTTGGGGATAGTTCAGTGGCAACTGGATTTTTTATTTCATAGACTACTTGGAAGTAACTCTGGAGGACGAGGGGGAAAAACATCAGTATGTTATTTCATTTAAAGCATGAAATATACATGAATAAGTAAAGTGAGTTGTCATTTAGTTTCCATAGTGACTGCATCACATGGTTATGGTATAGTATAGTATAATATAGTATAGAATAGTACAGTATAGTATAATAGTCCAGGAATAAAGAGAAAAGTAGTGTTGATCATTGAAATTGCTATACCAAGTGATTATAATGTATTCTATACAAAGAGACACAAAGTCTTAAAATTCCAGGATTTGCAATTAGAAATGAGAATAGTCTGGAAGAAGGATACCCTGACAGTTCTACTAGTAGTAGGAGAAATGGGCTAATAAAAAATAATTTGCAATCATACTTAAATATACTACCAATACATGAAACCCCATATGAACGGCAACAGGGCAGTTCTGCACACATTGCAGTTGCTGAGAAGAGCACTCTTGGCTAACATCTAAGACTGAAGAAATTCTGATTTTATGAACTTGCATTATGACCTGACTTAAGAGTGAGGTCCATTCCTGTCAAGGTATGTAAAAAATCTAAACATCTTCAGAAAATAAACTGGGAGAAGTTATAGCTTTGTAAAGTAATGGTGTCTTATCAAGGAACTATGAAATAATGGGGCCCATTAAAAGTCTGAGGATCAACATTTTGTTCCTCACAATAGCAAAAATGCTGTCTGTGAATAGTGGAATAAATGTTAATTCCAAGATTGTGCTATCTCTGTGCATTTTGCTTATCTGAGGTACGTCAACCTTGGAGTTATTATTTAGGGTATGAGATGATATAACCCTTTGTTGAGCAGATCTGCTGCAAAAATTCTTTAAAGCTGTAACAATGACATTTGGGATTTAATTTTTTTACTAGAGTCAGACTTTAATTTTAAAAGTGTCAGGACCTCCCTACAGATACTTTCAGCTGAAGTAAGGAGCCATGAGGAGAACTTAGAACACTGAGAAGAGTTATGTGCTTATCATTCGATGACTAAGTTTACTTTTTTTACCAGTGAGGGGGTAAGAGAAAATCTTTCAGAACTGACAGACTGGATTTATGTTATTCAGTGGCCAGGTTAAGCTGGCTGACAGAAATAAATAGTTAGAATAATCTGACAGCTGGTCCCAAATCAATAAGGTACGATAATTTAAATTTACAGAGAAACTGTTGCTCATACAGCAACATCTGTTATAATATTAGACTTCTCTGACATTACTGAGAAAAAAGAACATTAGTAGCCATAGGTTCATAGGTTCATAGGTTCATACTAGGCTATCTGCCCTAGGGCATTTATAAGCCTAGCCAGAGTGTGTGTGGCTTTCAACACCCCTTAGGATGAGAATACTATACCCATTAATTTGCTGTGCCTCTGTCCAGCAGTGATACAGAGATGATTCCCGGGGTAAACCTACGATCTCCCATCCACTCGTCAAGATTTCTCTTGAACAGAGTCAGTGAGGGGCTCTGCCTCACATGGACTGGGATTCTGTTCCATAGTGTAGGAGTCTCTGGGTGATGAATCTGTCCCTCCAGCACGTCCTATTTATATCCGTGTTGAGGTTTAAGTCTCTTGCTCTCGTGGCTCTGGTGGATTTGGATTTTTTGAGGTGGAGCATGTCCATTAATTCCGGGTTGGACATGGCCTTGTATGTCAGGCACAGATCACCTCTGAGCAGATGGTATGCGACTGAATAGAGCTGGAGTTTCTTCAGTCGGGCATCATATGACATATGTTTGAGCCCCTTTATCCTTTTGGTGAGGAACTTTTGGGGTCTTTCCAACTGCTGCAGGTGTCAGGTAAGGTACATTCCGAATGGGGCGTTGTACTCAATCATTGGTCTGATAAGTGAAGAGTACAGGGGTACAATGACCTCTCCTGATCTGGATGTGAATCCCTTCATGATCAGGTGGGCAATGTAGAAGGTCTTCCTAACCACTTTGGTAATGTGAGTGTCAAAAGAGAGGTTACTGTCAACTTGGGTCCCCAGGTCCCTGATAACTTCTTCCGTGTTTAATGGATTACCACCTATGTGGTAATTAGGGTTACCTTGTTTTTCCCAAAGGGTATGACTATACATTTTTGGCATTTAGCTTAAGGCCATGGCTCTGGCACCAGTTATCCATTTCTATGAGACCTTTCTGGAGGATGTCTGTGTCTGATGGAGTGTCAATTATGGTGCCCAGTTTGCAGTCATCTGCAAATTTTGTCAACCACAATCCCCCTATGTTTGCCTGCACTTCAGAAAAATAAATGCCGAACAAGAGGGGCCCAGGACTGAGCCCTGTGGGACACCGCTCGTGACCGGCTTAGAGTCTGACATGGCACCAGCAACTCTAACCCTGTGTGTTCTGTCCTTGAGCCAGTTTGCAACCCATCTTGTGACATATGGGTTTACATCTAAGCTGGTGAGCTTTTCTATGATGCCCGAGTGGGGTATTGTGTCAACGCTTTTGCTAGGTCAAGGTAGGCTGTGTGAACTGCCTTACCCTTATCAATGGCCTTAGTGACTGTTTGAAAAAGTCGACCAAGTTCAAGAGGCAGGATCTGCCCTTGACAAAGCCAAATTGGGTAGGATCCAGTGTCTGTGGGTCCCCAATGTCTTTATTTATGAGTTCCATTATGATCCTCTCCATATCTTTGCAGACAAGGCTCGTCAAGCTTATGGCTGGTAATTTCAGGGTCCGTAGAAGCACCGCCTTTGTGGAGTGGGACCACAGTTGCCGTATGCCATTCTTTGGGTACGTATCCTGTAGTAAGGCTAAGATTAAACAGCAGCCTTATGTGTGGGTTTAGTTCCTCATTGAGTTCATGTAGCACACATCCGAGGACACTGTCCGGTCCCATTGATGCTGTGTTTTTTGCTTTAGAGTGAGCAGCTCTCACCTGTGCATATGAGATGTTTGGGTGGCTAGTCTCTCGTGGGTTAGATATTTCTCCTTTTGGGGGAGGGAGGGAGAAATTTGCACTGAACCTGTCTGTCAGTATGTTGGCAATGTCTGTGGGTTCAGTGATTTTTTTATCATTTTGGACTAATTCTGAGCATATCTGGGAGTTTCCACCCAGGTTTCTAACATAGCTAAAGAAGGCTTTATGAGTGTCTTTTGTGTCATTAGCGATTTTTCTCTCAAAGTTGGCCTTGGATGGTTTTATGAGTGATCGTAGTTTTTTGCTAGTATTGATCAGAGATGCCTTCCCATTTAAGGATTTTGCTCTGTCATGTAGTAGCTTTCTCCTCTTGTTGTAGAGTTTGTTTATGGCTGGAGTCCACCAGACCGGGCGCCCGCCTTTGGTGGAAAGGGTCTTGATTTTATTAGGGATTGCTTGATCCATACATTCCTGGAGGTGCTCGTAGAAGGCATTTGTAAGGGTTTCAGCAGCGTGGGTTGTGGTTTCCACTGGCTCGGGGGCCTTGAAGGATACCACTCAGTCTTAAGAAGTGTGAAGTTTGCTTTTGAGAAGTTCTTCACTGTGGTCTTTTGCTGGGGGTGGGGCGGGATGTGGATCTCCAGTGAGATTAATTTATGGTCTGATCTCACCAATGAGGGATATACTTCCGGTGTGGAGCATTTTGTCCCCATGTTTGTGATGATCAGGTCTAGTATATTTTCTTCTCTTGTGGGAATGGTGACTAGTTGTTCCATAGCATTTGAGTTTATGAACTCAAGGAACCTTTGGGCTAGGGTGTTGGGGCTTGAGTAATGTTCCCAGTCTATGTTTGGGTAGTTGAAGTCACCCAATATGATGGTGTTTGGAGAGACATTTATACTCTCCAGTGTCTTCAGGAAGGCTGTGTGGGTTTCCTGAGTTTGAGAAGGTGGTCTGTAGCATGTTACAAACTGTAGGGCAGTTTTACCTATGGTTAATTGCACCTGGATGGTCTCCGATGCTTCATGCGTTGCCACTAACCTGGAGGTGTGGGTATCCTTTATGAATATGGATACTCCCTCCTTTTGTGGTTCGGTCCGGATTTTGGGGCGGAGCATGATATGAGGTATAACCTGATAGTGCTGGGGTGCTCTCAGGAGCCTTGAACCAGGTTTCAGTCACAGCACAAACATCGATGTTCTCCATACTGAGGAGGGCTTCGAGGGCATGCATCTTGAGGTTTAGACTTCTGGCATTGAGCAGTATTACCCTTAGTTTTCTCCATTTTGGTTTTCTAGGCGGTAGGTTTATCATTTGAGCCTTGCCTAAAAAGGCACTATGGGGTGGCAAGAGCCTTTGCCAATATCCGAAGCCCAGGGGTGACAGGTGCAAGCCGTCCTTATGGGACAAGCGTGGCTTGTCAAGCATGTCATCCCAGGCAGACAGACATTGATCCCCTTAGAATGACACCAGTAATTAAGCCAATTATTAAAGCTGATCATTTTGTCTCTGTATTGTGGCATCATTCTTGGTGAGGTAGGATACTGCTCAGGGTCAGGGTCATACCGGCCTGGGCTATATAATCTGAGGGCTCCTCTATGTCTCTTTTCATGTAGTCCAGGAAGGTACGTCTCAGGTCGTTCACACGGCATGGACAATGACTGAGTCATACTTGTACTTGCTGTGGGTGACCTGAGTGCTTGTGTTATGTGGTGGATTCTAGCCTGACAGGCAGCTAACTGTGATCTTTTCCTTGTTCAGTCTGGTGAGAGGGACGTCAGTGTGTCTGACTATGGAGTCACCTATAACAAGTGTGTCTGGCATTGTGTTTGGCCTTAAGGGCTGTGACTGTTTAGCACACTGACTTTGAGAACTATGTGTTGCATGTCTTATGTCTTGAGGTGGCAGTTGCTTGGGTGTCTGCTTTGGAGGCCTCTGTAGTTTTGGTAGATTTTGATCAGTGCCTCAGTATGTCTTTGTGTGTTTATGTGTTTGTTTTGCAGTTGTGATAGTTCTATGAAACTGGGTTTGTGGTGTGCGTGGTTTCCTTCTCCACCTGTCTGGTCTTGCCAGTCCTGAGTTGAGAGAGCTCAGCCTCCAGTTTGGCTATATAGTTGCATCTCTCACATGTATTTGTGTTTTTTGGGAGAAGGAGTGGGTTGTCTGTGTACATGAGGCAATTGTAACATTGCCTCAAGATGCCAGATTCACCAGCTGAACAGGAGAGGACGCTAGCAACTGACCCTTGACATGCTAGAAAAAGTGAAAAAAGTTTGCTGTGTAACTGAGTCAGAAGGGACCTATAGGAAAATGGGTATTCAAGGGATTCTAGGCTAATGTAGTACTTTGTTTAGTATACAAAAACTGACCCTTTTGACTTTATGCTAGAAAAAGGGAAAATTGAAGAGCAGA
>NC_056751.1:681811216-681829577 GCF_019279795.1 Protopterus annectens | reverse complement strand
TATGCAAATCTGGCCCCATATCTAGATAATTAGTTAAAACAGTATTTGACTTGTCTTCTTAGATAAAGCGGTAATTTCAAGCTATATGTCTAAACTTATGAGTACGCACTCACAGTCCCTAATAATGCTTAATGATTTCCTTTTTTAACATTTGTGATGCCGGGAAACATCACATTCAGCATTATGCATTTATTATGTCATGCATTATATATTTATCTCCTGTGAGAAAAAGTATAAATGTACGTTTGTTGCCACCTGAATCTAAAGACATTTCTGTGAGTGATACTGTGAAATTATAACAGCAAGTTACCAACTTGATAACCAAAATAGTGTTGCATTTTCGTCATTTTTCTGAATCAAAACAATCACTTGTTTACACTCCTTTCATACACATACTTTACAATGGAATGAGCCCCTTCTGATAGGATACTGCTCCCTTGATGCCGAAAAAGTCACGCATATATATTAACCACATTAAAATACTTAATCTTGTTTCCCTCTGACGTATACATTTCCCCCAATAAGTCATGTAAGCAATAATTTAACAGTGATCATGTAACAGCCCTTTACTTTCGTACACAGCCTGCATTCACTCATCATATGCAGACAAATACAGAAACATGGCCACCTTCTGTTTACATCTCTGATGTTTGAGTATGATGATTTTGAAAGTTAAAAAAATAATATCCATACATATTATTATTTCAGCTTGATGTCAGATTTATATATATATATATATATATATATATATATATATATATATATATATATATATATATCTATATATGTGTATATATATATATATATATATATGTGTGTGTGTGTGTGTGTATATATATATATATATATATATATCTACTTTGTTTCACTGAAAACACACTTTACTGAAACTTATTTCATTGAAACCCATTTCACTGAAAATCAGTTGCCTGAGCACAATTCATTGAAAGCTCACTTCCCTAAAAACTCATTTGACTGAAACTCATTTTATTGAAAGGTATATGCCCTGTTCCCCACTACAGTGCGATCCTGGAGTTAGTATATATAGTAAGGGGGGTGTGGGGGTGTAGTCCTTCACCTATTTTAAACATTGGAAACCATAGACATGGATACTTCGAAGTTGAATGAATAACTCTTTCCAGAAGATAACATATACCCAAGCTATGTGGGGGTCTGTGGTCTCCACACACCCCCTTACTATATATACACTAACTCCAGGATCACGATACCATGGTGAATAGGGCATATACCCTTCAACAAAATGAGTTTTAGTCAAATGAGTTTTCAGTGAAGTGAGCTTTCAGTGAATTGTGCTCAGGCAACTGATTTTCAATGAAATGAGTTTTCAACAAAATGAGTTTCAGTGAAGTGTGTTTTCAGTGAAATGAAGTAGACCCGTATATATATATATATATATATATATATATATATATATATATATAAATGTGTGTGTGTAAATATATATATAAATATATATTTATATTATATAAATATGTATATATAAAATATATATATATATATATATATATATATATATATATATATATAAAATATATATATATATATATATATATATATATATATATATATGTGTGTGTGTGTGTGTATATATAGCGAAGAAATTACTTCCACTCGCTGAAATGCACAGTCTGCCTAACCAAAAACAGACATTTTCAGTGTAAATCTTTTATGTCTAGATGTGATGACCATGAAAGTGAAAGAAATCCTGGCCGCAGTAACATATTTCAGCTTGTTGCACTTAGGGAACATGCATTGCCCACAACAAAGCTATACTTATGTTCACTTATCAGTGATTATGTAACTATCATTTCCTTTCACACATGGTCTGCACCCGAACATACACACATGCAAGGGCACGCATACACACAGTCAGATCTCTGCAAGTATCTGATATTTAATTGTGATGAAAGTGAAGAAGATATTTGCCACAGTTTTATACTTCTACTTGCTGCTGTCAGGCAGATATACAGTGTCTCCAACAGGTCTCATCAATCAGTGATCATTTTAATAATGATCACGTAAACATCTTATAATATGTAGAACTACTTGTCTTAAAAAATGACTGAAGTAACTTACTGATATCAGGTAAGCCATTTTCAATGTAGTAAATTTCTATACATAATGAGACATTTTTAACTTCACAAACAACTAAGTATGAAGTGTATAATGAAATGAAATAAAAGAAATTAAGTAAACATGTCCATAATGATAATTTCTCTAATATCTCCAAAAATTCATCTAGCATAGTCCCACAGTTGTCAGATACAAGTGGCTGTTCACATTTATAGATTGTGGTGTAGTAATACAGAGTAGTTCTGGTACAGAGAGAGAGAGAAAAAATGTTTAGTAGGATATAATGATGTACAGCATCTGTGGATGAAGTATGTAATAGCCACAGTCAGAGATGAGAAGAACAAAAGAATTACAGAGATGTGTACAGGAATAGAGCAGAGTGACACTGACATAATTTTCAATACATGTATATGAGGGATCAGGGGAACTTATAGTGTATAAATGACGTCATGAATCCAGGGTTACTTTTGCAGACAGCAATAAGAAGACTATGTCATTTGAAGTACAAGGAAATTTTTGTTCAGATTCTATATTCAATGGCTACTACCGGGAGTCTGCATGAGCCACATGTCTGTCAAGTGTTGCCTTCAGATCCCAATCTTTGCTGACCTGGGAGTCAGTAACGTTAAATTCTTGATTCCATATGTACCAGTATGCATATATTTATGTATGTATGAATATAAACTGCCGTCTACGCCTATGAATGCATGCGTAACCCTCAAAAAAAATGTTAAATTGTATCAAACTGTAGAAAGAACAGATGGTGCATGTTCTTTAATTACCAGTGATAACTAACATTTTGTGTCCAATTACCAGACTTCTGACAAAAATACAACGCTGAATGAATAAACTTAGGATAAAAGAAATACTTCAAACTTTAGAAAACAAAAACAAGCTAAAAACAGAACACTGTCAGGTGTTTCATTCTGTAGTGATGGTGTTAGTTTAAAACTGCAGAATATCCTGTGAGTGACTTGCAAATCTTGTCATAAAATCTCATATGAGACAGTTTTGTCACTCTGTGGAGACATAATAGGACTGCAGTATGAGATGATATTTTAACTCTGGTTTAAGGAATGTTTTTGAAATCTCTGCCATTCCATTATGGAGTTGGATGATATAAGTCTTCTAGTACCCGAAAAGAGAAATTGACTGAGTGTCCTTAGGACATATAGCATTATAACCATGTGCCATATCTGTGGTCAAAGTTATTTATGATTTCACTACTTGCTTGTTATTGAAAAGCCCTGTATCTCTTCCTTATCTGATCTGGTACTTTTTTTTCTTGTGTACCTATAGGGCCTACTTCAGGAGACTGAAAAAACAAAAGACTGAATCCTAAAAGACTAAAAATTCAAAATACTGAATGATGGAATGTGCCCCTTCTCCACTGTTGTGTGATCTTGGAGTTGATATATATAGTTAGCAGGGAATGTGGGGGGTACAGCCTCTCATATGAGGGATGCAGGGGGGCTTGTCCCTGCATTAAAAATATGTTCAGTATTTTGAATTTTCAGTCTTTTGGGATGCAGTCTTTTGGTCTGTCAGTCTTCCAAAGTCGACCTGTATACATATGTATATATATATATATATATATATATATATATATATATATATATATATATTATATATATGTGTGTATCTGTGTGTGTGTGTTTGTGTGTGTGTGCGTGTATGTGTATATATATATATATATATATATATATATATATATATATATCTATATGTGTGTGTGAGTGTGTGTGTGTGTGTGTGTATGTGTAAATATATATATATATATATATATATATATATATATATATATATATATATATATATATATATGCGCAAACAGATAGCTAGAAAGACAGCTAGATAGATACATAGACAGATAGATAAATAGATGCACTTAAACTGTGGATGATGTATATATGAAAACACCTTGGATCATCCTGTGTTGCCCTATCAAAATGGCTGAGATGGATTTACCTCCCCCATATAACTCATGTCAAAGTCTGTTCCACACTGGTTACTGAGGTATTCAATGATATATTTTCAATGAGCCTTAAGGTGATGCTTTGCAGCATGATGTATATATCTGTCTCTCTCCCTGTCTATCTCTCTATCTGTGTTTGTGTGTTACAAACAATGACTTCATCATTTTTAATTCTTAGACCTTATAAATATTTTATATAGTCTATAGTTTTACAACTATCATTATGCAATTAATAAACAAAAGCACCATGTTACACTTAGGAGAAACAATATATATTTATGCAAGTAAACAACAAATGCACTTTCACTTAAATTTCTTCAGTTTTTTTAAAAAATATGCAATTCCTTGCTTACTGCATTTCATATGTATTTAAAACAACCATAATAACAAAGTAAAAACGAGCACTGGGTGAATTTAATAAAGCCTACATGGACTTATTTTCCATATAGGCATAGAGGCACATTGCTTACATGAAAGTAAGCAGTTGTGTGATCCAGTAAACAGAGCTGAGGTGCTTGCACGTGTGTGCAAACATGGAAGTGTCCATGGTATGCAGATCACCTCATAAGCAGGTGAAATGCATGCAAATGAGGGTGGTGGAGTGATCCAGCAAGCAGATAGGAAGTCCTGCAGACCCTGTGTTGGTGTCCACAATGTAAATGGAAAAATTCCATGTACAGGATGTTAAAGTGACACCAGGGGCTGTAAAAGTGTACTTTGAGTGTCAGAAATAGCATAGTGGACACAGATATCTGCAAAACTATCCACTGTGTGTCCAAAATTGTATGGAAAATAATACAAAATCATTTTATTTTTTTTAATACCCTGGGTATGTTTGCACAAAGTACCACAGTGTGAAAACATGCCTTTATGGAAAAAAAATATAAAAAGAGTGTAAAAAACAGAATTTGTGAGGTTGTAACAGTAATGCATTATAGGACTCTGTGTGGGGCATGTATAATGTTATACAGCTGTGGTTGCTAACAAGGCAGGGCCTGGAACTGTGTAGATTCCAGGTTCTGTGCATGGATCTGTATGCAAATGAGCTAGGGTTACTGAATAGCACAAATGGGTGTCTGTGTCCACAGTTCCCATCCATGTAGGCACAGAACCATGTTGGTGTCCACAGAAGAGGTAGTTGACATCAAAGGGGGGTGAGCCCAATTGCTTGCAAGTGCACTGGAGTTCAGCAGCACCTGTTTGTGTGGCACACTGCTGAGCTGAGCAGGGGGTGTATACACTGGCTGCTAAGATGTGTTTACCTCTGAGGTGCGTGTTTCATCATGTCTGCATGTATTTGCATGGGGAGCCACTGTGCTAAGTGTGACTTTCCATAGGGGTGTGTCTATGGACTGCTAAGCTCTGTTTATTTTTCGGCATGGGCTTGTGCAGTGCACCACAATTCTCAGCAAGGAAGGCTGTCAAAAAAAATTGGCTGAGAAAACCAATGATATATTAATTACTGATGAGCACTGCTTCACTTGAACTAGGGCCATTAAAACCCTTAATGATGTACTTGGCAGGTGATATGCATCATAGCTAGCCAACCACACAGGTTACACCTACAGCAGAAAACCATAAAGTATGCATAAACCCTTCAGTCTTAATTTACCCCCATACTCTGCACCATTGGAGTACAGACTTGGGAATTGTAACTGTGAGAATACTAGGGGCTGCTGCAAATCTGCTACATATGTATGTGCTAGATGCTGATGTCAATGTAGCTGCTGCTGTTGCTGACCATAGGCCTATACTGAGAAGGAGAAGAGTGTTCAGGCTCAGGGTAACCTACCAGGAGCTACATGAGCTGGAGATTGTAGAGCTCTACAGGATCAACAGGGGCATACTACAAGAATTCAAAGAATTCACTGAGCTCTGCCAAACTCAACCCATACCCAGAGCCAACATAGGAGAACCCATCCCAGTGTAAACAAAAGTATGTGTAGCCCTTGGGATACTAGCTGCAGGTACTTTCCAAAGACCAACTGGGGACATGATGGGGGTCTCACAGGCATCTGCTTCCATGGTACTCCACCAGGTCCAGGATGCCATGCTACCACATGCCAGTGAGCACACACATTTATTTCTCCCACACTTCTAAGGAGATAGCCAGCAGTATGCAACTCTTCTACCATGTAGCACACTACCCTGAGGTACTGGGTGCCATAGATTGCACTCATGTACACATTAAGGCACCACCTGGTGAGGACGGTATAATCTACATCAGCTGCCAAGTCATGTGCAATTCCTAGGTCATTATCCTGAATGTGTGTGCTGGCAGTCCTGCCAGTTATCATGACTCCCATATCTGGCACCCATTACATCGGAACTAGATGTTTGCTAGGGGGGACATCCAACATGGCCATTTACTGGGGGATCCAGGCTACACACTGGAACTGTGGATGATGACACTCATCAGAAATATACACACACCCACAGATGAATGCCATAATGAGGCACACGCACAAACTAGGAACATCATAGAGCATGTGTTTGGGCTTCTGAAGTCACACTTCTGGTTCCTCAATATATCTGGAGGAGCCCTGCAGTACTCGTCAACCAAAAGTGCACAGATGTTCACAGTAAGTGCCATGCTATACAGTATGATCCTGTGGAAACAGCTACAGCAGGGTCAGCAAAGGGAAGAGATACACAGCCCCCCACCAGTGCCTAGGTCACCACAGTCGCACCCATAGGGGGACTTGGAGGAGGAACCCCATGAGACTGTCCCTGTAGGCATATGTAGGTACATCCAATATGCCCTGGCCTTGGCCAAGAGACAACACATAGCAGATACACTGACAACATTGAGTCCTAGGGACTGACACCTTACTCTGGCTCGCATACATATTAGTAAAAATGATGCCAGCCAGACCACACAACTTGTACCTCACCATGCATTGGCCATGGACTGTGTGCATCAGACGGAGATAGCCCAGAACTACAGGTCTGTCAACTGCTACATTTGCAAGGTAAGTCACTCTCCTATACACCACTTGTAAGGGGTGCTACAATATGGTACCATATGCATGGAACCGCTGCATGTATGCAAGGAAATATAGTGGGCTATATATAGGGTTTCGCTGGGCTACTTGCAGAGATCTATAGTGGGCTATTGGGCTACTTGTACAGATCTAACAGCCACTTGGGACAACAGGTATTCTGTTCACTATTATGTGTCCCATGATATCCACTAGGCCAAATGGTTGGAAACTCCATGACATTATTCAAGGGAGATGCCAAACACTGGGGTCACAAGGCAGTGCACAACTGTCTGTGGCAGTAGAGCATGGGCTGATCATCCCCCTCCCAAACACATCAGTGTTCCCATACAACTGCTGTATCAGTATGTCTGCAATGATATACCAGCAGATCAGATAATAATCCCGGACTGGAATACAGGTATCTCTGGTCTAGGGTCACCTTGTGAGTACTGACAGTCATACTGGGCATGCTCCTACACTTAGCTAACTTGAGCCCAAGTCTGTCACCTCTACTGCCCAAAGACCTACCATGTGGAAATGTTAGAAAAATATGTATTAATGTGTGTATGCTTAATGCCAATTAATAATCAAATGAATTAATACGCTTTTCATTCTATTTTTCATGCACTATGTTATATATAAATTGAGTTTCATATGAGACTGAAAAAGATGCTTTTTGAAAACTGCAGTATGCTTTCTGAAACTTGCAAGATGTCCTCTGACCTAGTAACTGCTAGCACAGCAATATTCATGTTTATGCCTTTTGGAAATGTACTTGAGAAGCAGGTGCTTATCTGCTAGGTCAGGAATGAATGAATGAACAATACTATATTCTGTAAATGTAATGATCTTAAACAATCAGCTCTGTTCGAACCATGAGAACATGTGCAGCTGCAGTAGCTTAGAGATAAAGTGAACAAAGGATTATTAGAGAAATGAACTGTTAGCATCGTGCTTGAATTAGCCATAGTACCTTGAATGGTAACATAACATGTATCTAACTGGTAGTAATCAAGGCCATGTTGTTTTCCTCAGGAAGTTTCACATAAAAATTGATAAATCAGCAGAAATTCATGGGAATGATGGTCAACAGATGATGTTGAAAAAGGTGGTAACCTGTTACGTCAGCTTGGTAGGCCATGACTAGTTATAGAATGTATAAAAATGAAAGTATTTCCTGTTTCTGGTTAGACAAACTCTGTATTAGCACGTTTTTGTCTCCTTGCTGCAAGATTAAAGTGCCTTAACCTGAACCTACCATGTTTTGATCATTTTTAAAGTATATTTTTCTTTTGACAGTTTGGTCCTTCGGACCAGAAAATACCTCTCGCTCTAGGCCTAGGTCAGAATTGGGCCCGGTGGCATGCATCCCTATGGAGAAGAGGCCAAATTGGCTCTTCTGTTTTGAAAGACCTATGACTGAATTGTCGTTCGAAAGAGGCCAGCCACTGTTTCTGATCTGGGATTGGAGGACGAGTCAACAATCCGGTGGATCAACTCACGGAGGGTCAGGTAAGGAGGAATTACCTTATTTCTGTTTTAAGATCAGGGACTAGTTACAGAACTGCTTTTGTCAGGAAGATTTGCATGTGCAGATCAGGGACAAAAAAGGGGTTACTGTTTTGTCATAGATCAGGGAAACAGGATAGGTAGGCAGTTATTCTAGATAAATTGTGAAAAGGTATTGAACTGTGGTACCATGTGATAAGAAGGGTTACATAATTTACAGCTTAGCCAAGGCAACAATGGGAAATCAGTGTACGAAAAGTTCCCGAGACTCGCCCCTAACTGAAGACGCGAAATGTATGCAATTACAGCGTGCCGACAATGTTAAGTATTATTCAAAATGGGTTGATAAGTATAAATTCGATGGTAATTTAGATAAACTTGCACTTATTAAACTTGTCTGGCAACTAAAAACAGACGCAAAAGGTCAATTAAAAAAGCAATGACAATTAGGAGTCCCTCAGGCGCATAAGTGGCTTGAGGAAGCAAATCCCAGGGAACAAAAGATAAAAAATTCAAAAACAATGTTCTTAGACAAAGAAGATAATAACTTTGTAATAGCAACGGCCCCTACTTCGCCCCCTCCGCTTCCCTTACCAGAATATGAAGCGAGTGGACAAGCTGATCCACCTCTGCTATACCCAGCTGTTTCCACAGCATCAAAACCATTTGTCAGGGATCCTATCGAGACAAGGTCTCGAACACGCGACTTGAGAAGGGAGATTGAACTATGTGAAATAAATAGGAATTCACATGCTATGAGTGAGGAAGAAATATGTCCACTCATAGAAGTACCGAATCCTCAGGCAGGACAGGCAGGACAAGATCTGACTCTTTTAGTTTATAGACCATGGACACCGGAAGATATCCGGAAAGCCACAGAGGGAATTCCCCATCCGAAAGTGAATTTTCAAAAATTTTTAGAAGACTTACAGGGCATGAGATTAAGTTACCATTTGAACGGAGAAGAAGTAGAAAAAGTAGTCAGACAAATTGTAGGTCCAGATTGGCACATAATCAGTGGTGACTGGAATCCTCGTGATGCACAGCTTAGACCACTCCCACATACTAATGCAGAATTGGATGGCAGAGTAAAAGGTCTGACAGACCGAATCTCTGAAAAGTGGAAGCCTAGGCCTGATTGGACTTGCATTAATCAGTGCATTCAACAAGAAGGTGAAACAGTTGATAGATATTATGCTAGATTATTAGAGTGTTTTAATAACCACTGTGGAATGCAGATACCAGAAAACCAGACACAAGATTCCCCTTATGAGCAACAGCTAAAGAATAAATTCTTGAAGGGTAGTATAACTCCCATTAGCAGCTTTATTACAAAAGACATGGTAGATCATCGTACAAGTAGGTTGCAGCCATTACTCGAATATGCTAGACATGCAGAGAGACATTTTAATAGTAAAAAGAAAAAGAAAACTCAAGTATTTTCAGCAGAAGATGGGTCAGAAGTATTTGTAGTACAAACTGGGAGAAAGGATAAGAAAAATACCCAGGGAAATAAACAATCTGACAAACGATCAGAAGATTTTGAAGAAAGGAAGAAAAGAGGTGAATGTTTTAAATGTGGGAACAAAGGACATTTAGCAAGGGATTGCAGGCTAAATAAGAAGGTGACTACAGAAAATAAGGAGGATGAGCAATGACTATATGACAGTCAGGAATCACTAAATGGAAATAAACAGGAAAAGACAAGTACAAATGTGATAGCAAGGGTAGAGGATGTGACAGAAGGGGTAGATGATCTACATGAATTTGCAGACATTGAAGAAAATGAAATTTTGGACTTAGCCTTATTGAGCCTAGAGCTTTACTTAGCAGATACAAAACCGGAAGTGACGCTTCTGGTAGAGGGGAGGGAAGTCAAATTTTTGTGCGACTCAGGGGCTTCACGGACCCTAATACACCCTTCCAAATTACCGGAAGATTCAGAATCACCAGATTATATACTAGTGAAAGCAGCTAATGGACAGCTGTATCGGGAGCCACTCTCCCATGACATAGCGATAACAGACCCCGTTTCAGGAATGACCCAGAAAAGTAAAATTGCAGTTTCTACAAAATGCCCAGTAAACCTTTTGGGCAGAGACTTAATACAGATATTTGGCATAGCCGTAGTTCCAACAATGCAGGGTATGGAAGCACAGCGACAAATGGATGCTTTTGTAGTGCGACCAGAGGGTGAGACATATTATTGGTACAGCCAGGACTTGGTTACAACTGGTCCAGGGGCAGTAACTGAAGAACTGATGAATGTAGCCATCAGTAAGTCCCCCTCCCTCGACACTGACAAACAGCATTTGTTGCATTGTACTCTATATTACTGTAATAGACCAGGACCTGATAAAGAATATGAGCAGGAATTGTTTCAGAACCATGCAAACAGACTAGTGTTATGAAACTTGTACTGGGACACAGAAGAAAACAGTGTAGTAAGCTGTTCATTGCCCCAGGAATTTTTACCACTTTACAAATCTAATCGATTGCCACATGTTCATAGGTTCATAGGTTCATAGATTAGTACTAAGCTAACTGCCCTTGTGAGCCATTTTAAGCCTAGCCAGTTATCCCTTGTGAGACTCAAACCCTGAACCTTGTGTTTGTCAGGCAAACACTTTAACCATCAGGCCACCCACCCTCCCTTAGCTTAACTAAGAATAGAAATTTGAAATGGGCAGACGTAGGAGAAAAAGTCACAAGGTGGGAAAAGCAGACAGAATTATAACTCTCCGAACAAGGAGTACAGAAACAGAAATCGAATTGGATAACACAGACACACCCAGCTGTGCACTCACAGGCTAGTGAGAATAGCTGAGTATTACTCTTATTGGAGGAAGAGGAAAAAGCCTTGCGAAACATACCAGAGACTCTCTGGTCAACAGGGAAATCAGATGTAGGACTTATACGAACAGCAGAACCAATTACTATCACACCAAATTCAGCATTTAGACCTCAGAAAAGACAGTATCCCTTGAGAAAGGATGCAGAGATGGGGATTAAACCTATAATAGCAGCCTTACTTAAGGAAGGAGTCTTAATAGAATCTCCTGATTCACCATGTAATACACCCTTATTTCCTGTCAGGAAAGCAAATGGGGAATGGCGTATGGTCCAAGGTTTACAAGCTGTAAATAATGCAGTTATACCCAGGAAACCAATGGTGCCAGATCCACACACCTTACTTAATGGTTTAAAACCTCAGCAAAAGTATTTTTCTGTGGTAGATATTAGTAATGCATTTTTCTCAATACCGATACACCCCAACAGCCAACATTGGTTTGCATTTACATTTCAGGGGAAACGGTATACATATACGAGATTACCACAGGGATATTGTGAAAGTCCAAAAATATTTGCACAAGAAATGGCAAGCAACCTGGCGGGATTTATCCCACCGAAATGTAGTCAGATTTTACTTTATGTAGACGACATTCTGCTGGCCGCCCCCACCCAGCAGGAATGTAAAGAGGACACCGTAGCATTATTACAGTTTCTAGCTACTCAAGGACACAAAGTAAACAAAAACAAACTACAACTTTGGAGAAAAACAAGTTAAGTACTTAGGATATGTAATATCCAAAGAAGGTAGAATACTAGATGAAGATAGAAAAACAGCAATATTACAAGCACCTAGACCAACTACCAAGAAGGAAATGATGTCCTTCCTGGGAACTACTAACTTTTGTCGGAGTTGGATACCAAATTATGCTTTGGAATCTGCTCCACTGGCTAATTTAATATTCAAAAAGCTGATGGCAGCACAGGAATTATTACAATGGACACCAGAAGCAGAAGCAGCTTTCTGCAAGCTGAAACAACTGATAGCATCATCCTTAGTTTTAGGATTAACAAACTATCATAAGCAATTTTTTCAAACTGTAGACTGTAAACAGGGTTATATGACATCAGTATTAACACAGCAGCATGGGGACAAGCAACGCCCCACAGCTTACTATTCATCACAGTTAGACCCAGTGGCGCAATCCCTGCCCCACTGTGTACAAGCAGTAGTTGCAGCTGCAATGGCAGTGCAGGCTTCAGCCTCAGTAGTGATATTCCACCCTCTCACATTGAGAGTGCCTCATGCAGGCACAATTATTTTACTGCAAGAAAAAGTAGCATATTTTTCTCCTGCTAGACATCTTTCCTGTATGACTATACTGTTGAGCCAACCTCATATGACAACTGAACGATGCACAACTTTGAATCCGTCAACCTTGCTCCCAACCCCTGCAGATGGCAAACCGCACTGCTGCCTGCAGGAGATTGAGCAAAAAACATTACCTAGACAAGACCTTACAGATGTTCCCTTGGATGATGCTGAGGTGACATACTATGTGGACGGCTCATGCAGGTGGGGTCCTACAGGATAGATCCTAGTGGGGTATGCAGTCGTTTCTGATACTGAAACTTTAGAAGCAAAATCTTTACCACACAATTTATCTGCACAAGCAGCAGAATTGATTGCCTTGACAAGGGCATGTACCTTAGGAAAAGGTAAGAAAGTGAATATTTATACTGACAGTCAGTATGCTTTTTCTACTGTACATGTTTTTGCGCAGCAGTGGAAAAATAGAGGAATGATAACATCTACTGGTAAACCAATTAATCATGCGCAATTAATTTTAGATTTATTAGACTCTATTCAGTTACCTCAAAAAGTAGCTATTTGCAAATGTGTAGCTCATATAAAGCAACAGGATAGGATTTCAAAAGGGAATGCACGGGCTGATACAGCTGCGAAGCAGGCAGCTTCAGCCTCAGAACCTTTTCTTTTGAGTGAGGAATTACAACCCTCTGAGATTTTAGATTTAGAAATGTTGAAAACAATGCAGACACTTACTACAAATGTAGAAAAACAGAAGTGGATAAAACGAGGAGCAATCCTTGAAAAGGGACTGTACATCTCCAAGGAAAAGAAACCAATTTTGCCATCTAACTTGTTTAGATATGCAGCTTTGTTGAGCCATGGGCAGAGCCATGTCTCAACAGGGGGGGTGGTACAGTTAGTGAATCGAGTGTTTACAACATATGAATTTACAAATTACACAAAAAATGTTTGTGCAGCATGCCATGTTTGTAACAAGTATCATGCACAAGGGGCATTGAAGCCTAAGCAAGGGAGTTTCCCTACACCACCGTATCCGTTTCATACTATTTGTATGGATTTCATAGAACCGAATAAATGCGGGAATAAAAAGTATTGCCTTATCATTATAGATATGTTTTCCAAATGGGTGGAAGCTTTTCCAACTAAAACTCCAGATGCAGCTACTGTTGCAAAGGTCCTTGTTAAAGAAATTATACCCATATTTGGTATACCGGAAAAGATTTATAGTGATAACGGTACACATTTCGTGAACCAAACAGTGCAGCAACTTAGTTGTTATTTTGGAATATCGTTAAAAAAATCACTGCGCTTATCACCCCCAATCTGCAGGGTTAGTAGAGAGGCATAATGGGGTATTGAAGAATAAACTTAGGAAGCTGATGACTGAGACACAAAAGAACTGGGTGCACTGTTTGCCTTTAGCACTGTTGAGCATGAGAACTGTTCCAAATGCAAAGGGATTGACTCCTTTTGAAAGTTTGTTTGGGAGTGCATATTATGCACCTCAGTGGAAACCTCTCATGTCTGCAGAGCAAGAGGCTGACAGTTCACTTGCAGGGTATATGAGATGATTTTTGAATAACAAACTTTTGCAGTTAAATTCTGTTTCAGATAAAGAGCAACCGAAATCGGAAGCACCAGTAGCCCCAGGCACCTGGGTCTGGGTGAAGATTGGGAAGCAAAAGAACTGGAGTTTTCCGAAGTGGGAAGGACCATACCAGGTACTACTGTCGACACCCACTGCAGTCAAGATCGCGGAGTGAGCTTCCTGGATTCAATTGACGCACTGTAAACTGGTTAAGAACTTTGAATTGGACGAAAACTTTGTTTCTGTTGTACAACAAGAACATAATGGCCAGGTACAGAGTGAATAGAGACATTGAGCAATCTCAGAAAACTTGTATGATCATTTTAATAACTGTGCTAATCACACTGTTCTTTTTGTTGTGGCCACTTCTTTTTCTTGCCACGAAAGTTGAACTGATTAAACGTAATGAACCGAACATAGACTGGCATCTGAACTTTAACACTTATCAGGCAATTACACGTGTGTATGCTGAGACTTTTAATGTTTCGAACTGCTGGGTCTGCACGGCCATACCAACAGCATACAGGGGTTTATTGATGGCTGCTATCCCCCTAGGGGTCAATGAGACCTGGAAAAATCTGATTTTTGACACAGTTGCTATTAAAGCACATGATAAGGTAGCACTGTATTTGCCTGTAACACAAAAAGAATTGCATGTTTTTACAAAAATTATACCATCCAAGTGGGATGGAGTAAGTGTAACGTCACTGTACAGTATAAATGTTATAGAAAACCAAATGATTTAGGTGGATCTTGTAGTACAGATTATGACTCATTTCTGAAATCTATGAATATGACTCTTGATCAGGTAGCAAGCTCAGATGCTCATAAGCCTAGTACTTATTATACAGCAGGAACTTCTCATTGTTACATTTGTTAATGCCTGTTATGTACTTCACAGATAAAGATTCTAGTTGTCTACTGATGTACTATGTTCTTCATCTGTAAATATGTTGTAAGTACTTTCTATGTTAAATTGTTAATCGTTATGTAATCCAATGTAACTACTGTCTGTTTATTTTACTGTGGAGTTTTTCTCCCCAGGCTTCCACTGAAAATGGACCCACGTTCAGTCGGACACTCCCGGTCAACAAATTTAAATAAACAAACAAATAAATAAATAAATAAATACAATGTAATCCTGTACTTTTCAAACAGTTATCTGTAATAGATAGGAAAATGTTTCATGCAGGGCAGTCATTTCATAACAAAGTAACAACTAAAGTAGAAGACTGTTATTTTGTGTGAG
Organism: Protopterus annectens; assembly: GCF_019279795.1. Classification (NCBI taxonomy): domain Eukaryota; kingdom Metazoa; phylum Chordata; order Ceratodontiformes; family Protopteridae; genus Protopterus; species Protopterus annectens. The sequence continues at coordinate 681,814,055 of NC_056751.1, read as the reverse complement.
GTAAAAAAGCATATAAATGGTTACCTGAGAATTGGTCTGGCAGTTGATTTTTGGGGTACCTGGTCCCGGCCATCCGACACACTGCAGTTTTGCCTCAGGGAAGTATTCGAAATACCCGAGATGTTACCAAAAAGACTGTTAAGAAACCTGAGAATCCAGTGGGACAGATCGAAGTGGGTTGGAAAGACCATTGTAATGTGGGAACCAAACTTGCGCACATGGACTTGAGTGATGCTGTCATATCCTGGGCAGATATATTACCTGCATATGGTGCAGTCAAATCGATATGGGAGCTGCAAAAACTGTCAAAACTTCTCGAAGTAATGAGTAATGCGACTTTTTCTGCTCTTGAACTGATAACTGATGAACTGAATGCCATTAGAACTGTTGTAGTCCAAAACCGAATGGCTCTTGACTTCACCCTAGCGGTGAGGGGTGGGACGTGCACTTTAATCAAAGAAGAATGCTGTGCGTTTATTCCTGATCATCAGCATGAGATTAACGATCATCTCGAGGTGATTCAGCAAGTGTCGGCCATGACCAAACCAGGCTCAAACTCTCTGACAGACATTTTCCAGAATGTATTTGGGGGGTGGGGTTCCATCCTAATGAACATATTGATTGCCATTGGGGTAGGATTACTCCTAATAGGAGTTTGTGTTTGTTGTGGAATTCCCTGCATGAAGAAATTAATCAAAGAATTCATAGATATATCAGTATCTGAGACTATGTATCAAAGTACTGAATTTGAAGAGCTGCTAGAATGCGAAACACTTTCATAAAAGTTTAAACTGAATGACTTTCTTAACTGCAAATCCTGGTTGGAAGAGGTTAGGGAAAGAAGCAAACTGTTTATTCTTTTTTGAAAATAGAATTAAAAAGTATTAACAGGAGTGAAATGTTAGAAAAATATGTATTAATGTGTGTATGCTTAATGCCAATTAATAATCAAATGAATTAATACGCTTTTCATTCTATTTTTCATGCACTATGTTATATATAAATTGAGTTTCATATGAGACTGAAAAAGATGTTTTTTGAAAACTGCAGTATGCTTTCTGAAACTTGCAAGATGCCCTCTGACCTAGTAACTGCTAGCACAGCAATATTCATGTTTATGCCTTTTGGAAATGTACTTGAGAAGCAGGTGCTTATCTGCTAGGTCAGGAACGAATGAATGAACAATACTATATTCTGTAAATGTAATGATCTTAAACAATCAGCTCTGTTCGAACCATGAGACCATGTGCAGCTGCAGTAGCTTAGAGATAAAGTGAACAAAGGATATTAGAGAAATGAACTGTTAGCATTGTGCTTGAATTAGCCATAGTACCTTGAATGGTAACATAACATGTATCTAACTAGTAGTAATCAAGGCCATGTTGTTTTCCTCAGGAAGTTTCACATAAAAATTGATAAATCAGCAGAAATTCATGGGAACGATGGTTAACAGATGATGATGAAAAAGGTGATAATCTGTTACGTCAGCTTGGTAGGCCATGTCTAGTTAGTGAATGTATAAAAATGAAAGTATTTCCTGTTTCTAGTTAGACAAACTCTGTAATAGCACATTTTTGTCTCCTTGCTGCAAGATTAAAGTGCCTTAACCTGAACCTACAGTGTTTTGATAATTTTTAAAGTATATTTTTCTTTTGACAGGAAATATGTCTGCACATACATACCGCTACTTGTACATATCTGTCTCTCCCTATCCCCCTCACACTTGATTAGTGTATCTATCGGTATGTGGCACATATATGTATCATAAGCTGTATATATAGCTATATAAAGTACAATGATATGTAGACTCTCCACATATATCTACATAACACATTTACATAACGTACACACAACAACATTTAAAGAGACATCCCTGTTATGCACATTTATATACATATGGGTGGGGATGTACAAATGTTCCCACATACCTCAGAATGCTGGGGTTATATGCACTTACACATCACAGCATTTTTCCAATGGAACCAGACCAAGGCCGTAATAGCACATAAACCACTCACCCACAGACCCCTCTGCCTGCGGACTGTCACCCAATAGACAGACACAGGTACACAGGTGGTGTAATGTACAATGGGTGCAATGCATGCCTTGGACAAGCCATATTGTCCCTGGCCACATGTCCACCTGTCAAACTTCAAACAGCCGCATATGGCCAGACTGGTTCACACACATAGTAGAGATATTACAAAGTATCCCACCCCTAGGAATACTAGATACAATAACAGTAGCAAGCAGTATCACTTTGCAGGCCACATGTGCTGTCTAACACAAGGGCACTTTGCGTACTCCACAAGTACTATGCCTGCATAAACATATACAACAGTCATAACCTGTGGTATGTGCGATATGTACTGTGAGCTGTACTGTGTAATCCTAGATAGGTAGGGGTTCTAATCTCACATCATCCAACTCTGTGTGTGTACCAATATACCCCCCCACAGCACTATGGACATGCCCATATGGGCTATCTCTGTGCAGTGATATGCATTTTATGGCCCTGTGACTGACTGTTGGCCTCTAAATTCTCTCCTCTACAAGGTCTGCTGATGTCATCCACCTTAAGAGCACTGACTGATAATCTAATAACAGATAACCTCTGTGGCATAGTATTGTAAACTGTAGTGCGTATCAGTAGATATGTAGAGGTTCTAATCTTACATAATCCAACTTGTGTGTGTGTGTGTGTGTGTGTGTGTGTGTGTGTGTGTGTGTGTGTGTGTGTGTGTGTGTGTGTGTGTGTGTGTGTGTGTGTGTGTGTGTGTGTGTGTGCGTATGTACATACATCCCCTTGTGACACTATAGACATGCCCTTTAGGCCCAC
>NC_056751.1:681785669-681810716 GCF_019279795.1 Protopterus annectens | reverse complement strand
ATCATCAGAAATGTGCATTAAAAGCAATGTAGTCAACTATATCATAGCAAATTGACACACCTACTTGGCAAACCAGTCACAATCAGTCAAAAGAAAATGCCACAAAACTCATACAAGCAAGTAACCAATCCAACCAATGAACTATCAGGTGATGTAAAAATGTGGAAAATTTGTGTTAAAAAATGCACATAACCCAATAGTTTGAAAACAATTCACTAACAATAGAAACATTGTCATTAATCCTGGGCCATTTTTGTAGTGTCAAGCTTCAATTGCCATTGCAATTCCCAGTGTAATAACCTATTTTTCCAGTCACCTACAAATGCACCTGTTTTCACTTGTTCAATAACAGAAAAAATAAAGTGTTTAAACCCAATACAGTTTAACGAGTGCCTAGCAAGTGCATTGGTAAAATCACAATGATGTATACAGTAATTATGCTGATAAATTCTCTTGCTTAATGCATTATTCATTTTTCCAATATAAAAGGCAGTACATTGTGTACATTGAACCATGTACACAACCTGCTCGGAAGTGCAAGAGAATTTACCCCTTCCTTAATTCCCTTCATGATATCTCAAATAACTTCCCAACATATTCAGTCTCAATGTGGCAGTATTGTGTACAACTGCAACATTTAATGGTTACTGAATAAGCCTTTTTATGACTAGTCACTGGTCTCTCCAGCAAGTTCTTAATATTTGGTTTACTAATGACAATGTTTCTATTGTTAGTGAATTGAAGTTGAGCCTGTGCAGTGTGGCTTTATGATTTCAGTCTACTTGGTTATGTGTATTTTTTAATACTAGTTTTCTACATTTTACATCACCTGATAGTTCATTGAGTGGATTGCTTGTATGGGTTTTGAGGCATTTTCTTTTCATTGATTGTGATTGGTTTGCCAAGTAGGTGTGTCATTTCCTTAGATATAATTGACTACATTTTGCCCATTGGAAAACTGCCTTTCAACCACATGCTGGTCAACAGCAGTCACTTCGACAATTCAGTAGTAGAGCATTCAAACCCACCAAATTAGCAGTAGACAACCTCCCAAGTGAATACCTACAAATCGCAGCTGATGCTCTGGCCTACCCAGTATCCATCTTGATTAACCGATCTCTGTCAGAAAGTTACGTTCCCACATTGTGGAAAGTCTCACATATAATTCCCCTCCACAAAGGCGGACCCTCTGCAGAACTAACCAATTACCGCCCCATAGCTATTCTCTCTCCACTCTCCAAAATACTAGAGAGGTGCATACACTCTCAGGTCTCACACTACCTCCTTACTAAAAACCTCTTTTCCAGTACTCAGCATGGTTTCCGACCAAACCATAGCACCACCACTGCCTTACTCTCCTTTACAAACACTATCCTTCAGCATAAAAACAATGGCTATCTCTCCTCTGCTACTTTCCTAGACCTATCTAAAGCATTTGACATGGTCCCACACAAACAACTTATCTCTGTCCTCAATAACCTATCCTTCTCACAATCAGTCACCAACTGGTTTCAGAGTTACCTGTCTGACCGCCAACAATCCGTTGTATGGCAGAATGACATATCTCCCCAACTACCTGTCTCCATAGGGGTTCCCCAAGGATCCATCCTTGGACCCCTATTTTTCTCTGTTTACACCAATAATCTAGCCTCTGCTACCAAACATGGCACACTCATCCAATACGCAGATGACTCTACCATCATCTGCTCAGCCCAGTCCCTACACAAACTGCAAAAAGTCACACAGGAAGCCTTTTCCTCTATTGAAACATGGTTATCCGATGCCCAATTAATACTCAACCCAAACAAAACTAAACTACTCATCTTCCAACCCACCAAACATACTCAAAACAACTCTCACTTTAACATCACAGCAAAAGACAACACCACTATATACCCAACTGAACACACCAAATTGCTAGGAGTGGAAATAGACAATAAACTAAAATTTGACATTCAGATATCCATGACCATAAAAAAAGTCCACAAAAAACTAGGAGCATTATATAGAAATAAACAATTTCTCACCAAAGCAGCAAAGATTTCAATAGCAAATTCCCCTTATCTCCACCCTACTTTATGCCTCTCCAGTATATTCCAACCTATGGCAATGTGATCTAAACAAGCTAGAGACCTGCTACAACAAAATGTAAAATTCGCCACAGGGCATCCTACCGTAGTCACCACGGTCTCTCACTTGCTGAACTGGGCTGGCTTGAACTCCTTCACCTCCTTCAGTGGTATCAACTCTCACTCACCCACAAACTAGTAAACCATCCACTAAATGTCCCATCCCCCCAGAATCTACTCCAACCCTGTCGCACCACCAGACCACTAAGATCCAGCAACAAAAATCACTTGCAGATCACTAAAGCCAATAACTCTGCTGGTGAAGCACTATTCTCTTGCACCATAGCCAAATTATGGAACTCACTCCCACCCACCCACAATTACCTCCGTACCATCATGCACCAACTTCAAAACTTTATTCAAAGCGCACCTAAAAACATGCTGGCTATGCCCTTGCAACTCCCACTCTAATATCATCCACCCCATCCAATTACTACCTTTCTTTCACCTCCACTAACTACCTTGATGATAGCAAGCTCAGATGCTCATAAGCCTAGTACTTATTATACAGCAGGAACTTCTCATTGTTACATTTGTTAATACCTGTTATGTACTTCACAGATAAAGATTCTAGTTGTCTACTGATGTACTATGTTCTTCATCTGTAAATATGTTGTAAGTAATTTCTATGTTAAATTGTTAATCACTATGTAATCCAATGTAACTACTGTCTGTTTATTTTTCTGTGGAGCTTTTCTCCCCGGGCCTCTGCTGAAAATGGACCCACGTCCAGTCGGACACTCCCGGTCAACAAATTTAAATAAATAAAATAAATAAATAAAAAATAAATAAATCCAACAGCATGTAACTATTATGATGTATATTAACAACTGATAACAGGCAGAAGTGGCTTAGTCCACTGATGGTTATGGTTAAAATTCTACTTTGTGCTAATATTTAAACATGGCGAAAGCTCCCACTCATTCTCATCTCTATTGAGGGAGCCCATATGTATTCTAACAAACTGCCCAAGTTGACATATCAACTATGTGCTTTCTGACATCTGTGCTGTGAATTATTCTGTAGTGTCTTCTGTTAGTGGAGAGGTGTAGAGACTATATGAGTTGCATATCTAGGTTCGAAGCCAGCAGTGTGCATAAAACCATCTAGTAACAGGCAAGACTGCTTTACTTAGCAGATATGATTGAGCACAATTCTACTTAGTGTTCACTTTTGCACAGGCAGAGGGTTGTGATCCCTCAAGTGTTGTACTACTGTTTGACCTTCCAACACACTGCTCAAGTCATCCAGTCAACTGTGTGCTTTCTGATACCTGTGACCTGGCTGCTTATGGAGTGTTATCAGTTTCTGAACATGACTAGAGAATATTGACCTAGATAGGCAGATGTTCAAATCCAGTAGTGTGTAACTTGTATTATTTGCTCAAAATAGTAATGGCTTACCCAACAGATTATGTGTACACTGCTATTTAGTGGTAATGTTTTCACAGATGCAGGGTTTTAATCCCCAAGTTGATGCACTCCTTTTAAGGAAGCCCATACAAAATCAAACACTATGCTCAGGTTGTCCCTTCAACTGTGTGCCTTCTGAAAACTGTGTTATTATGAGTAGCTCTGTGGCATCTGTAGCTACTTCACATGTCTGTATACTGTTAGTTCCACAGTTAGATGTTCAGTCACATCTAGCACTGTTTACCTTGTATGACTGTATAAAACAAAATAAAAAGCGGACATTAGTAACATGGGGAATGGCTTATTCAATAGATGTGATGTCTGATATTTTATGTTTTTTCATGGGTGGATGATCTTAATCCACAAATACTGTGCTGGATCTTTGTCAGTTTATCAAAAAAACACATTATTGAAACCCTTATGGTCGAGACCATATGATTGATAATGCAATTAATCAAAAAACTAACATAAAACCACACAACACCCACCAACAGCACAAATAATGTTTTTGTAGGGGGACAAGCTCCCTGCACCCTTACACACCATGCAAGTAATTTATAACAACTCCAAGATCACATTACAGTGGAGAAAAGGGCAAATTCACTGTACTCAGTCAGAATGGTTCAATGAACCAAATTGTTGAACATTTTTGTTTTGGCAATTTGGTCCTTTGACAGATTGGGATAGATCCACTGCAATTCCCTGTAAGTTTGCCCATTTTACAGATATATGTTTTCTATTTTCCTTTGCATGACTGTTAGCACAAAGCAGTATAGCTAATCAATGGTGCGTACTAGTAATTGCCATTTCACACACTTTGACAAAAAGATACTTTGATTTCGTCTTTGGTCACATGGCTCTGCTGACTGTTGTGCTTTGAAGACACCAACAGTGTTATAGTCCTGTTGACAATTTTTTTATTTCAATTCTTACAGCTTCCACAGTTCACTGTAACCTTGATGTTGCAACTGTCTGTGAGGCATGCTGGTTGTTGTGATCCAGCAATTACTGTTGTGTGTTGCACATTTTTCAATTCCCTAATCAATTTCCAATAATGTTGCCACACACCCTCCAGATGTGCATTTTCTCAGTAGTGTTGTAACAAATTTTTTGTGGCAGTATTAACTAATACACATGTAATATAATATAATACTAATACACATGTAATATAATATAATACTAATACACATGTAATATAATATAATACTAATACACATGTAATATAATATAATACTAATACACATGTAATGCAATCATGACTTAGGTAGGCAGGCTTTCTGGTCGCATCTGATATACATTAAAACAGTGTATGAAGCAAATGTTGCTAGTCAATAATGACAATGCATGGATGTGCTGTGATACATTCTGTTTCTATATAACCTCCTCATAGGTGTCCTTGTGCTCACTTCACAGACATGTTTGCTGTTAAACTTCCTCCATATGAGTATTTTCTGGTAGGAGTTAAATCGTGGTATAGGTTTAATGATATGTCCCACATTTCCCATGCACACACATCTCACCTGTTATGATTTCAATAGCTGTTCCACTTTACACATTATAATAAGCAATTTTCTGTTCCACCTGACATTTGCATTTCTGTGACATATTCTTGAGATTTGAAGTCTGTAATGATTCCTGTTTTCCCCGCCTCAGTTCCTACCTTCTCAACATGCATGCTAGTGCCACAACTGTATTGTATCCACTTTGGCGACTTGTAGGAGTAGTGTGTAAAATTTTTCCCTAATTTTGTGCATTTATCCACACATTTATATGTCTTTGTCCATTATTCCTGAATTGGGAGATTGAGAGATGTGCCTGTCTTGAGTTCACAAAAATATTACATGCCTTCATTTTTCTACAACATGTTTTCTTTCTGAGTATTTAATTGCTAGTTCCTTAACCATGAATTTTGCTCTGCTCCTCCTGTCTCTCTTTCCACTTTACTAACAAGAAAGAAAATAGAAAAAAAAACACTTTATTCAGCTTCTTTTACCATATTTGTGTTTCCTCCTCCTGCTCCATTACTTCATCTTGCTTTTTCTGCTACTTGCTGTGGCTTGTTCTCTAAAGTGCTCAGTTGCATCTTTTCTGTTGCATTTGTTACTGCTTGTTTAAGGCCTGTTTAAATTGTGTTATTCTAAACCTCTTAGTTTTGGATTAAGCACTTGAGCTTTAGGCTAACCCCTTAGCTCTCCCTGGCCCTCTCTCTCAGATTCTGAATAATATGGATGGACAATGTCCTACAGTTTCTCCTGCCAGTCTGGTTGATATGTGCATCTTGAGACAGTGTAGCAACTGCCTTATGTACACAAACAGCCACCTACTACTAACACCTAGGAACACAATTTGCGAGAGATGCAATTATATTAGGAACCTAGAGTTCAAGCTCTCTCCCTCACAAGCCAGTATATCTGGCACTGAGAAGGTTGTCAACACAATCACTACACCTCAAACACCACACCTACAGAACACACACCCACATATGTGTAGATCCTCAATAAAAACATGCCCAAACAAAGGAGACCTTGGAGGCAAAAACCTCTGAGGCAAAAACACATGCAATCTCCACAGCCCTCCACACCACATACCAGGCATAGTTCACACACCTGTGTCTCACAACCACTAAGGCTTAACCATAAACCCAACATATTAGTCATAGATGACTCCATTGTGAGACACACACACCCAGATTCAAAAAAGCTTGCACAGCATGCATGATTAGTGTAAGAGGTAATGTTGGCAATATGGCGGATGAGCGATCCACGTATGTGCTCATTTGAAGTGCACGAGTGCCCTTGCACTAGTCCTGCACATTCCAAGCCCCCGTATGCAAATTACCCCATTTGAAGGTGAAACCATGCAAATGAGGAAAATCTGCTATCCAGGAAGCTGGAATCAAGCCGTGCAGGACTAGAGTAACCTGCAGAAATGTGCTCGATTAGTAACCGAGTACGGGTCTGCAAAATCCAAAACAGAGGCATGACAGCTCCAAATAAAGGCTGCATATCATGGAGGAAGCATGCCAATGGCCAAGTATAAGGCCATTGGCATAGGCCATTGTCATTGCAAACAATACAAAAAGTAAAAAATACAACTTTTATTTTAGTTCTGCCGATCACAGCTGTTTAAGCATAGGGCAGTGGCGCACAAACAGGATCGGTGGGAAAATAGGAAAATAAACCTAAAACAAGCAGTCAAACTAAAGTCAGTATTCTGCCATGCAAGTCAATGACAGGCAAAAGACAACCTGGCCAGTGAATAGTGGTTGCTAAGGGGGGAGGCACAGTGTGACACATGTAACTATGCATTAGCAGGCAATCCTATGCAAATGAGGGGAAGGATAGTAAATCCCAGTTTTCCCCAGCATGTGAGGCAGGTCCCAACAGTGTAAGAGTATGAATAGCTGAGTACAAGACAAGGAGGTAGGTGACATCATGGGTGGGTGTGTCAGGCATACTGTAAGTGGACTGGAGCCCTGTGGGTTGGGTATGCTCCTAGCTTAGCACAGCTAAGCTAGGGGGTGTGTCTAACCTGCCTAGCACTCTTTACAAAGTGTAAGCGGGTGTCTGCGCTGTGCACCAGGTTTTACAGGAAGAAAAAAGAAGTTAAACCAGGAAAGAGCAGCAGTGTGCACATCTGAGTACTCTGTGCAGCATAGTCCCAGGCCCAAATAGAAGGGCAATAGGAAGGGAACACAACAGTAGGAAGGTAATCAAGGAGAACTAGCTTATCTGGCAGGTGAACTGTATCAGAAGCAGCCAATTACACAGGCAGCAGCCCAGCCCAGGACACTACTATAAACTAAGTAAACACCTTCCCCACTGCTTTTTCCCACCCTCTACACCACCGGTGTATAAAAGCGGTAAAATTTTAACAAACCTACAAAATGAGAAGGGCTGCAGCAGGCAACATAGAACAACATGTGCAAGAGGTTGAGGGTAGTGAGGATGTGCATGCTGCTGAACAACCCACAGTGAGGAGAAGGAGAAGAGTGCACAGACCCAGGGTAACCTACCAGGGGCTACATGAGCTGGAGATAGTGGAGCGCTATAGGGTGGACAGAGACCTCCTACAGCAAGTAGTTGAGCTGTGCTGGCCACACCTGACACACCAAACTGACCGAGGGGAACCCATCCCAGTGGATACCAAGGTATGTGTAGGCCTAGGTATACTAGCCACAGGTACATCCCAAAGCACAACTGGGGATATTATGGGGATCTCACAGGCATCAGCATCCAGAGTATTCCACCAGTTCCTGGATGCCATGTCAGCACATGCCAGTGAGCATGTATATTTCCTCAACACCTGTGAGGTGTTGACCAGCAATATGTGTCTCTTCCACCAAATAACAGAATACCCTGGGGTAGTGGGTGCTATAGACTGCACACACATACACATCAAAGCACCATCTGGTGAGCAGAATAGGGCCTACATCAACTGCAGGGGAATCCCCTCCATCAACTGCCAGGTCATATGTGATGCCCAGGGCATTATAATGAATGTGTGTGCTGGCTGCCCTGGAAGCTAGGACAATTCCCACATATGGCATCTGACGCAACTGTACCAGAGATGTGCCAATGGGGACATCCCCTATGGTCACCTAGTGGGGGGTGCTGGGTACAGACTGGAACCGTGGCTTATGACACCCATCAGAAATGTGCACACACCTGAACAACAATGCCATAATGAGGCACACACACACAGACCAGACATATAATAGAGCATGTGTTTGGGATGCTCAGGTCACGGTTCCGGTGTCTGGACACATCTGGTGGAGCCTTGCAGTATTCACCAGCTACATGTGCCCAAATTGTTATGGTATGTTCCATGCTACACAATATGATCTTGCAGAAACAACTGCAGCAGGAACAGCATGGGGCAGTGCCATACAGCCTCCCACCAATGTGAAGGCCTGCACAGGCACAGAGTGATCCAGAGGAGGAAGAACCTGAGCCTGCCTCATTAGGCAGAAGGAGGCGTGCCCAGTATGCCCTGGCCTTGGCAAAGAGGCAACGCATAGCACATCCACTGACACAGTAGGGTCCCAGGGAATGACACCTCTCTCCGACTCGCACATACAGTAAAGGAGATGCCAAACATGACATCACCTATGCTCAACCATGTATAGGGAGTGAACTATGTGCATTCAACATAGGCAGCCCTCCAGCACTATCCGCAAGTCTGGCACACCCACAAGGTAAGTCAATCAACCTACCAATTGCCAAATGGAGTAGAATGCATTGTCACCTGTAGCTACGGTATGGATGTGAGCATGCAAGAAAATTGGGTGGCTGAATGTTATGGGACCAGACAGTAGACACCCATAGTTGCACCCTGACATGTGCAACACATACAAGAGTCACCATAGTAGCCAGTACTACACTGGGTGACAAAAACCACTGCAGGAAATGTGCTGAGTGAAATGTGTGTCCATATGACCCACACATGCCAGTCAGGGTGGTTCACATACCCAGCAACAGTCACAGCCAGCAGGACAGGTGGAGACAAACCCGAACAGGGCCTGTGCCTGACCCCAGAATTATGGCTATGGTTAAACCCACCCCAGGCCTACACAGACAGACCACAACAGGGCAGGCAGTGGGATGTTAGGTCTGAAGGGTAGAGTGTCAGACAATAATATGTAGGGCAACCAAAGCCACAATTTGTAGTACACTGGTGTGCCACTAGTCAACATGACAGTTAGCAATTCAGAATGAAATGGAGTACATGACATACCAGTATAGTCATAGCGAATATTTACAAATGTCACCCCCCCATCCAAAATAGCAGTGTAATAACAGTCAGGTGTGCCCCCCAGCCCCCCACTCCCATGTAGACATGTAGAAAGAGTCAGGTGTGCCCCCAATGCCCCCATCCCCAATCCAGCATAGAAATGTAGTAACAGTCAGACATGCCCCCCCAATCCTGTGTAGAAATGTAGAAATAGTCAGGTGTGTATCCCCACAATCTTATGTAGAAATGTTGTAGCAGTCAGGTGTGCCCCCCACTCATATGTAGACATGTAAAAACAGTCAGGTGTGCCCCTTCCCCACTCCAGTGTAGAAATGTAGTAACAGTCAGGTGTGCCCCCCAATCCTATGTAGAATTGTAGTAACATGTATGAGTAGGTATAATACGAGTTGAGCAGAGATGCCCAGAGGTGGTCAAGGTAGCAGGATAGGTTGTAGCATTTGCACAATATGCAGGTTTGTGTGTGTTAGGATGCTGTGTGTATTATATTGTGTGAGAGTGGTCAGTATGTATGTATGTTGAGGTAACCATTGCCCACTACTGCTGATCACAGGGACAATCCCTCACAAATGCAGTGCCAAAGACAATCCCCACCAGTATAACACTTGCTGGCAGTAAGCCATTGTAAATGTATGGTGGTAGTATGTGTCCCCATCTGAAAGACTAACATGGCATGGCTGTTGGGCTAGATATACAAGCAGTACACAGGGTAAAGTACCCCAGACATACAGTATATATTGTGTGACTATGAAATGGAGACAGACTTGGATTTGTAGATACAGGTATGCATCACAGTAACTGGTCCTGTAGTAGGGGATACACTTGCAGATCACAAAGGAGGTAGGACTGATGTCATGGGAAAAGGCTGATGTACCTGCACATACCAGCATAACTGGAATGCCCCAAGCATATCTGTGTGTCAGATGCAAGTAGTGCCCATAGCACACATGCACCCAGCTCACACAAACACCACCCACAGGTACCTCTGTGGTCATATCCCAGCTGTGAAGAATGGGTACAGTATGACCCCACCTGTATATGGCAATAGTGGGAGAATGCAGCATGCAGTGCAGGTGTCCCATGCAGGTGTGTTCCCAGCTGTACGTAGCACCCTGCCAGCATCCACACCATGTGATCAAGACTGATAGAAGGTATTTGCATGAACACCTATCACACCTACCCTGTCACCCCAGGTGAATATACTGCATGGTGGTCTGAGACTGTAGGCCTGACAGAATGCAACAGCCTACTACATGTGGCCTGCAGCAACACCTAATGCCCCACAGGCCTCTGCCAAAGGCCTGTGTCTCACATGTACTACCAATGCATGTTTTGTCATGGATACCCAAATAACAACATAACACACTCCACATAAGCCATATGCAAGGCCATGTGGACAAACCACAGTAACATGTCCACCATGTCCCACTGCATGGACTGTGGACCAACACTAACACACACCTGTGATGGAGAAGAGTCTACAGACCCAGGGTAAGCTACCCGGGGCTATATGAGCTGGAGAATAGTGGAGCGCTATAGGGTGGACAGAGACCTCCTACAGCAAGTAGTTGAGCTGTGTTGGCCACACCTGACACACCAAACTGACCGAGGGGAACCCATCCCAGTGGATACCAAGGTATGTGTAGGCCTAGGTATACTAGCCACAGGTACCTCCCAAAGCACAACTGGGGATATCATGGGGATCTCACAGGCATCAGCATCCAGAGTATTTCACCAGTTCCTGGATGCCATGTCAGCACATGCTAGTGAGCATGTATATTTCCTCAACACCCATGAGGTGTTGACCAGCAATATGCGTCTCTTCCACCAAATAACAGAATACCCTGGTGTAGTGGGTGCTATAGACTGCACGCACATACAAATTAAAGCACCACCTGGTGAGCAGGATAGGGCCTACATCCACTGCAGGGGCATCCCCTCCATCAACTGCCAGGTCGTATGTGATGCCCAGGGCATTATGATGAAGGTGTGTGTGTTGGCTGCCCTGGAAGCTATAATGATTCCCACATATGGCATCTGACGCAGCTGTACCAGAGCTTTGCCAATGGGGACATCCCCTATGGTCACCTAGTGGGGGATGCTGGGTACAGACTGGAGCCGTGGCTGATGACACCCATCAGAAATGCACACACACCTGAACAACAATGCCATAATGAGGCACATACACAGGCCATACATATAATAGAGCATGTGTTTGGGATGCTCAGGTCACGGTTCTGATGTCTGGACACATCCGGTGGAGCCTTGCAGTATTCACCAGCTACATGTACCCAAACTGTTATGGTATGTGCTGTGCTACACAATATGATCCTGCAGAAACAGCTGCAGCAGGAACAGCATGGGGCAGTGCCACACAGCCTCCCACAAATGCCAAGGCCTGCACAGGCACAGAGTGAACCAGAGGAGGAAGAACTTGAGCCTGCCCCATTAGGTAGAAGGAGGCGTGCCCAGTATACCCTGGCCTTGGCAAAGAGGCAACACACAGCACATGCACTGACACAGTAGGGTCCCAGGGAATGACACCTTTCTCCGACTCGTACATACAGTAAAAGAGATGCCAAATATGACACCACCTGTGCTCAACCATGTATAGGGGTTGTACTATGTGCATTCAACATAGGCAGCCCTCCAGCACCATCCACAAGTCTGGCACACCCACAAGGTACGTCAATCAACCTACCAATTGCCAAATGGAATAGAATGTGTTGTGATCTGTAGCTATGGTATGGATGTGAGCATGCAAGAGAATTGGGTGGCTGAATGTTATGGCAGCAGACAGTAAACAACCATAGTGGCACCCTGACATGTGTAACACATACTAGAGTCACCATAGTAGCCAGTACTACACTGGGTGACAAAAACCACTGCAGGAAATGTGCTGAGTGAAATGTGTGTCGATATGACCCATACATGCTAGTCAGAATGGTTCACATACCCAGCAACAATCACAGACAGCAGGACAAGTGGAGACAAACCCAAACAGGGCCTGTGCCATGGCCCCAGAATTATGGCTATGGTTAACGCCACCCCCAGGTCTGCACAGACAGACCACAACAGGGCAGGCAGTGGAATGTTAGGTCTGAAGGGTAGAGTGTCAGACAATAATATGTAGGGCAACCACAGCTGCGATCTGTAGTACAATGGTGTGCCACTAGTCAACATGACAGTTAGCAATTCAGAATGAAATGGAGTACATGACATACCAGTACAGTCATAGCAGATATAAGTGTCACTTGTACCCCCCATCCAACATAGCAGTGTAATAACAGTCAGGTGTGCCCCCCACTCCCATGTAGACATGTAGAAAGAATTAGATGTGCCCCCAATGCCCCCACCCCAATTCAGCATAGAAATGTAGTAACAGTCAGGTGTGATCCCCCCAATCCTGTGTAGAAATGTAGAAACAGTCAGGTGTCCCCCCCCACAATCCTATGTAGAAATGTAGTAACAGTCAGGTGTGCCCCCCCACTCATATGTAGACATGTAAAAACAGTCAGGTGTGCCCCTTCCCCCAATCCAGTGTAGAAATGTAGTAACAGTCAGGTGTGCCCCCCAATCCTGTGTAGAAATGTAGTACCATGTATGAGTAGGTATAAGACGAGTGGCGCAGAGACACCCAGAGGTGGCCAAGGTAGCAGGATAGGTTGTAGCATTTGCACAATATGCAGGTCTGTGTGTGTTAGGATGGTGTGTATCATATTGTGTGAGAGTGGTCAGTATGTATGTATGTTGAGGTAAGACCTGGTAGCCATTGCCCACTACTGCTGATCACAGGGACAAGCCCTCACAACTGCAGTGCCAAAGACAATCCCCACCAATATAACACTTGCTAGCAGTAAGCCATTGTAAATGTATGGTGGTAATATGTGTCACCATCTGAAAGACTAACATGGCATGGCTGTTCGGCTAGATATACAAGCAGTACACAGGGTAAAGTACCCCAGACATACAGTATATATTGTTTGACTATGAAATGAAGACACACTTGGATTTGTAGATACAGGTATGCATCACAGTTGTGGGAAACAGCTGATGTACCTGCACATGCCAGCATAACTGGAATGCCCCAAGCATATCTGTGTGTCAGATGCAAGTAGTGTCCATAGCACACATGCACCCAGCTCACACAAACACTACCCACAGGTACCTCTCAGGTCATATCCCTGCTGTGGGGAATGGGTACAATATGACCCCACCTGTATATAGCAATAGTGGGAAAATGCAGCATGCAGTGCAGGTGTCCCATGCAGGTGTGTCCCTAGCTGTGCGTAGCACCCTGTCAGCATCCACACCACCTGATCAAGACTGATAGAAGGTGTTTGCATGAACACCTATCACACCTACCCTGTCACCCCAGGGGAATATACTGGATGGTGGTCTGAGACTGTAGGCCAGACAGAATGCAACGGCCTGCCACATGTGGCCTGCAGCAACACCTAATGCCCCACGGGCCTCTGCCAAAGGCCTGTGTCTCACACATACTACCAATGCATGTTATGTCATGGATACCTAAATAACAACATAGCACACTCCACATAAGCCATATGCAAGGCCATGTGGGCAAACCACAGTAACATGTCCACCATGTCCCACTGCTTGAACTGTGGACCAACACTAACACACACCTGTGATGGGGTGATACCCTTAGGGAAAGTATCAGAGAATGTATGCATAATGTATGGAAGAGGTTAGAATAACAGGGGGGAGCATGGGCAGCATGGAATGTGCAGGGTCCGTGTGCACACACTATACCTGGCTGCAAACACATAAATGGGTGGCTACACACCTGCCCATTCACCACATTAGGGTTAATGTCCCAACCCATGGCCCCTGCCTCTGGGTAACCTGTGCAAATTTGTACAGCTGTGAGGCATTGCCACAGCAAGATAAGCCCATACTGTCATGTCAATGGGTGCACATGTATGGGATTCTCTGCCAGCACTGTACCAAGGTGTTGAATCGGATACACAGACCCAGCAGCAAGTGTCTGCAGCTCCCCCTCCAGAATGGCATAACTTACCATGAATATGTAGTTGTTTGCCCACAATACTAGACACAGCTGCAGTCACCCTTGTCCCCCAAGACATCACTGTGAGCAAGATTGTCCACCTGACAGCACATGAAGACATAAAACATCACTGTGTATAACAGTACACATGTCTGAATATCTCTGCTAACAGCAGTACCATGCAGCTGAAGCAGCACAGACACAATCACCTACAGTACACACTATCCTCCGAACAGTTTGTCTCCATATTGCCAAATGATCCACAGATACCCTGCAGAAACACTTTGCTACCTGTAGGTGTACAGCACAATGGTCTGCACTGGAGTACAAACTACCTGGAATTGATCCACACATTCTGTACAGAAGGGCATACTGGGCATGCTCACACACTTGGGTGGGAGGTCGGCATAATGGTTAAGGTGTTTACCTTACAAACACAAGGTGCAGGGTTTGATTCTCACATGGGATAATTGGCTAGACTTAAAATGGCCCACAAGGGCTGTTAGCCTAGTACTAATCTATGAACCTATAAACAAATGAAGCCCATGTCTGCAGAGAACAATGGAACAGACATATCCGGTAGTCGCAGATGTTAGTGCAGACACTCCTCAGTATGCACCACTCATGCTTTGCACACACAGTGGATAGGAATACAGGCATATATCCAAGATCAAAACAGTATAATAAGCCAAACTTAGATGTACATAGATGTGTGGAAGAGAGTGACTGTGACAAGGAGCCAACAGTTATGAGGCTTGTCCCACCCAGTACACAGCTAAATGGCTACAACCACATGGGGCTCAGATGTCACTCACTGTAGACATTAGCCACTGGTATCTGTCAGCATTACAGACTATGTGGTGCAAGTACTAGCTGTGCAACATGACTGTACAAGGAAGTAGTCATCTAGCAGCTGTATAAACGTACCTGTAGAATATAAAACTGTGTGTGCCCATATGTGGTGTGTCAACCTCTAGATGAATGGGTTTTGGCCCATGCACACACACTGCCCCCCTTCCCATAGCCTTACTATGACAATTCTGTTGAGGTCATCCACTTTGAAATACACCCTTGGGAAAAGTGCAGCCCAGTAATCTCCGTAGTGTGTCCTCTAACAACATACTGCTGTAGTGTGATAAAGTAGCTAGGTAGGTGTTCTAACCCCAGATGTGGCAACTGTGTGTGTGTGTTAGTGTGTGTGTCTGTCTGTGTAGAAAAATATGCTTTTTAGGGTAGCCACTCTCCTTACAATTCCTATACTCGACTTTGGCAATGCTGCTGATGTCACCCACCTAGAAATACACCTCTGGGAAGGATGTAGCCCAGTAATCTCTGTAGTGCGTCCTGTAACTGCATACTGTTGTAGTATGATAAAGTAGCTAGGTAGGTGTTCTAACCCCAGATGTGGCAACTGTGTGTGTGTGTGTGTGTGTGTGTGTGTGTGTGTGTGTGTGTGTGTGTGTGTGTGTGTAGAGAGAGCAATGCTTTTTAGGATAGTTACACTCCTTACAATTCCTATATGCTTTTTAGGGTAGTCACACTCCTTACAATTCCTATACTCAACTTTGTCAAGGCTGCTGATGTCACCCACCTAGAAATACACCTCTGGGAAGGATGTATCCCAGTAATCTCTGTAGTGCATCCTGTAACTGCATACTGTTGTAGAATGATAAAGTAGCTAGGTAGGTGTTCTAACCCCAGATGTGGCAACTGTGTGTGTGTGTGTGTGTGTGTGTGTGTGTGTGTGTGTGTGTGTGTGTGTGTGTGTGTGTGTGTGTGTGTGTGTGTGTGTGTGTGTGTGTGTGCTAGTGTGCATGTCTGTGTAGAGAGCAATGCTTTTTAGGGTAGTTACACTCCTTACAATTCCTATATGCTTTTTAGGGTAGTCACACTCCTTACAATTCCTATACTCGACTTTGTCAAGGCTGCTGATGTCACCCACCTAAAAATACACCTCTGGGAAGATTGTAGCCCCATAATCTATGTAGTATGTCCTGTAACTGCATATTGCTGGATTGTGATTTGGAACTGTGGTAGGGTTCCATCTCCACCCATAGCAGTTCTGGATGCTTTGTGTGTGTCAATGTCTGTATACAGAGTAATGCATTATAGGCTAGTCACACGTAGTACATTTCAAACGGCCCACTTTGACAATCCTGCTGATGTCATTCATTGTGAAATGCAGCTTTGGGGAAGGAGTTCTCTAGTAATCCCCATGGTGCATCCTATAACAGCTCCATGCTGTAGTGCGGTATAGACTTCTTTCAGGGGTTCTATACCCACAGATGTTGGTTGTGGATGTTTTGTGTGTGTCTCACTGTCTCTGTAGGGAGCTATGCATTTTAGGGTAGTCACCTGCAGTACATTTCAAATGGCCAACTTTGGCAATCCTGCTGATGACATTTGTTGTGAAATACACCTTTGGGGAAGGCATACCTCAGTAATGTGCATGGCGCGTACTGTAATTGTGTAGTGGTGTGGTGTAATAAACTATTTAGGGAGGAGTTCTACTCCCAGAAATGACAGGTGTGTGTGTTCGTAACTCGTATCCTGTGTAGAGGTGGTTGTGATCGTCTGACACCTGTGGCCAATGTGGAGCAGGCTTTGCATATTTCTTATATGGTGGCCCTACTATATAGCACAATGTCCACTGTACAGGTATAACAGATGTGAAATAGCTGAGATGCTGGGGTGCAAAGCCATACCCATGCATGTGACATCAAGGCCAGGCAATCACATTTAGCAACCCTAGTATTACCCAGAACACACTCTCAACCCACGTCTCATACACACATGCCTAGGCAACAGCCAATATGTAAGTAGTACACTGCAAATTGGCCACTGATAGAAACTATGGAGTGATAGCAGTGGGCTACAGAGGGCATGTCACTCTGTCCAATATGCACGTACATGCTGACAGTGCACCTCCCCCATGTTCTCCAATGGACACCTGCACCACCTGTGGTGCCATCACATGTGTCCCACAATGGACATACCATGCCTGACAACATGCCCTGTATGGACAGATGCCACTTATACCAGGGAATGATGTTAGCATGCTATCAATGTAGGTGCAGAGTAATCCTGGTGCCCATTATCGTTCCCCACCACAGGTGGGCAGGACTGGCACATATTATGGTAATCTGTGTTCACAACATGGGCCAGACACTCCAGGTACAGTTCTACATGTCACTGTACATGCATGTGGGAGGTGTGCACATCCCAGACACCATACATGTCATGGACTAAGTAACACATACATGGCAAGCAATGCACAGCAATGGCCACACACAATAGTCACCTAGGTGACTGGATGGGGGATACAGTACGCACCTGGGTGGGAAAGTGTGGAAACTACAGCCCTGAGACACAATGCAGACCATTGTCATGTGGCCTGATGCCAAGGTATACCCATTGCCTATCCTTGTATTGCCTGCTGCCACAGTCAACCACCAAACACCCATGTAGACATGCACCCATGCATGTCAGTACTGGCACTCTGTGTGTTTGTCTGTGTGTTGCATGGTGCATATGATCACATCCACACTCACTACAACCCCCATGGGCATGCTGAAGCATGCTGTCTGATGTCAGACAACTCTTCATACCCTTTGCCCATACAACCTCCGTATGACCCATGTGCTGTTTGTGATACCTGCACAGTGATGTGTTGTGGCAATCCCACTACTGATCAGTTGTACTCCTGGCCCTGCTAAGTGTGTCAATGTGCACGTGTCCCTGTGAGAGTGTGACGGTGTGTTGACACTGGCACCTGTTCATGTGGACAGGCACGTGTACATCACCTACCGTATAGCTACTGTATCCCTGTTGCAGATGTCACTCACCATCACAGATATATTCTGAGGGCTCCACAACAGGTAAACCATGTGGTGTATGCAATAACTGCCTTGAACTGTGATACTAGTACATAGTTGGAAAGGATTTGATACCCTGTGCTGGTAGGTGTGTGACACAAACAAGCTGCAGTTTTACTCTCCCACTCCTCCCTGATATGTCTTTCCCTCTGTCTGCCTCTCCCACTCCCTCTCTAGTGGATGTGGAGACCTACACCTGCTTTGTTTAGACAGCAGCATGTGTATTTTAAGTGATGCTCATGATCGGCTGATGGCCTCTGCATGAATCACAGCCCTCCCCTGGCTGATTACATGTGGAACAGCTGTGGTAACATTCCCATAGCCAATTACATGGAAACACACTCCGATATCTAGGAACATCATGTTGGTGTTGGCCCTTGTCATTCACTGTGAGCAGGAACTAGATCTGTTGGTTGGCATCCAGCATCTGAGATGGATTGGGAATTTACATCTAACAACATACACTGTGGAAACAGGGCAACACACAGGAGGGGGGGTGCCTGACCTGCCTACTGACTGTAAGTGCTGCTATACTGCATGTGGTGTACTGTTGGTTTAACAGTGTGTGTGCGGCTATGTCTTTCCTACATGTCTCCATACCTGCCATTTCAGTTCCATGTTTATGTGGAATCCCCATCTGCAGGGTCATCTGCAGACAGGGCAGTGTGTTGTGCCTTTGGTTTCATGTGTTACCAACAGAGGTCATTTATGGTGCTCCCCCTCCAGACTCAATAATACAGGGCCATATACCACTGTTACATACACTGGCCTCTGGAGTGCATAAGAGCACACATGTATTGTGTAGGTGATGGCCACACATATATGGCACCAGCCTCACCATATGTGTGGAGGATACAACAGAAGTTGACTGATGGCAGCAATGGCAGTGTGAAATACTCACAGCCCACCTCAGAACATCCCCCCACAGCATGTCATCTGTGGACTCCAGACGGTAGTGCGAGGATTGCAGTCTGTAGATGGTGAAAGCCATGACAGTTACTGGCATCTTATCCCTCATAGGACATATGTTGCCACAAACCCTGTTACAACAGTAAATGCATGAGGTTATCGCAGCAACATGTCAGTATTGGCCCTGTGTATATGCTACCAGCCACAACTTTGCCAACCTGTGTACGTATGTCGTGCATGACATGGTGCGTATGTGCTGTACCCCATAATTAGTGTCATCATATCTGCTAACAAGCCAGTGAGATATCAGACCACTTCACATATTATGCATAGTAGGGGTTATATTTGATGACATAACCTGGACATTCTGTGGATATTTGTGCAGTCCTATGTGTCTGTGGGCATCAGTGTTAGAGACAGCAGGTAGCAATATCTCTTACAGGAGAACCGGCACACTCAGGGCAGCTACATATTTGTAGGATGTTCAGGAACTACAGACAGAGTGTGAGTAGAGTTGTGTTATGCTTTGTATAGTACTAGTGTTACAGGGTGTGTGTGCACATACTACTTTACTTTGGAATGCAGTCTGTCTGCATAGCTCTTAACTGTGGGCCTATCCTCTTGGTGGCCAGAGGTGTGCCTATCATGTGTTGTCTGTCCAGCACACAGGTCCTGTGTCAGATATTCCACTGGCAGTGTGTGTGTTGCATGCTATCAGTACATAACCTACATGTCCCACTTTGCACATATGACATGCTGTGGGGGGATGTTCTGAAGTGGGCTGTGAGTATTTCACACTGCCATTGCTGCCATCAGTCAACTTCTTTTGTATCCTCCACACATATGGTGAGGCTGGGGCCATGTATGTGTGGCCGTCACCTACACAATACATGTGTGCTCTTATGCACTCCAGAGGCCAGTATATGTAACAGTGGTATATGGCCCTGTATTATTGAGTCTGGAGGGGGAGCACCATAAATGACCCAGGCTGTTAAATATGTGGGGGTATCAGGGGTGAGCTGCCTTAAGGTATTTGAATGTAAAGTGCCGTATACTTCACCTATATTTACATTACTTACATGTATTCGGTTACTGCAAACCTACTGCCTCCTGGCAGACAGACTGTTCTGTTTGTCAGTGTGCATGTGATGGTGTCAGTTATGCCTTGTTATGTTGCAGTTACAACCCATTCAGTCACATGATGTCTTTACCACCCACTGCTGTTGTACAGAGTGTAGATAGAGGCTGCTGAACTATACACCTGCATTACATACTGTTGATTGTTTGGTATCCTGTGGGCCAGTCTGTCCTCACTGTTGTAAAATTTTAAGGGCGTATGGGTGGTCCATACAGTGTCCAGTTGTTCAGGAGTTAACTGTAGGCATAGTGACTGTTCCATATTGTGTGTACCTTCTACATATGTATCGTACTGTACATATATCTGTGTGTGTATGTGTAAACACATGTATAGCCATATATATATATATATATATATATATATATATATATATATATATATATATATATATATATATATATATGTGTGTGTGTGTACATATGTACATATGTATATATGTATCTGCATATCTGTGTCTGTGTATCTGTATCCTGGGGATGTTGATGGCTACATTACCTATGGGAGGCAGACTGTACTGCATGATATGTCAACAGTACCAGCCTGACATCATACAGGAGGGATGTTGTACTGTTAACTTCCTGTGCCCATGTCATGTCAGGTCCT
Source organism: Protopterus annectens (assembly GCF_019279795.1). Classification (NCBI taxonomy): domain Eukaryota; kingdom Metazoa; phylum Chordata; order Ceratodontiformes; family Protopteridae; genus Protopterus; species Protopterus annectens. Next base: position 681,789,870 of record NC_056751.1, on the reverse strand, counting down.
GGTTACTGGATCTGCAACACTTGGTAGTGTATTGTGGGGCAGATGTATTTGGCCATGGGAGGATGCCTAGTTGTTCAAGAGGTATAGTGTGTGGGGCCTCTCAACCCCAGTAATGGTGCATGTGGACATATGTGTATTTGTTAATCTGCCATTGCTGTCTACAGATGTATGACCATATATACCGATATAGATATATATATACCTGCTGATATATATATATAAAACTATGTCCGTATATACCTACATAGATATATATCTGCATACACATATGTAACTTGCTGTGTATATGTAGACATATAGGTGTAGACACATATATGTGTCGATGTAGGCATTAGCATGTATATATGTTCATATATAGTAATATATGTATATAGAGTTAGAAAGATATATATATATATATATATATATATATATATATATATAGATATAGATATATATACACATATATAGATATGTTTTATCAGTGTAGATATTAATATAGTTACATACAGATACATCTAGATGATGGTATACATTCTCTGAACAGTTACATGACTGGACTGGATGATGTGTTTCAGATATTGCCCTGATTTTATACAGTTGTAGTGGCTTACTGTTAGACCATTGTAGCTGTGTTGCGGAGGGTCCTGGGGTCAAGAACTGCATGTGCTGGATACTGCATTGCACAGCGTATCTGTTACGGCTGTGGTGGGGGGGAACATAGCAGTCATCACCAGGTACCCCTCATTTGAGCTCCCACCTCCATTAACTGTGCATATGGACAGTTATTTTGTGGTGGAGGTTCTGATTGTTATTCCTATTTGGTGCTGCAATTCACATATCTATATATATATATATATATATATATATATATATATATATATATATATATATATATATATATATATATATAAATATATGTGGACATATTTATCCATCCACCTATATACCAGTGATGTGATATGATGTATGTGTGAGTCATACATTTATATGTACCTGTATATCTCTCTACATTTACAGATCTATAACTGTCCATATGTCCATGCATGAATGGCTCACAATATTGGCCTGTCCCACATTTGTCCTGCCAATTGACGTGGATGATGTCAGGCATGTGGTCAGTCAGGAATGTCAATACATTACAGTTGCAGACATTATGTTGTTCAGATTATGTGCATTACAACAGATCACTGTTTAACTAGCAACGATATACATGTATATGAACAATATGTCACATTTATCCCAGTTTGTGCCTCACTTTTGTCACACTGTGTCCAGAATGTTTGCAATAAGAGGTTGAGTGTTATGATATTAGTACAATTCCCCTTATGCAGATTGACTGTGCTACATGATATATCTGGGAATACATGGGATGTATGTATATCTGACAGGGTGCAGTGTTAATTCACTATGATTGTGGTATGCAGGGTCCTGAGTTTGGGCCGTGTAGTGGCTGTCAATTATGTTGCAGGGTTGAACAAGGGCGGTGGGATGCAGGGTGATTAAGGCACTTGTAAGCAGTTGTGAGTGTGTTTGCGTGATGGTAAGTATTGCCAACTGCAGGTAACATCCAGTTACACCAGGTTAGCCTCGAAATTGCATACTTTGTGTACACAGTGCTCACCATCATGCAAATACAAACCTCCAGTTACATATGTAAACTTGCTTACTAGTGCTGACATATGCTTACAACAGCTTATTGCTGCTTAACCTAACTACTGCTTTATGCATTATGATACTGACACCTTACATGTGCATTTCTTGCAGTACTCCTGTGTATATATATATATATATATATATATATATATATATATATATGTTATTTCGTGGCCTCAGTACTCCAGTTCATATACATATGTTATTCTGTGGGTCATGCAACATACATATTACCTATAATGTGGTTTGCCATGGGAAATGGTATATCCCAGTGCCTTCCCTGTGCCCCCCCCCTCGTTTCTCGGTAACATCCATGGGCCGGTCCCATTAGAACGGGTTCATCCAACCCTGGCACGCCTCGGTCCATAATGTCATACTCATCATTCTCTTCCCCCCGTTACCACTCCACATCAGTCATCCTTCCTACAGGTTCCAGCCGAATCTAACCACAACACTACACATTGCCCATTCTCCACTTCTCAGGACCCTTTGCATATGTTGTCCTTACCCATGGGTCTTCAGGCTTCCCACACATTTAGTCCGAGAGCATACATTACCATCTTTGCTTACCTCTGAAGCATGGTATGTTACCCCGAGGATTCTTTTTAGCAGAAGTTTGGGGTTGTCCCACGAGGGACGGACGTGTGTTAGGTTAAGAGTCGACTTAGCAGGTTGACACTCTTTCTCTCACTAGTAGTATCCTGCCAGTAGTCTGGGAGCCAGTGCTGTGCTACACTTAGCTGTGCATATTATCTGATTTGCATGATATTTGTTTTTTGGCATTGATTTCCCCTTCATCACTTGTTATATATGTGTCATGTATCCTTGACACGTGTGTATGTACACTGTATGGGGTCCTGGGAACTTCTACATATAATTACAATAACACCTCACATCTGGACTTACTGCACTACTCCAGTTCACATATGTATGTTCTGTAGTTAGTTATGGCACATATGACTGTATACTGATGCATTTCACAAGTTCAGTTTGGTTATACTATGGTGAGGACATGATTACTACTACCCCATTCTTCTGTAATTCTGCTATGGCTTGGTGGATAGCTACTGGGACTATGGTGTATAGGATCCTGGGTTTGTGACCTGCATATCAGTTTATTTTGTTGCTGGGCTGACAAAGGCCTGTTGGATACAGAGTGATTAAGGCACTTTAAAGCAGTTGTAAGGCCTTAAGCCCACTTATTAGTGCATACATATGCTTACTACTGCTTATTTGTGCTTACACCTGCTTACTAGTGCCTTATTCCATCTGGCACTAATACGTCACATGTGCATTTCTTGCGGTACTCTAGTTCATATATATAAGCTATTTAGTGGGTTTTGTAACACAAATATTGGTTATAACATGCTTTGCCATGTAAAATAGACTGTGCTACAGTGGGACTCGAACCGGGAATGCCTGCTCATTGGTCAGATGCTCTACCCACTACACTATTGCTGTCCTGCTTCATTTGCATATTTCTACAATAATGTAATACCCTGCTCCACGTACACAGCATCCATCCATTCTCCACTTTCTAGCCCAGCTATACAACACCTTCACACATTTCCCTCTCTGCACGTGTTGGTACTCCTCCATTATACTATCTCGACCCAAGCTTCTGCAGGATATTTATCCGTTTAGTCCACATACATACAAGTCTTCCCTTGATCCTCCTCCGATACTGGTGGAAACATCTATGTGACTCACAATTTTTGGTTCGTCCCGCCAGGGATGGACCTGTTGTTGTGTCAAGAGTAGACTTAGCTGGTCTACAGTTTCCCCCACTGGTAGCATCCTGCCAGGGGTTTGAGAAGCAGCGGATTGTTTACACTGGGCCAGCCTCATCTCCTTGTTAAGCGGAACCGACGCCCCAAGTTTTACATTCTGTGCATGAAGCACGCCCACACGCCACCATGGCGTGCACTGTTTTTCATTATTCTCATCAGTATCATGCAAGACTACTGTTCTCACAGTATGATTGGACATGCACTGTTCTTTGATACACATAGACTGCTTGGAATACTGTGGTTGAGCAATATACACGTTTGCTGGTATTAATCTACATACTTACATATATTTCCTATACTGTTGAATGACTGTGCTGGATGATAGGTTTGTGATAACAGCAGCTGAATGTGTATCTGCCATGGCTTAATGGTAACTCACTTAGACTATAATGTGAAGGGGAATGGGGGGGTGCAACCTGGGAGTGCAGATTATTTTGTTAATGGGCACGATGAGAGCTGTTGGCTACAGAGTGCCTAAGGCACTGTAGAGCAAGTGTAGGTGGGTATGCGCTGGTTTGCACGAGGCTCAGCATTGCTGACCTCCAGTTACGGCATCTTACACTGAGTTGGCCTCTACATTGCTTAACCAGTGTGGGCATTGCTTACCGCAACCCAGTCAGGCTTAAACTCACTTGATCCTGCATAGTCCCGCTCTACTTCATGTATTTAGTTCACATTTGTTGACTGGGACAATCTGACTGGATGCTTTTCCATTGTCAGCAGTGGCCCAGGAACTGGAGCTCCACAGTAAACCCCAGCTACACATTACAAGTAAT